>NC_056726.1:1504195711-1504430656 GCF_019279795.1 Protopterus annectens
AGTCTGTCACAGTATGTATAAAAGTCTGAATTTCTTAAGCTTTAAAACCCAGAACAGTTACCAAATTGTCTCATAGATATCTTTCGATTTAGTGACATTTTTTGTTCTTATTCTTACAGTTGGTCTTCTATCCTTTTTAAAAACAGTTTTACTTAGTTTGTTGCTGTGCTGCTTTTTGCCTGCTGTCATTGCTGCATATGTTTTAGTTACTGCATTGTCCACTGACACAGAACCAGACACCTTCTGGGTTTGAGGCTATTTTAGGTTCATAGATTAGGTTCATAGATTACTACTAAGCTAACTGCCCTTGTGAGCAATTTTTAAGCCTAGCCAATTGTCCCTTGTGAGACTCAAATCCTGCACCTTGTGTTTGCAAGGCAAACACATTAACCATTAGGCCACCATCCCTTTCATCTTTTGTCAGTGCTGCATGAGTTTTAACTGCTGCATTTCCTGCTGCCACATCATCTGCTTCCGTTCCACATTACCATCCTCAACACTTCCAAAAAAGTTATCTGCCATCTCACCCCAAGAAACAGCAGAACTGTGATCTGAATCATCCTGCGGGATTATTTTAACAGAATACCATCTGCAAGCCCACCTGACACCTATTCTGTTATCTGCAGTTCTGCAACAAACTCACTTCATTCCCACTCCATGGAGATAGTTAAACTCTGCTGATTTGTAACATCCAATACATGGGAATGTTTACTTACATTTTGAAACTCCATATCAAACAAATTTTTCTCCAGTTTCTCACTTTCCACCTCCAAACTCTCCATAGTTTTTCTCTCATCCTCCATGTTGCTGCTTCTCTTAGGCCTATTCCTTGCTGGTGTAGGAGTCATCCATTGCCATCTAGTAACTCCAAAGAGCAAGACAAAGTTCCCTGATGCCCTGACCCAAGTTCCCCTAGTTGTATAAATACCACCTTGGGGCCCCTGCAAAGAGGCCACTAGCCTTGTGGGACCAATCCAGTCAACAAAGGATAAATAAATAAAATAAAGTTCTTGCATTGCAGGAATTTTAGAATATCTTACCCTCAAGCAGTGATTTCTATACAGATAGACAACATGACTGTTGTACGGTATTTGAACAAGCAGGGAGGAGTAAGCAGATCTTACCATGAATACCAAGAGGCCATGAGGATATGGCAATGGGCAATTTCTTCTCATCTCATATTCCCTGGAAAACCAAATACATTATGGACAGGCTCAGCAGTCCCACTGAGATGGTTTACAAGTGGTTTTTCAGTCTAGTAATTACTCCACAGATTTTTAATCCCTGAGGCCAGACATGTTGCATTTTGTCTCCACAATCAGTGCCAAATGCGGCAGCTATTTGACTTGATTCCCCCCAGAGGGACAATCCTTGAGGGATACTGTATTTGGGCAGTGGACTTCCAGGTCCTTTTATGCCTTTCCCACTCAGCCCCTCATCTCAAAGATTTCTGAACAAAACATCAAGCTGCAAAGCCACAGTGATTCTAATCATAACAAACTGACTTTGGCAAGTTTACTTTACCCTGTTAAAGCATAATTTCAGGAAGTGCCTATGTCTTCCAGATCCAAGATAGGAGTTCCTCCCTCTAGGTAACCTCACCAGGACCTTCTCAATCTCTTGTCATCATGGAGAGTTTACAAACTGCAAGCTTTGTACTCCAATCATCCTTCCTTAACCTTTCATGAGGACTGAGTTTCCCACCAAACTAATCCTTTTGTCTCTTTGCATCTTAATATAACTTGAGCTATTCACTTACCAGTCTTCTTTCCAAACCACACCGACAGAAGGTAGTATCATCTACACACCCTAGATGTTCACAGATGAAGAAGATTTTATTTGCACAGAGCTAAATGCATTAGAAAGGATTCACAACTTTCCTTTGCTGCTAACAAGTTGGGAAAGAAGGTTGCCAGATTTTTTGTTCAGATGTCTGTCTGATTGCTTTTCCTTTGTATAAATTTCTAATAGGATTTGCAAGTTAAATCAAGAGTTGTTTGAAGAAGGCCCATTGCCATATCCACAGGCTTCTTCAAGAATTCTTTAGTAGATGAAGTTTGTGCTGCAGCAATATGGTCTATATTGTACATTATAAGTTAGACATCATATCCAGATCATGGGATTCCTTTGCTGTCTTGATCCTTAAGGGCCTTCTGTCAAGGCAACAGGTAGTTTAGGACTTTGGCCCATTAGGTGGATAGGATGAACCAGATGATAACGATGCAGTAGGTATGTATGTAACATAATGCTGGACCCTTTCATCCAAGTCCATCAAATGTGATGAGCAAAACAGCTTGCTCAATACACTAATCATAGGTGACTCGATAGTGAGGCACACTGATGTCCCACTCAGTAGGCTGAATAAGAAGTTAACAGTTAGCTGTATATCAGGTGCCAGAATCTGACACATAACACATGAACTCAGGTAACTCCACAACAAGTACAAGTATGGCTCCAAGGGAAAAAAATCGCTGTTTCAAAATAAAAAAAAAAAAACTTTAAAACATTACATAATGTGGGGGGCTTCACCCCCACAGCCACCAACATGGGGGGCTGTGCCACCCACACCCCCCTACTTAAATATACCAACTCTGAGATTGCACTACAGTGCCGAAAATGGCAAAGTAACAAAAGTGGCCAAGCAAATTCTTTCCCAGGAAAAGAATTCGCTGAAAAGTCACTTCACTATTTTGCCTTTTCGCACTTTTTGGTTAGATCAAGGGTTCCCATTCAGAAGCCTGAAACATCGAATGGGAACCAGATCAAGACGCATTCGAGAAACTGCATCTGCGATCTGGTAATAGGAACCCAGATCCTACCACAAACTAATCACCGTGGAAATCCACATGTCACCCACAACACCTCAAAGGTAAATACCATGAGAAACTTCTCCAAAGATGTCTTTGGGCTGATAAAAACGGAGGCGGATAACTTCATGGCACCCATGTCAATGGAAAATAGATGCATAACTACTGAATCATACACCAATGCACTGCACAAACACATACATAAATGCATGGAACTAGCCATACCCAAAAGAACCAAGACATTGTCCTCTAAAAAAAGAAGCCAGTCTGGTGGTCCCCTGCCATTAATAAACTCTACAACAGAAGGAAGAAACTTTTGCAGAAAAAGGTGAAGTCCCAAGACTGGAAAAACTCCATTATTAGCCTCAACAAAAAGCTGAGATCCCACATCAAAACCTCTAGTCAGTTATGAAGGCAAAATTGCAGCAGACAGTAAAAACAACCACAAAGCCTTCAATAGTTATGTCAAGAATCTCCATGGCAATACCAAAGTTTGCTCAGAGTTACTGCACAATGGTACCTCCTATACTGCGCCAACAGATATTGCCAACATACTGGCTGACAGATTCAGTGTCAACTTTACCCCTTCCTCCCCCTAAATGACCAATCACAATACAAGAGGAATGCCAGGCACCCAGCATTACTGCAGCACAGGTTAAAGCTGCATTGTCCAAGGTGAAGAATACAGCTTCTATGGGACTCAACAATATCCCTGGATATGTTCTACATGAACTACAAAGTGAACCGGCACCACATCTGTGTGCCCTGTTCAATCACAGCCTCACCTCATGCTTTGTCCTTGCTGAATGGTGTAATGCTACAGTCATCCATCTCTATAAAGGGGGAGCAACTACCGACCCTGCAAATTATCGCCCCATTAGCCTAATGAGTCTGATATGTAAGGCTATGTAGCGCATCATCATGGACCTAATTAACAAGGATATAGGGAATCTCCAAACTCTAGATCCCATGCAGTTTGGTTTTGTGAAAGGTAGACCATGCCTGCTCAACCTGGTTGGCTTCTTTGAGTCAGTCACCTAAGCTGTGGATGAGGGCAAGGCAGTTCATACAGCCTACCTCGATCTGGCCAAGGCCTTTGATACCATTCCCCACTCAGGAATTATTGATAAACTCACCAAACTAGGCAATGGCCCCTATATCACTAGGTGGGTTGCAAATTGGCTCACAAATAGAACCCACAGTGTGAAAGTAGCAGACTTCAAGTCAAGTTGCACCAGTCACTAGTGGAGTCCCACAGGGATCGGTCCTGGGTCCTCTCCTGCTTGGCATCTACTTCTCAGAAGTCCAGGCCAACACGGAGGGACTGTGGCTGATCAAGTTCACAGACAACTCCAAGCTGAGAGCCATTATTAACTCCCCAAGTGATGCAGACATCCTACAGAAAGGCCTCACTGAGAACAATAACTGGTGTCAAAACCGTGGCCTTAACCTTAATGCCAAAAAATGCATCGTCATCCCCTTTGGGAAAAACTGAGTTCCCACTAATTACCACATCGATGGGTGCCCAATGAACTCTGAAGTCGTTATAAGAGATCTGGGGACACAGGTTGACAGCAACCTCTCCTTCGACCAACACATTGCCACTGTGGTCAGAAAGTCCTCTTATGTGGCACATCTCATTACCAATGGTTTTGCATCCAGGAAGAAAGAGGTCATCCTCTCTCTCTACTCTTCCCTCATTAGGCCAATCATCGAGTATAATGCCCCATTTGGCATGTACCTCACTAGACACAGGCAACAGCTGGAAATGCCACAAAAGTACCTAACAAAGAGGATCCTAGGCCTTAAACACATGTCCTACATGGACAGACTCAAAACAACTCCAGCTATTCTTTGTCTCATATCCCCTACTAAGAGGCGATCTCTGCTTGACTTAGAAAGCCATGTCTGACCCAGCTCTGTTAGAAATGCTACATCTAAAGAAATCCAAATCCCTCCGCACCACATGCTCCACAGACCTCAACCTCATTACCACAATCAACAGAACATGTTGGAGGGACAGGTTCATAACCCAGAGACTGCCCATGCTCTGGAATAGACTTCCCATAAATGTCAAGCAGAGCACCTCGTTGGCCCTCTTCAAGAGAAATCTTGAAGAGTGGATGGGAAATAGAAACTTCACCCCGGGGATCACTCCACTGACTGGCTGTACTTGATAGAGGCACTGGGAACTACCATCGGGCGGCATGATGCTAGGGCATTTCTATGGGCTAGGCTTGTAAAGGCTCCAGGCCCATTAGTCTAGTACACACTTATGAACCTATATAACTATGACATTCTTTCCTCCTTCCCCATTCCATTTATCTTCTGAGGATCTGAAGAACTTGTATAACAGTTTGTTAGTAGCTCTGTAAGCAGACAAAAGGCTCAGTCAGAGGAGCGCTCAAGGCTCATCATCATCATCCTCATTAAGAAGTTTTATAGGGTATGTTTTGAGTTTTTATCTAAGTAACAGGTCATTTCAGTGTTTGCTATAAATTACTAGAAACATGAATAAATGAGTACTTTTTATGTCATTTGATTTGGCATTTAACCTTTGACCTTCTATCTGTAAAAAAGTGGGTCTCTATCAGTTCAGTAAAAAATCAGTTCAGTAAACGGCATTTTCAGTGTACCTACATCAAATATGTCATTCGTCGAACTGTTCATACTGAGATCAATGTACAGCTAGGATCAGGAAATTTGCCCTTTCCCCACTGTAATGCGATCTCGAAGTTGGCATATATAATTAGCAGAGGTGTGGGGGGACACAACCCCCCACCCCATGAGTTGAATTTCATGAATGGCATTTCCGTGGAAATGCCGTTCTTTGAAGTATCACTTCGATGAAGTGATATAGACCCAAATAAGTTGGTTGTTTCAGCTTCAGTTATATATTGATGGTCTGGAAGTGCAAAATTGAAGTTTGTACATATTTCCAATTTTGGATTACACTTTGAATAAAGGAAGAATTATTTCATTTGGTGATGGTTGTTGCTGTGTGGCTATATTTCATTTAGCTATATCAATATCTGTAGCTGTGTGTGTGTGTGTTTGTGTGTATATATACATATATCTGTGTGTGTGTGTGTGTGTGTGTGTGTATATATATATATATATATATATATATATATATATATATATATATATATATAGATAGATAGACACACACACACACACATATATATATATATATGTGTGTGTGTGTGTGTGTGTGTGTGTGTGTGTGTGTGTGTGTGTGTGTGCGTGTACAAGTGCTTGTTTTAGATAAAGTTTGATATTGTCAGCAGAGTTAAAAGAGACAGTTGATACCTTTGTGAGATCGCCATAATAATGTGGGTGGGAAATATGGGGTGTATTAGATAACAAAAACGACAAAGGAGCGAATGCTCTTTTATCGATACATAAAGCATGAACTCGCTAAATACTGAAGTTAGGGAACAGTGATTCTTTTCCAAGGAAAAAAAATTGCTGGGCCATTCTTGGGACTTTCCCATGTCCTATACTGTGGTGCAATCTCAAGTAGAGGAGGTGTGGGTGGCAAAGCCCCCGACTTTATTTTGTGTCTCAAGTTTTTTGTTTTTTTTTTGGAACAGTGATTTTTTTCCCCTGGGAAAAAAAATCACTGTTCTGTAACTTTGGTGTTTAGTGAGTTCGTGTTTTATGTTTCAGTAAAAGAGTGTTCGCTCTTTTATCATTTTGGTTATGTAATATAGACCCGGAAATATGCCCTTTCTCCATTGTTATATGATCTCGGACTTGGTGCATATAATTAGCAGGGTGTATAGGGGAATTGCACCCCCTGCAGAAAACATGTTTTTTGGTTTGTATGTTCTGAAATAGTGTTTTTGAACATACACAGTGTCCATTATATTTTGTCAGTGTTTTGCATGTTTGTTGATTTTACTTTCATATATGATTAGTTACTGCCTATTACTGCTACTAGGAGTCAAGGTGTGTCTCACATTACTAAAATACTACTCTCTCAACCTTCTCAGTCTTCTAGCTTTTTCCCCTGATTTACCCTTGTGATTCGCCTGGGTGGACACCTAGACATAACTAAATTCTACTGCTCATCCAATTTGTTCAAGTAAAAGTAACAACTCTGCTGCCTCATTCCCTTTTTGAAATTGAACCAAGAAGAATCCAAGGAAGTATGTGCATTGGCTGCCAAACCTTTAATTACCTTACTGTTTAAGACTTGCTAGCTGTTTTATTACACTCCCTGCCAGGAAAGCCAGCAGCCTAACCCCCCGTGTTCCAGCTTCTCTACTCTTCCCCTCACTCTTACTAACTCCCTTCTTCCTTCAGTCCAACTTGGCCCAGGGAATATCCTAGTGGACTAAGGTGTACTTCTGCATTTGTCTACTAGGTGGCATCCTCCCTCGACTAAAATAGACTTCATTTTACTCACCTATGTATTCTCGCTAAGCTCTAACAATTCTTCTTCTCACTTGATCTCTCCTATACTCTTTTAGCCCCTCTAAGCTCTAACATTCCTCTTCTCACTCCTTCTCCTACACTCTCATAGCCCACTCTTACCCAAAACATCCAGGTCCCCTCTACGTACCATTCTGCATACTCAACCCTCTGCAAACAACACTCAACTGATAGTCTCTCGAACCTCTCCAGCCCTCTTTGGCTCTACCCGCTCTGTTCGCCCTGTGGGCTCTCTCCGCTCCCCTACCCTGCCCCCATTTCCCACTCGCCCCCAGCACCTCTACCTATATTCCCCCCATACCCACACCCACTGCCATTCTACTCCAATCAATCACATTTTCTCTGAAAATAACCACTCCCTTTTTCCCGCCCAAATTAACCTTCCTTACCTTTCCAAGACTACCCCACCTAGCCAATAGGATTCCTCTTTTCCCTCTTCTCCCACTCCCTAACTACACCCCCACCAATCCTAACACAACTCTTCACTCCTACACTATTAATTCAGTCCCTACCGGCCCATATACACATAAACCTCACTTATAACCACATATAATTCCTCTACAATAATTCTACTCTCCATATTGCCCATCTCACCATGCTTTCAAAACCCTCATTCATCTTCTTTTTACTTCTACTACTTCTTAATTTATCCTATCTTTACTACCTCACTCAACCCCTTAACTCATACCACTCACAATCCCTCCATGTTACCAACCACCTAAACTCCCCTCTACCATACTCACACACTCCTATTACTCCACATCTATATCCTATAAATAACCTCTTCCTTTTCCCTTACAAACTTATCACCTCTCAAAAACATCTTACCCCCTTAATAACTAGCAAATGCTTCAGTTTCACAATACAACCCAGTCTTCTTATTAAACTGTCCAACTACCTCACTAATCCACTCTTACATCTAATTTCCAGTCTATTATCAGGTGACATCCATCCCAACCCAGGCCCCTCCACATCTTCTTCTACAGACAAGTCCATCTTATTTACTTCTTTTAATGCACAAAGTATAGTAAACAACGTCCCAAACCTCCATGCTTGGCTCATTCATAATAAACCTGACATCCTAACCATCTCTGAAACATGGTTAAAACCCCATATAAAAGACTCTGAAATTATTCCTCCAAACTATTCTATCATAAGAAAAGACAGGTCCCATAAAAAAGGGGTGGAGTAGCCCTCCTATACTCATGCTCATTGTCAGTTACCCCCTATAACAAACCTGTTCCACACTTTAATAATGCTGAACTACTCCTCACATTACTCCAAGTTAACCTACATAAAAACATATGTATAGCCTCACTCTATATCCCCCCAGGGGATAATATTTCTACACTTGAAGATATCCTCTTCTGGCTCTCCAATAATATTAGCAATGAAACTATAATCTTAGGAGACATGAACATTAACTGGGCCTCCAATCAGTCTCCTAAAAACCATCTTAATATCAACCTCTACAATTTTTCACAGCTAATCAACTCTGTAACACACCCCTCAAAAAACATCTCTAGTGGCAGTATTCTGGACTGGACTCTAGTCTCTCATCCCCACTATTTCTCTGATAGTGGCACTCTTCCTGATCCCCTCAGTGACCACATACCCATCTTCACTCATTGACTCCCATCACTCCTGCAACGCACCCATAATTATATTACAATCTGTAACCAAAAAAACTTTAATCCAACATCCTTTTCAAACTCTCTAAAAGCAATTAACTGGAATTGTCTAAAAAACATTATCTCTAGATAATGCAGTTGCCCACTTTAACACAATATTCCTAAAACTACTTGACTCCCATGCACCCTTAAGGACTAAGAGAATTAAAATTAAAACAGCCCCTTGGCTAACCAAAAACACGCTAGCATCTATGTGGCACAGAGACAAAGTATGCGCACATTACCAGAAAAACAAATCCCCCCTAGTCCACAATGAATATAAAATACTTCGAAATAAGGTAAAAAAGCTCATAATCTCCGACCGACAAAATTACTTTTCCACACTTCAAAACAATAATAAATCAAACCCTCAGAAATTCTGGAAAGTTATCTCTACTCTACTTAACCCCAACAAACCAGATACCCCTACCCCAGACCCAAACGCTCCTGACCTAGACTTGGCTACCCAATTTAACTCTTTTTTCATTGAATCCATTTCCAAATTAACTTCATCTTTCTCTAACACCACTACATTCTCCAAAACTCCCTCACCATCCCCAACCATCTCTCTACCCTACTCTGCTATTACTTCCTCATTCCCATCTACTAACTCCCATCCCTCCACTCCTTCTCCTACTCTTACTACTTTATCATCTTCATCTGCCCCTAATTCCCCCTCTTCACACTCTCCTTTTTTCTCATTAAAACCTATACCCACTTCTACTATAAAGAAACTCCTTATGAAACTGTAGCCATGCACCAATGCTCCTGATAACATCCCTTCTTACTTTCTTTGCAAAGCTGCTGAAGCAGTCGCTTACCCTATTAGCATTTTAATCAACCGCTCTATCCAAAAATGTATAGTACCCCAAGTCTGGAAAAGGGCCTTTATCATACCTCTACGTAAAGGTGGCAACAACAACAATGTTACTAATTTCTGCCCCATCTCTAAACTCCTAGAAAAGTGTATCCAACTACAACTCCTTCCACATCTCTTAGATAATCACCTACTAACTCCCACACAACATGGATTCAGACCACATCATAGCACTATGACCGCCCTCCTCTCCTTCCTTGAAACTGTAAATAAAGCCCGCAACTCTGGCCAAATTGTTTCTACCCTACTTCTCGACCTCTCTAAGGCCTTTGACACTATCTCTCACAGCCTGCTACTAACTAAACTTTCAAAACTTAACCTATCTCCCTCCTCCTTGAACTGGTTCTCCAGCTACTTATCTAACAGATATCAAGCAGTCAAATGGAAAAAGGCCACCTCCTCATTTCTAAATACTCCTACTGGGGTACCCCAGGGCTCCATACTGGGTCCCCTTCTCTTCAATATATTTATAAATGATTTCCGCAACTCTATCCCATTCTCAGACATCATCCAATACGCCGATGATTCTACTATTATCTGCGCTGCCACCTCTATCCCCTCACTCCTAAAACTGACTCAAGATGCTTTTACAACAACTGAGCAATGGATGAAAAGGAATCACCTAGCACTCAATGCCTCTAAAACCAAATTAATGTTATTCACCCCCTCTAAGGCAACTTCTTTCAATATAAACACATTCCACATCTCTAGTCAAAATAATGTACCCCTGGAACTGGTGTCTAAGACCAAGTTACTTGGGGTCCAAATTGATAACCAGCTCAAATTCAACTCCCACCTACAGTTAAATATCAAAAAAACCCATCAAAAACTAGGTATGCTTTACCGACAAAATCATTACCTTACACCTGCTACCAAAATCACCCTCTCTACCTCATTTCTTATCCCCTCCCTTCTCTATGGAGCTCCGCTCCTAACTAAGCTACAGACCTCTCTAAAAACATAACTTTCCTCTTGCTACAACAAAATTGCCAAGTTCGCTACCAACCACAAGTCCTCCACCCACCACTGTTCCTCTCTCCAAAAACTAAAATGGCTAGAGCTACCCAGTTATCTCGCATATACTCAACTAAATCTTGCACATAAGCTCATTTTCAACCCCTCCCTCTGTCCCTCCCTTTCATCAGCCTTTAAAATGCACCTTCCTGATAGAGTATTAAGGTCCAACAATCAAAATCTATTAGAAGTATATAAACCAACTCATCCCCCAGGAAAAAATCTTCTGTCTTATGGCCTTGCACGCCTTTGGAACTCCCTACCACCTTCCATTCGCACCACCCCCAACCATTTTATATTTAAAAGATCTCTTCACTCACATCTAGTATCCCAGTGGGAATGCTCTTGCTCCCACCCCACATAACTAACACTTGCAAACTCCATCTTCCTTCTTCCTCTGTTTTCTCCTGCAACTTTCCTTATTATTCACCCTAACTCATACATATTATTATTCCTACAATAATTGGAAAGAATACACTAGGCCACACTTGCTAAGTATTGCTTCCTAATACGTTATTACTTCTCAGTACTTTTGTGCATTGCTTCCTAATATGTTATTATTTCTCAGTATTGTCGTGAAATGCTTCCAAATATGTTATTATTTCTCAGTACTTTTGTGCTAAATTTCCCTTTAGTCTGTATTACCTATTAATTTCATCACTAGACTGTATTCACTCTAGTTTTTGCTGTATTATTTGCAAATTGTTTTTTTCTTGTATGTTTAACTTCTGTATAATGGTATAATTTGTACATCTATTATGAATAACCTACTGTAACCTACTTAGTTTTGGAGCTTTTCTCCCCAGGACTCCATTGAAAACGGGTTCATTTGGCCCAATGGACTATCCTGGCAAACCAACTGCAAATAAATAAATAAATAAAATGTCAGTCTGGTGTTGATGTTAGCAAATAATTCTACATATACGTATATGCGCATGGGTGTGTGTGTGTGTGTGTGTGTGTGTGTGTGTGTGTGTGTGTGTGTGTGTGTGTGTGTGTGTGTGTGTGTGTGTGTGTGTGTCCGTATATATATATATATATATATATATATATATATATATATATATATATATATATATATATATATATATATATATGTATAGATATATAAATATATATGTAACAGGTACAAGCACGCAAAGTCTGAAGGTAATGCTACTGAATGCTAGAAGTATAAACCTCAAAATGCTCTCTCTCGAGGCACTCCTAAAAATGGAGAACATCGATATCGTGGCAGTAACTAAGACCTGGTTCAAGGCTCCAGAGAGCACCGCTGCAATACCAGGCTACAACTCTTACCACACTTTTCGGCTACCAAACCAGGATCGAAACACTAAAGGTGGAGGAGTGTCCATATTCATCAAGGATATTCACACCACCAAGTTAGTTGCCCAACACAATGCATCTGAAATTCTCCAGGTGCAACTAACATTAGGTAAGACTGCAATCCAAATTGTAGCTTGCTACAGATCCCCCACCATGCCCCAAGATTCTCACTACACCTTTCTAAACATACTGGAAAATATTAATATACAACCAAACACCCTAATACTGGGTGATTTCAACTACCCTGTCATTAACTGGGAAAACTACTCGTGCACCAACATCTTTGCCCAACGATTCTTAGAATTCATAAATTCCAATGCCCTGGATCAACTAATCCCTAGTCCCACCAAGGGCTCCAATATCCTAGACCTGGCCATTACCAACCTGGGAAATCAATGCTCCACACCTATGGTCACCCCCTCGTTGGTCAGGTCAGACCATAAGCTAATCACCCCTAACATCCACATCCCACCCCCACCCCCCAGGAAGGAAACCTCCATAAAAAACTTCTTCTTGGCCAACTTCATGCTACTCAAGTCAGACGTTATAAACTTCATGACACCCATGCAGACGGGAACTGAAAGTTCGACTGCTGAGTCCTACACTAAGGCACTGTACGAGCACATCCACTCATGCATGAATCATGCCATCCCAAATAGAACAAGATGCTCTCCTCCAAAAAAAGGAAGCTAATCTGGTGGCCCCCTGCCATAAACAAACTTTACAACAAAAGGAAAAAACTGTTGCAATAAAGAGGAAAATCCCAGGATTCAAAAAACTCCCTTACCAGCCTCATTAAGAAGCTGAGATCCCTCATAAAATCTTCCAAAGCTAGTTACGAAAATAAAATTGCCAAAGATTCCAAATACAACCACAAGGCATTCTATAACTATGTCAAGAATCTAAATGGCAATGTTCAGATCTGCTCTGAGCTACAACAGAATGGCATTAAATATACTGATCCCAAGGATATTGCCAATATCCTGGCAGATCAATTCAGTGCCAACTTCACCCCCTCTCACCCCCAAAATGGCCCATCTCAATACTGGAAGATTGCCAAATTCTGGTAATAACGGCCACACAGGTAAAAAACACACTCTCCAAAGCTAAGAATACAGCATCCATGGCACCAGATGACATCCCGGGCTGTGTACTACATGAACTAAAAAATGAACTGGCACCTCACCTAAGTGTCATGTTTAATCATACCCTCACCTCAGGCTTCGTGCCCACTGAGTGGCGCACAGCTGCAGTTATCCCACTCCACAAGGGGGGATCCACCTTGGATCCCGGGAACTACCGCCCCATCAGTCTGACGAGCCTGATTTGCAAGGCCATGGAATGTATTATCATGGAACTTATAAACAAAGACATTGGCAACCTTAAAACACTGGACCCCACCCAGCTTGGGTTCATGAAGGGCTGATCTTGTCTCCTGAACCTTATTGACTTCTTTGAATCAGTCTCCAGAGCCGAGGATGAGGGTAAGGCAGTCCACACAGCCCATCTGGACCTCACCAAGGCCTTTGACACCATCCCCCACTCTGGAATCATAGATAAACTTACTAAGCTGGGCATTAATCCCTACGTCACTCGATGGGTTGCCAACTGGCTTACTGACAGACCCACACTGTAAAAGTAGCTGACTCCAAATCCTGCTCCAGACAAGTAACAAGTGGAGTACCTCAGGGTTCAGTCCTGGGACCTCTCTTGTTTGGCATCTACTTCTCTGAAGTACAGGCCAACACTAAGGGACTGTGGCTAACAAAGTTTGCAGATGACTGTAAACTGGGAGCCATTATTTAATCTCCAAATTATGTGGATACTCTACAAAAGGGCCTTACAGAAACAGATGTTTGGTGCCAGAGCCATGGGCTCAAGCTCAATGCCAAGAAATATATAGTTAACCCTTTGAGAAAAAAACATGTACCCATGAATTATCACATAGGTGGCAGTACGCTAAACACCGAAAGTGTGATAAGAGACTTAGGGACACAGGTGGACAGTGGTCCCACCTTCAATAACCACATTGCCAAAACAGTCAGGAAATCCTTCTATGTGGCACACCTCAACACAAAGGGCTTTACATCCAGAAAAAAGGAGGTCATTGTCCCACTGTACTCATCCCTCATTAGACCCATTATAGAATACAATGCCCCATTTGGTATGTACCTCTCAAGACAGCTGCAACAACTGGAAAGGCCACAGAAATACCTCACTAAAAGAATCACAGGCCTAAAGCAGATGCCCTATGCTGACCGCCTTAAAAAACTCCAGCTATACTCTGTCACATATCGTCTACTCTGAGGCGATCTCTGCTTAACATACAAGGCCATGTCAAACCCAGAGCTGCTGGACATGCTACACTTAAAGAAATCCCAATCTCTCAGAGCCACACGCTTCAGGGATTTAAATCTTGTCATCACAATAAATAAAACATGCTGGAGGGATAGGTTCCTGACCCAGAGACTACCCAGACTCTGGAATAGACTGCCCATACATGTCAAGCAGAGTGCCTCTTTGGCCCTCTTCAAAAGGAACCTTGATGATTGGATGGGAGAAAGGAAATTCACCCCAGGGATCACGTAAGTCGCCCTGCTAGACAGGGGTCCAGGGAAGTAAATAGTGTGGGAAGAAATAGCCAGGGAATTGTTATGGCTAGGCTTGTATAGCCCAAGGGCCGATAGCCTAGTACCAACCTATGAATCTAAACCTCTATATAAACCTATATATATATATATATATATATATATATATATATATATATATGTATATATATAAAGTAAAGTTGTACAAAAGTGTTAATTTAGTTAACTTCATTTTGTTGTATAAATTCTTGATGTATGCCATTTGTGATATAATTTCTTTCTGGAATGTCTGTAATTGTAATTGGAGCTTTTCTCCTCGGGTCTCCACTGAAAATGTGCCTTTGTCTCAGTTGGACCAACCCGGGTAACAAATGACAATAAATAAATATATATATATATTTTTTTATAATAACATTCAATAATGACACCTAGATATCTAATATGCGTGCTCTCCCATTTTATGTCTCTTTTTGATCTAAGTTTCATAGTAACATTTTTATTCAGTAGAAGTGTCTGAGTTTTGTTGTGATTGAATTTTAGACTATAGATGTTTGCAAAGAAGTCTAGATTATGAAATAGGTGATCTACTGAATTTTCAATATCATTAGAAGTTATTAGTAGGTCATCAGCAAACAGTTGTATCTTGCAGGATAATTTGTCTGACACTTTATATCCTTTAACGCTGTCATTATTCAAACATAATTTGCAAGAGGCTTATTTCACTTCTAAAGAAACACATGCCCTAGTCTGTGGACAGTCGATCAATATTGTCTGATTTCTGTTACAGAAATGTTTTGCAGATAGCAAGCCTGTCATTCAAGACTGCTTGAGGAATAAGTCCATTAGTCAGTAGGTATTCTCAAAAGAAGACTGATTCATTATCTTCCTACAGCTGATTATAATTTACCACAATGTAAACAAACATTTCTCAGGTTTTACTTGCATTACTAATAAGATTCCCACATGTTCAAACTTACAATTGAAACCCCTGATAACATTAGCTTAGTACTTAAACATATTAAACCTAAGTGATGCCTTCAGACATTTCTTTTAGATAAGCCTAGTTATGCATCTAAGCATATAATACTGCCTGCTTATATTTATTTTAATAATTGTAAAATAATTCTATGTTAACACTATCCAAAGATGTCATCTTAAGGCTTAATTAATGGACAGCATAACTGCTTTGATACGTGACCTCTGTTTAAAGCCCCTAAATAGATACAAATTGTTTTTATGCTGTTTGTTTATTTTGCCATGAGTTCATATTTCTCTAAATATCTCAGCAACCAAGTAATACAAATAGAACTACTTACCTCGTATGAAAGCTCACACATGGATTATCAAAATATTGCTGACTGTATGTGTGTAGCTCGAGTGGCTTCTAAGAGGTTCTAAGTTGCTTACAGAACATTACAAAAATTTATATTTTCAGTGTTTATTGTGACTTAGAAAGTCCAGTGTAAGGCATACCACAAATGAATACTACTATGATAAAGGTCAGTGTTTATAAGTCCAAGAAATATCACTCCCCGCAGGACTAACGGTACCTGTGCCAAACTCAGTCCAAGCACATAAACTAACATAAAAGGCACAGTAGCGATGCAGATTGGTCTGAAGAAGCCTATCCAGGTGAAAGCGCTTACCACGTCTCCTGTTTGTGTTACAATAAATCCGAATTTTAAAGTTCATGCAGCAGCGTTTTTTTCAGCTTTGTTTCCTGCATTTTGGTTAGTGCTGTGTTTACTGCCTGCATCGCTACTGTGCCTTTTATGTTAGTTTATGTAAAAGGTCAGTGTTTGCTGACCAGTTTGTAATTTGTACTGTAGTAACACCTTTGTTCGTATTCATCTTAACATTTATTTGAACTATGAGGATATAATCTGATTTTTTTTCAAAGGCTTAGAATGTAGCTACTAAAAATTTAGATGACTAACTCCCAATGGCACAGTAGAGAAAATTAATTAAAGCAATGCATTTATTTCTTTTGGTTAAACAGTGTAGATTGGATCAGTTGGGCAAGGTTTACTGTTTTAACTCTTTTCCTGTACTGCATTTGCTGCTAATTGGAAAAGTATGTACTACTCATTTGTAAATTATCACAGTGGGCAAGTACTGAGACTGAAATGTGTCTCTTGCAAGTGGTGCAGATTCTTTACATCAGGTGGCAACAGCTCGAGGCAATGACCATATGGCGTGCATTACATTGTAACATTTTTGCTCCCACTAATTTTTAGCTGTACATGGTGTTCATCATTGTGATCATTGCTACAGTAGCCTTAATTATAAATCCAAGGCTTCAAGGACATCTTCCACCGTTCAACCTGACTAACAAGACTTATTTGGGCTCCAACCCCTTAGATCCATGCTGAAGATCATTCTTCTTGTGGGCTTTTGATGATCACTGCTCGGCTAATGCTTTCCATTGCTAGGCAGATAAATTCCCTTCAGGGGAAAAAAGTATTATTATTATTATAGGTCATTCCAGGCTTCAGGGTATCCACATTTTCCATACTTAGATGATTTGCTTATCCTTGCAGAGCCTTTTTCAAGGTGTCAGGAATCTCTGTCTTGGGTGAGAGAGATCTCTTGCACAAACTGATATTCCAAGAGAACATTTAAAAGGCTTTTCTTGAATCTCTCATGCAGTATTGTGTTCCTGGCATGTCAACTAAACACCTCAGTTCAAACAGTTTTTCTTTCACTGGAAAAAAATGGATCTTTATTTATGTCTGTTTCTAAGGTTTTCCACTCAAACTTCTATTAATGTGAGGGAATACCTCAGGACTTTGGGTATCATATCATCTATGATTGTCATGATACCCCTAACAAGACGCCACATGGGAAAAATACAGTGGTATCTGAAATCTCTTTGATCCTTTATCTTTTTAGATCCTGGTGCTGGACTTTGTCAGAAGAGAAATCAACAGATATCCTTAAATTCATGTCTCACCTTTTCCATCCCTGCTCCAAAGCAGTCAGTCACCACAGATGCCTCAGACTTTGCTTGAGGAACAGTTTCAGGACTGATAAAAGTGCAGGGGATACGGGACACCAAGGATAGATGTAGGCACATAAATATCAAGGGGATTCTTACTCTGATCAAAGCACTCAACTCTCTGAACCATCTTTGGTCCCTGGGACCTCTTCATGTAGTTACAGACAATACCAGTCATGTGGTATATCATCATGGAAGGGGGAAGCAGGTCATATGCCCTTTGCAGACCAACCATGTTAGCTTGGGATAGAGCTTCACAGCACAGTCTCACTCCACAGACATTGTGCATTCCATCAGAGAAAATTGTGTGGCAGACAAGCTGAACAGGAATAGGGCAGACCCTCAGGAATGGAAACTTAATCAGAGGGTCATCCAAGATTTGATCCATCTGTGTGGAAATCCTCAAGTAGACCTCTTTGCCTCCTTTCTGAACAATCAACTGGCCAAATTCTGCTTCAGGACTCAACAGATGCATTTTATTTTCTTTGGACAGGAATGTTCCCTTATGCCTTTCCACCTTTTCCACTAATATCCAGGGTACTTCTGAAGATTAAGAAGGAATCCTCGAAGATCATTATGGTGAGTCCCTTCTGAACCAGGCAACAGTGGTTCTTCTTTCTTTTGGAAATGACCAGGAGCAATTACTACAAGCTTCCTCAAAGTCCAGATCTACTCACACAAGACCAGGGTTGCTTGATACACCCTAACATCAGTCATCTTCAGTTGACTGCCTGGGTGGTAGGGTCTTAATTCCTTTTACACACCTGTATTCTGAGGATGTTTCAGGCACTCTTACTGTGTACAAAGAGAGCATCTGGGAAACAGAAAAAAAAAAATAACATAAAAATATTTAAGCTTGTTTCCTGCCTTTCCTGTTAAGTGGTATAGACTATTTGTAGGCTTCTGAGCCCCCAAGCCCTTCTGTGTTGGAGGGAAGCCTTCTAGCTTAGTTTTTTTTTCTTATATTTAGCCAGTTTTCTAATTTCAGCACTCAAATCTGTTTCTTTGATCTCAGCACTTGTTCAGAAAAAAAAAAAATCTCATCTGCTTTTACTGTACTCGTGTTTCTACCTACTTTTTTTTTTACTTTTGCATCATCTTAAAAGTACTCAAATGTATTTATTACTGCTTGGTGTAACTCATTCTAAGCCTTTTGGTTTAAACACTTGGGCTTCGGACCAGTTGTTTTTCACTGAGAGGGTTTGTGGTCTGCACTGTAGTGGCAGAACAGGTAGCTTACATCCTTCTAGGTTGGGAACTGCTGATTGAGGGCTCAGTGTCTGTTATTCTAAAAGTGCATTAATTCTGGTTTAAGCACTTGGGCTTTCAGGCCAGTTATTTTACATTAAGAGGGTTCGTGGTCTGCACTCTTGTGGGAGGAGAGGCTGGACTCTGCCCTTCTGAGCTGAGAATTTCTGGTTAAAGGCTTATAGTGCATGCATATCTGAACTGCTTCTTACTGAAGTTGGTGCCTTGTTTGCTGTGGCATAGACTGGATTTGGGCCTGCTGGATCTAGCTTTGTTTGTGTAACTTGAGCACTAATCCAGGCATTCTCTAAAGTATTCAATTGTATTTATTACTGCTTGGTAGTAACTTGATTAAAGTGTAGCTATCATTCTAAGTCTTTTGGATTAAGCACTTGGGCTTCAGACCAGTTGTTTTACATTAGGAAGGTTTGTGGCATGCACTGTGGTGGCAGGACAGGTAGCTTTCATCCTTCTAAGTTGGGAACTGCTGATTGAGAGCCCAGTGTCTGTTATTCTTAAAGTGTATTAGTTCTGGTTTAAGCACTTGGGCTTCAGGCCAGTTATTTTACATTAAGAAGGTTCGTGGTCTGCACTCTTGTGGGAGAAGAGGCTGGACTCTGCCCTTCTGAGCTGGGAATTTCTGGTTAAAAGTTTATAGTGCCTGAATATTTGAACTGTATCTTACTGAAATTGGTACACCTTGTTTGCTGTAGCATAGACTAGATCCAGGCCTGCTGAATCTAGCTTTGTTTATATGATTGTTGTTTGTTTGCTTGTTATTTCCCTGGAACGCTAATTCCACCTAATACGCGGCTTCTCAGCGCTTCTATGGATCACTAGTGATATCTGCATTGCCTACTGTACTTATTTCCTTGTATCACTTGAAAGAAAGTTATTGTTTGTTGTTTTTGCATTTAAGTTACCTGTAACACATTGCACTTAAGTTACCTGGCACTTGCTCACTAAAGCAATTATATAAGTCAGCACTAAAAATTAAAAGCACTACACCCTCACTCCCCACTGGCCCTTGTTTTCAATTATTATGGAATTCCCAATATTATTCTAGCATGTCCAAAGGTCAGTTGTCAATCTCCTCTCCGGTCCAGCTGGTGAATCTGGGAATCTTGAGGCAATGTTACAACTGCCTCATGTACACAGACAACCCTCTCCTCCTCCCAACAAATTCCAACCCATGTGAGAGATGCAACCATATAGCCAAACTGGAGGCTAAGCTCTCTCAACTCAGTACTGGCAAAACCAGTCAGGAGGAGAAGGAAACCACACTCACTACAATTCCAGTCTCACATAGACCTACCACGACAGCAAACCAAACACATAATCACACAAAAACATACTCGGAGGCTCTAAATAAAGATCTGCCTAAGCAGCAGAGACCACCAAAGCAGACACCCAAGCAACCGCTACCCCAAAACAAAACACGTCCAACACATATCTCACAAAGCCAGTGTGCCGAACAGTCACAGCCCTTAAGACTAAACAACATACCTGATACACTTGTAATAGGTGACTCTATCGTCAGGCACACTGACGTCCCACTCACCAGGCTGAACAAGGAGAGGGTCACGGTGAGCAGCCTGTCGGGCGCTAGGATCCGCCACATAACACAAGCACTCAGGTCACTCCAAGGCAAGTACAAATATGACTCAGTCATTGTCCATGCTGGTGAGAATGACCTGAGACATACCTCCCTGGACTACATGAAAAGAGACATAAAGGAGCTCTCTGAGCATGTAGCCCAGGCCGGTATGACCCTGACCTTGAGTAGCATCTTACCCTCACCAAGAATGATGCCACAATATGAAGACAAGATGATCAATTTCAACAATTGGCTTAAGTACTGGTGTCATTCAAAGGGGATCCAATGCCTGTCAGCTTGGGATGATATGCTCGACAAGCCACGATGCTTTGCTAGGGACGGCTTGCACCTGTCACCCCTGGGCTTTTGGATATTGGCAAATGCTCTTGCTACCCCCATAGTGCCTTTTTTAGGCAAGGCTCAAAAGACAAACCCACCTCCATAGGTATCACAAGGGATAAGAAACTATGAGTAATGCTACTCAACGCCAGAAGTCTAAACCTCAAGATGCACGCACTCGAAACTCTCCTTAGCATGGAGAACATCGATATCTGTGCAGTAACAGAAACCTGGTTCAGGGCTTCCAAGATCACCCCAGCACTACCAGGTTATACCTCATACCATGCTTTTTGGCCCCAAAACTTGGATCAAACCACAAAAGAAGGGGGAGTATCAATATTCATCAAAGATACCCACACCTCCAGGTTGGTGGCAAAGCACGAAGCATCAGAGACTATCCATGTGCAACTAACAGTGGGTAAAACTGCCTTCCAGTTTATAGCCGGCTACAGACCACCCTCCCAAACCCAGGAACCCCACTCAGCCTTCCTGAGAACACTGGAAAATATGAAGGTCTCTCCAAACACCATTATATTGGGTGACTTCAACTACCCAAACATAGACTGGGAGCATTACTCTAGCTCCAACACCCTAGCCCAAAGATTCCTAGAATTTATAAACTCAAATGCTATGGAACAACTTGTTACCACTCCCACAAGAGGGGAAAACATACTGGACCTGATCATCACCAACATGGGGACTCTATGCTCCAGACCAGAAGTGTATCCCTCACTGGTAAGATCAGACCATAAACTAATCTCACTGGATATTCACATCCTGACCCCACCCCTGCCCAGAAAACCACAGTGAAAAACTTCTCTAAAGCAAATTTCACACTCCTCAAAACCGAGGTGGAATCCTTCAAAGCCCCGGCCTGTGGAAAATACGCCCAGACCGCAGAATCCTTTATAAATGCATTCTATGAACACCTTCAGGAATGCATGGATCATGCGATCCCAAATAAAACCAAGACCCAATCCTCCAAAGGCAGACATCCTGTCTGGTGGACCCCAGCCATAAACAAACTATACAATAGAAGGAGGAAGCTACTAAATGATAGAGCAAAATCCCAAAAAGGGAAGGCATCACTGATCAGTACTAGCAAAAAACTACGGGCACTCATAAAATTGTCTAAGGCCAGCTTCGAGAGAAAAATTGCACAGGACACTAAGGATAATCACAAGGCTTTCTTTAGTTATGTTAGGAACCTGGGTGGTAATTCCCAGATATGCTCAGAATTATTCCAAAATGACAAAAACACACTGAACCCACAGACATTGCCAACATCCTAGCTGACAGGTTCAGTGCAAAGCCCCCCCCCTCCCCACCAAAAGGGCAAATATCTATCCCAGCAGAGTGCTGCCCCCCCTGACATCTCAGATGCTCAGGTAAGAGCCACCCTCTCCAAAGCAAAAAACACAGCATCAATGGGACCAGACGGTGTCCCGGGCTGCGTCCTACATGAACTCCAAGAAGAGCTAAACCCAAACATAAAACTACTGTTCAATCTCAGCCTTACTACAGGATATGTGCCCAAAGAGTGGCGTACAGCAACAGTGGTCCCTCTCCATAAAGGTGGTGCCTCAACGGATCCTGGAAACTATCGCCCCATAAGCCTGACTAGCTTGATCTGCAAAGCTATGGAAAGGATCATCATGGACCTCATAAATAAAGATATTGGGGACCTACAGACACTGGATCCTACCCAGTTTGGCTTTGTTAAGGGCAGATCCTGCCTCTTAAACCTGGTTGATTTCTTTGAAACAGTCACCAAGGCCATTGACGAGGGGAAGGTGGTCCATACAGCCTACCTGGTCCTCGCAAAAGCCTTCGATACAATACCCCACTCGGGCATTATAGATAAGCTCACCAGCTTAAATATAAACCCCTATGTCACTAGATGGATTGCAAACTGGCTCAAGGACAGAACCCACATGGTTAGAATTGCTGGAGCCATGTCAGACTCCAAACCAGTTACAAGTGGTGTCCCACAAGGCTCAGTCCTGGGACCTCTCTTGTTCAGTATATATTTCTCGGAGGTACAGGCCAACATGGAAGGACTGTGGCTGACCAAGTTCGCAGATGACTGCAAACTGGGTGCCATAATCGACTCTCCAGCTGACACAAGCATCCTCCAAAAGGGCCTCATAGAAACAGACAACTGGTGGCAGAGCCATGGCCTCAAGCTAAATGCCAAAAAGTGTATAGTCATCCCCTTTGGCAAAATCAAAGTGCCCACAAATTACCACAAAGGTGGTAATCCATTAAGTACAGAAGAAGTAATTAGGGACCTGGGGACCCAAGTTGATAGCAATCTCTCATTTGACAACCACGTGGCCAAAGTGGTTAGAAAAACATTTTATATAGCCCACCTAATCATGAAGGATTCACATCTAGATCAGGGAGGTCATTGTGCCTCTTTACTCATCCCTCATCAGGCCCATAATTGAGTACAATGCCCCTTTTTGGGATGTACCTTACCAGACACCTGCAGCAACTGGAAAGACCCCAAAAGTACCTCACCAAGAGGATCAAAGGGCTCAAACAGATGCCATATGCTGCCCGGTTAAAGAAACTCCAGCTCTACTCAGTGGCATACCGCCTGTTCAGAGGCAATCTGTGCCTGACGATAAAGCCATGTCCAACCCAGAATTAATGGTCATACTGCACCTCAGAAAATCCAAATCCCATCGAGCTACGCTCGAGACTTGAACCTCAGCACTGAAATAAATAGGACATGCTGGAGGGACAGATTCATAACCCAGAGGCTCCCTTCACTCTGGAATAAAATCCCAGTCCAGGTTAGGCAGAGTCCCTCATTGACTCTATTCAAGAGGAATCTTGATGAGTGGATGGGAGATCGTAGGTTTACCCCGGGTATCATTTCTGTGTCACTGTTAGACAGAGGCACAGTATACTAACCTCGAAAAAGGGCATAGTAAAATAAATTTAAAATGTGTGGCGAAAGCCAAACACATTCTGGCTAGGCTTATAAATGCCCTAGGGCAGATAGCCTAGTATGAACCTATGAACCTATGAACCTATGAACCTATGAACCTATGTGCAGCAAGTGCTAATAGAGGCAAAATGCCTGCTACTACAAAATCAGACATTAGCAGATGGAAATGGTTTTATAGCTGGTATCAACAATATAACTAGAACCCATTCAAGGCTAGTTCTTCTCTGGTTTCACAATATTTATTTATTTTATTTATTTATTGAGATTTGTTGACCAGGAAAGTCCACTGAGTCAAAAAAAAAACATTTTCAGTAGAGGCCTGGGAAGAAAAGCTCCACTTACAAATCAGGAAGTTTATAAAACAATATTATACATACAACATCAACCAAGATTTCATACAAGTTCACAAAGAGTAAAATACATCAAATGTAGAGTTTTAATACAATTCTAAGGCATTTATGATTTCTACATATTAGTAAATCAGGCTGCAGAGATATTTACATAGGGTTCAGTTTTGTTCATTTTTGTAGACAATATTATTATGCATGTCTACACAGTGACTCCTTATGACTAGATTTGTAATTATGAGAGACAAGTATAGAAAGATCATATTCACAGGCATAGAAGTATATTCGTATGATGGGAGATGTAACTGCAATGTGTCAGACAAAGCTTAAGGTGGTCTATGGTTTTGTAAGCATGAACATATAGGTTTGTTAAGGAGACAGTTTTTTTAAAGTAAGTTTAAAGTTTTTTAAGTATTCCAGTTGTGTGATAAAGGGGGGAGGGTGTTCTATAACTTAGATATGGAATGTGAGTACAGGCTTTGCCAGCTCTGCAAGTTACTATCCTATGGCCTTTCTTATTCCAATATCAAGGTTAATTTAGTGGCCAATTCAGCATGTCTGCCCATGGAGCCTCGTCTTTCAATGCAGTCTCATGTCAAAATGTTCTTGCCAAATGAAGGCAGCGTAATTTCAGAGCTCTATAAAATTATTTAGTCAGACAGGAATTCAGTCAACAATATCAACTAAACTTTACAAAATCTTATCAATAATACTTTGTCCTTCACTTGTAACAACTTTGGAAAATCATTTTGAAGAAATTCCTGTCAAATTACCTGAGACATATTAGAAACAAAATGAACAACACCAAATACTCTCAAATGGATTCAGCACTGAAGGAGGAGATACAAATGTTAACTTCAACTCTACAAACATTATCTATGAAAACAGAACTTCTAGCAAAACCTAGAAAATCTTCAACAGAACAACCAGAAGCAGGCTGAAGTTTTCAAGGAAGTCTTATAGCAGCACCACTGTAAACTCTCTGACATGGAAGTTGCATTAATGGATATGGATGGGAGGCTGAAAGAAGATGAGCAACATACTGACTTTCTGCTCAAACACCTGGTTAATAAATACATTTGATGATCTCAGGAGCTGAGAAAGAAGGTGCAGTATAAGAATTTTTGGTCTCCCAAAAAAAAAAAACAGAAGGAAATTACATTATTACCTTTTTGAACTCCTGGATTCCTGAAATACTGGGATTACAAGAATGGCTTTCATAGGGAATTGAAAGAGCCCACAGAGCACTAGGTAAGCCAGCTTCAACTTCTTTTTCTACAGCACCAATGTGAATTATTATAAAATTCCTGTCTTATACAGATAAAGACCTTATACTAAAAACATCTCAGCAGAAAGTGTAAAATATAACCAATGCTTTATTAGATTTGTCAATGATTATTCTGCAAGAGTGCTGGAAATGAGGAAAGAACGTTGGCCTTTTGTAAACCTAATAAAAAAATAATATCAAAACACAAATCATGTACCCTGCAAGAATAAAAATGCATCTGTCTAATGGAACAACAACATTTAATGTTCTTAAAAAAGTACCTGCTTATACCAAAAACAACACAATCACTATTTCTGAGGACATGGAAGTTTCCTTCTCTTCATTAAACAGATCATCTGAGAAAACCTCTTGGACAGACTCAAAGAAAAAGTAGACAAAAACTGATACTTCATCCACATCTAGTAGTAAATCTCTCAAACCTTCTACTGATAGGTAAAGCTTTTTTCTGTCTTTAACTTACAACGTTTTTCACAGATATCATGTAGCTACACACCATGCAAACTCCCTCACTACAATAATGAACTGTTTTTAACATTTAAAGAGAGTGAATAAGCTATTTACAAGCTATAGTAGTAGTTTAAACATATATAATAGTATTGTAACTAATCATGTCTACTATCTGTACTGCCATTTACTAACATATAGGAAATGGCTGTGAATATTTGTGACTTTTTTTCCATGTTTTTTCAAGTTTACAGCCTCACATTGCTTTAGAATGTTGTCACAAACAATTCTCACTCAAACTGAATCTTTTACTTGCCTTAGGGGTCTTGAGACTTGTTTCAACCCATGCAGTAGCCACCATTATAACAATAATCTCCTGTTCATTCCTTTTAATGTAACACAAGGAAAATGAGGGGAATGCTTTTAGAGTGACACACCAGTCTCTGTTACCTTAATCTTTAGTTGTGAATGCCCAGAACAGCAGAAAATGATTGGATTGTTTTATTAAAGTTAAATAAAAGGTTGTTAACTAATAAGTAACAATTATTTAAAGGCAGTTTTATGTTTTTAATTTGAATAGCTTGTTTATTCTTGGAGGGAGGGGGAAAGCAAAACTTGTGTATAGGACATCTACATATTGCACTTGTACTATTTGCACTAGCAGTTCCTTTTAGTTAAGTATTATTGCAAGCCATTTTACTGTTGTGCTTAAATTATACAGTGCTTTTCTTCATCTAAATAAGTGGATCTGTGTAATTTTATACCTGTAAGCAAGTATGCATTGAGAGTTTAAATGAGTTTACTGAAAAATTATAAGTTACAGTGCTGACAATGATTGGAATTTATATGTTTGTATGAATGTTATCTTGCGGGACTGCTCTGTGAGTGTAACTTTAACATTAGCTACTACAACTGAGATGATTAAACATTTATTATAAAGTAATCTTTATCTATGTCTAAATAGTTGTTTCATATTATCGTACATTATTGCCCTGTTAGTTCTCAGCAATTAACAACTCGTATAAGCCATCACAAAGGATCTGTTAACAAATACTTATGGTCATTCTTATCTATTTAAATTAAATATGTTTCTAACAAGACATAATTTAAGAAGTTACGATTCATATTTCTTTTATAACGGCCTAACTTTAGCAATGGATTTGTGTGTATATATGTGTGTGTATATTTATGTTTGTATGTATATGTGTGTATATATATATATATATATATATATTTATATATATATGTACAGTTGATATAAAATGTTTACAGACCCCTGTTAAAATGCCAGATTTTTGTGATATAAAAAAATGAGACCAGAATAAATAATTTCAAAACTTTTACCACCTTTAATGTGACCTATAACCTGTACAATTCAATTGAAAAATAAACAAATCTGTTAGGGGAAAAATATAAAAAAATAAAAAAAATGTACAATAAGCTGGTTGCATAAGTGTGCACACCCTTAAACTAATACTTTGTTGAAGCACCTTTTGATTTAATTACGGCATTCATTCTTTTTGGGTAGGAGTCTATCAGCATGGCACATCTTGACTTGGCAATATTTGCCCACTCTTCCTTGCAAAAACACTCCAAATCTGTTAGATTGTGAGGGCATCTCTTGTGCACAGCCCTCTTCAGGTCACCCCACATATTTTCTATTGGATATAGGTCTGGCCTCTGGCTGGGCCATTCCAAAAGTTTCATATTCTTCTGGTGAAGCCATTCTTTTGTTGATTTGGATGTATGCTTGGGGTCATTGTCATGTTGAAAGGTGAAATTCCTCTTAATCTTCAACTTTCTAGCTGACAGCTAAAGGTTTTGGGCCAAAAGTGACTGGTATTTGGAACTGTTCATAATTCCCTCCACCTTGACTAAAGCCCTAGTTCCAGCTGAAGAAAAGCAACCCCAAAGCATGATACTGCCACCACCATGTTTCACTGTGAGGATGGTGTTCTTTTGGTTGCGTGAAGTGTTGTTTTTGCGCCAAACTTACCTTTTGGCATTGTGGCCAAAAAGTTCATCCTTGGTCTCATCAGACCATAACGCATTTTCCCACATGCTTTTGGGAGACTTGATATATTGTTTTGCAAATTTTAGCTGGGCCTGGATGTTTTTCTGTATAAAAAAAGGCTTCCATCTTGCAACCCTATCCCATAGTCCAGACATATGGAGAATATGGGAGATTGTTGTCACATGTAGTACACAACCAGTACTTGCCAGAAATTCCTGCAGCTCCTGCAGTGTTGCTGTAGGCCTCTTGGCAGCCTCCCTTACCAGTTTTCGTCTTGTCTTTTCATCAGTTTTGGAGGGTCATCCAATTCTTTGCAGTGTCACTGTTGTCTCTTATTTTCTCCACTTTTTGATGACTGTCTTCACTGTGTTCCATGGTATATCCAATGCTGTGGAAATATTTTTGTACCGTTCTCCTGGCTGATACCTTTCAACAATGAGATCCCTTTGACGCTTTGTAAGCTCTCTGCAAATCATAGTTTTGCTGTAGCAGGCAACTGAGTAAATGTCAGGAAATCCTACTAGGACAGCTGAACTTTATTTGGGGTTAATAAGAGTCTCTTTAATTGATGACAGGTGTGTACCCAAGAAGACTGAATACTGTAATTAAATCAAAAGGTGCTTCAACAAAGTATTAGTTTAAGGGTTTGCACACTTATGCTGCCAGCTTATTGTACGTTTTTTATTTTTTATATTTTTTCCCTAAACAGATTTGTTTGTTTTTTAATTGAATTGTACAGATTATAGGTCACATTAAAGGTGGGAAAAGTTCTGAAATTATTTATTGTGGTCTCATTTTTTTATATCACAAAAACATGGCATTTTAACAGGGTTGTGTAAACTTTTTATATCCACTGTACATGTATGTGTATGTGATATGAGTATGTATGTGTGTGTGTGTGTGTGTGTGTGTGTGTGTGTATATATATATATATATATATATATATATATATATATATATATATATATATATACACAGAGAGAGAGGGATGTGTGTGTGTGTATGCATATGTATGTATATGTATATACAAAAATAATCTCAAAGTTGCACATTAACTATTACGTTCAGTTTGTATTTAATTATTAAGTTGATTACAAAACTACTGCTGCACATAACAATCTCATTTAAATTATTTATATCTCACTAATAGTACTTGTCAGAGCTGTTAAATGCAGTCATGAAGGCTAGAGAAAGCAGTCTGACAGATCGTGTTCTATCTGTCAGACTGGGAATTTTAAGAATTCCATGTTTGTTGTTGGGAATTTTTCTGTTACATTGTTGCTTGTTTTTCAGTAATTCTCTGATATTTCTTCAACTTTCAGGCCCAAAAGTAAAGTATTTTACATATTAGGAATTGTCATCATACAAACAGGTCTGTTATACATCTTTACACATACCTGGGTATATTGGGGAAATAGAAAGAGTTGTCTAAATAGAAATGTGATTGTTTCTTATTGTTTTAACTATATCTACATTTACTTATGTCCTTATCCTTAGTTTCTCTAAATGTAAATAAACTCAGCAATCCAAGAAAAATATCTAGTTTATTAAGGTATTTAAACATAAATAAACCCCAACTAGTATTCCTACAAACTATTTTTAAATCAGTTGAAAGAATGTATGGAACCCCCATAATTACACAATACTAGTTCATTCTTCATATAAAATTAAAAAGATAGATTCTGTGGAAAAGAAGTCTCATTCACCTTTAAATTTTATATAAATATGAGGGTCCTGAGGAACTGTTAACCATCATCATTATTAAGCTTAAAATAGAATTTGGTCCCTAGTCAATTTATACTAGTTTCCAGTATTAGGTGTGTCAGCTGCAAGATTTCATCTGGATTTTATTACAAATACTTATAAAGGTAATTTCATACTGGGGGGGGGATTTCAATTGCATTTTAGATAATCATGACACTAACAATAGACGACTAAGGCTAACATCCACAGCAAAACTATATAAGAAATGGATTGATCAATTTATACTTTTAACTCTAAACATAATCAGTCTTTGAAATTGTCTCATGTTGATAATAGGTTTAAAACCCAAACTAGGATGATAGAATATTAGTTTCTAATGATTTAAGGCTAAAACATTTATTTTTCTCTTTAATTCAAACCAGTATAATGATTGGTTTGGTCTCTGATAGTTTTTAAAATACTCAGTTATCAATATATCTGTACTTGATCTGCTCTGTGCCTGCTATTGAAATAAATTATTTAGTTACTTTTATTAATATATAATTATTAATGTAAAATCTATATCTTACTAGTTGTATCTTTCTGTTTGTGAAGCTTTTCTCCCCAGGTCTCAAAAAACGGGCTACTGGCCTAGTCGGACGCTTCCCAGTTAACAAATGTAAATAAATAAATAAATACATAAATACATAAATTCCTTGCCAATTTCCAAACTTTGAATATGGCTAGATTTTACTAACTAAATTTCTATACCTAGAATCTCTGCATATATCACCAAAGTTAAAGATTTCAAACCTTAGTTATTAGTGGAATTAAAAACACTCTCAAGAAGTAAACACTAGTTCTGATACTAATGTAAAAATGATATGGGATGTTTTAAAGGCCTTTATTTACAGTAGAACTGTTACCTGGTACAAGAATAAATTAAAGGAATGGGAATCTGAGATGCAAAGTCTGCAAAGACAAATTTCAACTTTTAAATCAAAATCAACATACATATCACCAGTTGATAAAAAAACAATTAGATGGACTGAGTAAAAAGTACTCATATATACTGGCAGATAGAACAAATTCAGCTCAAGAGAAGATGAAATCACTTATTGAATACCTAAACAGAGAAAGTGAAGAAGCATAGAAAAAGCTTTTTACTCTATCAACTGGGACTCTCTTTTTGAAATATTAAATACATTAGCATTTCTACCATCATTTATTTCTATGATAAAAGCTGTTTGTATAGGTAATCTTGTTTATGTTAAGCTAGGCCCTTTTGTGTCCGAGTCCATACTAATAACTAAAGGAACTAAGCAACACTGTCCACTGTCTTCCATCGTATTCGCTCTAGGTATAGAAGCTTTCACCTCATTAATATGAACTAATCAAAAGATTAAGGGTATTAATGTTTATAACAATTATAACTCCAGAATAACTCTTTCTGCAGATGATGTTTTACTCATCCTATCCTAGTCAGAGTCTGAATTGCAAGAACTAGACTTCATTATAAATCATTTCCAAGAAATTTCAGGACTCCACTTCAGTAAGCAGAAATCTAATCATATTATTTTGAATAAAGCTAAAACTCATCCTGGTAACCAAAACTTTATTGGAGAACAGGTACATTCATTAAATTACTTAGGTATAACCCTAAACAACACTACTGAAGTGACTAGAGAAACCAGCTATAAAAAACATGTTATCTTTAGTAAATAACTACATAACTAAATAGAATAACATATTCTTCTCTTTTGAAGATAGGTTGCAATTAATAAAAATGGTCCTTGTGCCAAAGATTCTCTGTATAGTATTAGCCCTCGGCACACCTCATGGAAATACATTTCCAGAGATTTAAATATAATTTTATTAAACTTTTTATGGTTCCCTACAAAGAACAGAATAGCTTATATTTATCACATTAGACCTTGAGATAAAGAAGTCATAAAATTCCCAGATATAGAAACTTACATAACAGCCTCACTGCTTAAAGATGTCATAAGCTGGGTAGACCCAAATTATAGTTCTAATTGGAAGTCTTTACACTTATCTATATTTTTCAATGAAAATACACTATTATCAGACATTTTTATTAGTGAATCTTCTAATAGATTTTGGTATTTTATTTGCCACTCCATACAATACAATGTCGCAAAACCTACAAAGTCTAATATCATAAACAACACCTTTAATAACTTCAGAAAGATAATATACTCCAATGCAGACATTTAAAATTTGGTTTGATTTACCTGTCTCCTTCAAACTTACAAAAAATCTTTCCGGATAAGCTTCACTTAAAACTTTTCAATGAAGGGGAGAACAGTAAACTTGCATGCTGGAACCATTGCATAAGAGACTTACAAGTTTTAACTGTGCAAACACATTATTAAGGAATTCAATCTACAGACAAAAGACTGGTTACTGTTACAAAGTATAGGGAATTATTCAAAGGATCTAAGTAGAATTATTAGTAACTCTTCCTATAAAGACCAACCACCTTTAATTTGTTATGTATCTGAATTATTGTAATTTGAAATTTTAACTTTAACAATATAATTTCCAAATGGTACGGTATACTAATAGGATATAAAACTGGAAACCATTCACTAGAACGAAAGTGTATTAAATTGAAAATGAAATGTAGCAACTCACTAGTACGAAAAAACACTGTGTCGAAAATCCACTTGTACGAATAACACTAAATCGAAGTTGCGTAATTCATATGCAGTTTCACAAAATTACACTCAAACAAGTAATTAATAGCAGTATATCATAAATAATCTGGTAGACGTTATTCATACTATGTTCTACACTGAACACAGCAACATGGCGAAAATCATAACGTCCAGCCCAGGATTGATAGGACAAGTATATCAGACTACAAAATCAAGGAAAGCAAAATATCTTCTTGTAATTGAAAGCTTTATCTACTACCTGGAAAAGTGTACTAAAAGTAGAAAGTATTGGTGTTATAAGCGTAAAATGAATGAGCAATGCAAGGGGAGAGCAATTACATGTACTAGTACCTCTGGAGAAGAGTTGGTGAAGTCGGTACATCACAACCATCCTGCAAACCCATCTGAAATAGAGAGGTACATTGTCTGTCATAAACTGAAACAACATGCATCTGTTTCTAATGATTCTACTTGTCTAATAGTAGATGACGCATTAGCATCTACTCTGCTACAGTTTGCACCAGCAATGCCTAGTAGAACAGTTATGTTACAGCAAGTTAAGAGAACTCGTAGCAAAATCAGAGGCAAACAGGGTAAATGGGTTGTCACTTTGTTAGATATCAGTTTAGCTGATTTTCCCTTAAAGACTGGACAATTTATGCAAAAGACATTGAGCGACTCTAACCAAGATAATATTGTAGTGTTGTTCACAACTCAACAAAATCTACTAGACTTAGCTGAAGCCACTATTTGGCTGATGGACGGTATGTACTTTATTAACAATAAGAATTGTAGACAGCTGTACACAATCCACGCATTTATTAAATGTGGATCCAATAGCAAAAGCGTACCATTGGTTTATTGCTTAATGGCAAAAAAGTCACTGAAGTCTTACAATTACCTGTGGAGTGGATTATTATATTTACTATATAGTGAAAAGCTACATTATAGAGTAGCTTGCATACTATGTGATTTTGAAATTGCTGCGCTGAAAAGTGTCAAGATAAATATGCAAAATGTCACACCTAAGGGGTGTTTTTTCCACTTTGGCCATAACCTATGGAGGAAGATCCAGACCCTGGGATTGGGTAGTATTTACAATTCATCTATGACTTTTCAGTTAGCAGTTAAGAGATTGGCTGCTTTGGCGTTTATTAATGAAGATGACGTGTTACCATCATTTGCTGAATTAAAGAAGTGATTTCCAACAGAGGGTGAACCAATATTGTGCTATTTTACCGAATGGTACATTTTAGGTAAACTACGAAAGTTTAGCACCCATCATATAACCCAATTTAGATTTTCACCTCTGTTTCCAGTTCACTTTTAGAATGGAGCTATATTGAACAAGCTATGTTTGCCCAGAACTCTAAACAACTTTGAGGCATGGCATCGCCAATTTAAGTGCCTACTTGGGAAAGATATGTCAGATATTAGGCATGTTATGCTGACAGTTGTAAGGGAACAGAATAGGATAGATGAACTTAGAATTCGTATGTCTACCGGGTGCCCTCCTTCACCAAAGAGAAGAGCGTTGTTACGACAGGAATCACAGTTCAAACATGTTTTCGATCATAGAAATGAGTACACAAATGTAGAATATGTTAGAGCTATTTCACATTTATTAAAGATGTAGAACCCTCATGTATTTTACATGTATTTCATGTATTGCTTCATATTTCTATTTACGTAGTTTAGTTTACTCCAAGTTATGTTTTATGAGAAGACTTTATAGATGATATGAGAGTGCTTTAATGACTTATATAGTAAATAATGGGTGTAATATTGAGGGTTTCACTTGCAAAATATGTATTTCAGAACTTCACTGTAGTGTCATTCGTACAAGTGGATTTTCGAAACAGTGTTGTTTCGTACTAGTGAGTTGCTACATTTCCTTTTTGATTTAATGCACTTTCGTTCTAGTGAATGGTTTCCATAAAACTACACTAACAAATAAACATTGGAACTCAATAAGTAAGTGATTGTCTCTCAATTATACGTCACGTGAAAAAAAAAATAATATCTTCTATAAAATTAACATCCTGAGGCCAGTATTGGAGTATTTTTATGTGGAAGTTCCTGCATAGAGCCTTTTTAACTCCTGAGAGGGTTGCAAAATTTAATAAAACTGACATTATTTGTTGAAGATGTTGTTCCCCATGTAAAGCAGATTGGATCCACATTTTTATGAATGTGCCTGTTTGAAACAGTTTTGGAATAATATTGAAGTTTTTTAAAGCATTATTTATAGTTAATTTTTCTCTAACTAAAGCAATAATATTCTTTGGGTCTATATTAGATCACCAAATGCTTAAAAAAGTGAACAGTGATTAATCGACCCTATGTAAGTGAAAGCTTAAAATATGGAAGCAACAGAAACCCAAATTTATTCCTAGGGAAAGAATTTGGTTGTCTATTTCTGTTGCCTCGGTATTTTCAGTGTTGTGGTGGAAAGTAACAGGTTGGGTTCAGGTAAGTGTGCGATTGTGTGGATGTGAGTGTTAGGGCGGGTTAGGTGAGTTAGGGTTAGGGCACGGGTTAGGTATGTGTGCGATTGTGTGGACGTGAGGGTTAGGGTGGGTTAGGTGAGTTAGGGTTAGGGAGCGGATGAGGTGAGGCGATAGTGACGGACCTTAGGGTTAGAGTTTGGGTTAAGGTAAGTGGATAGTTAGTGGTGTATGTATAGTTTAGTTTAGGGTTATGTGTCAGATTTTAGGTGTATGAGTGTGGATTGCTGTTTGTTTGGTGTGCTTGTGTTGTGTGTATGTGTTTTGGAACAGCGTTTTATTTCCTTAGGAAAAAAATCGCTGTTCTGCCAGTTCAAGATTGTAAGCTTTCGCATACATAGGGTCGATTAATCACCGTTCGCTTTTTTAAGCATTCAGTGATCTAATATAGACCCTGTTCTTTAATGTAAATTAAGTTTTTGAAATCATCAATGCCAACTTGTACCTCTTATGGACAATACTACCGATTGCTAGAAAGTATATAACAGGAAAATGGAAGTCCACTGCCTCTCCAACTATGGAAGATTTTCTGACCCTCCTTGAAGAAGTGATTTCATAGGTTTATAGATTAGTACCAGGCTAACTGCCCTTGCAAGCCATTTTTAAGCCTATCCAATTATCCCTTGTAAGACTCGAACCCTGCACCTTGTGTTTGTAAAGCAAACATCTTAACCATCAGGCCACCCTCCCAATCCCAATTTCCCGTGAAACCAAGATGAAAGCAGTGAGAAAAATCTGAGAAATTTTGTTATAATCCTTGGATAAAAGTTCATTTTCTCATTGAAACTTTTTGTAAAGACTCTAACTATTTCTGAATTATCTGATGCATATTGTGCAAACTTTTTGCTATTGTTTTATAATTTTATCAATTTGGGGCCTCTGTAAATAGTGTATATAGTTGCAGTGTGTCTTTTTCTTTGTTCTTTTATGTTCGAAAATTGTATCCATGATGTTGATATTATTGTTAAAATGATAATTTTCTTACTTCATTAAAGTATTTGACTAAAACATGTTCTTTGGGGGTTGCATAAGAGCCTCCTGTTAGAGAAGCTAGTACTTGCTCCATTTGAACCAACAGATCTGTCTGACTTGTGGTTCTTAGCATAAAAACAGTTTTACTGATTCCTTTGACCTCAGCAAGAAGGGTATCCAAGTTGCAAACTCTTATTGTGAGTCAACCCTATCTCATTTTCCACTGGGACAGAATTTTCTTTGAAAACTAATCCTTCTTTTATACCTAAAGTGGTATCTGAGTATATTTTAAGCCAAACTACCTGTTTTACATCCTGAACCTAAAGAATGAAGGAGAAGCAATACTCCATACCTTGGATATCCACAGACATCTCAGGTACTATCCTGACATAAGTATATCTTTCAGATCTATGGATCAATTGTTCATTTCTTGTAAGGTAAGAAGGAGGGACAACCTGTGAAAACAGACTGTTTCTAAATGGTTGTCTAAGGCTATTACCTTTTGTGATACTCAGCATAATAAATTTTTTCCAGGCAGGGTGAAGGCCCACTCTACTGGGGCTTTGGCTTTTTGGAAAGGGTTGGATTCTATAATCATTCTAGAATCTGCTACTTGGTCCTCTGTACATACTTTTATAGAGGACTATAAGCTTGATTCCTTCTCTAAGTCTAGATCAAGCTTTGCTATGACCATCCTCCAGGGGCTCCTGGAGCCTTCTCTTTCCACCGCCCAAATATAGTTAGCTACTGTAATATACCCATATTGCTAAGGCTACTGCAGCAGTGATCAATATAAAGAACATAATGCAACTGTATAAGATGAACTCACCATAACAGCAGATGTTGAAATGATCGCTGCTGCAGTAGTCAGTCCATTAATATGAACGTACCATAACAGCAGATGTTGAAATGATCGCTGCTGCAGTAGTCAGTCCATTAATATGAACGTACCATAACAGTAGATGTTGAAATGATCGCTGCTGCAGTAGGCTGTCCATTAATATGAACTCACCATAACAGCAGATGTTGAAATGATCGCTGCTGCAGTAGTCAGTCCATTAATATGAACTCACCATAACAGCAGATGTTGAAATGATCGCTGCTGCAGTAGTCAGTCCATTAATATGAACGTACCATAACAGCAGATGTTGAAATGATCGCTGCTGCAGTAGTCAGTCCATTAATATGAAGGTACCATAACAGCAGATGTTGAAATGATCGCTGCTGCAGTAGTCAGTCCATTAATATGAACTCACCATAACAGCAGATGTTGAAATGATCGCTGCTGCAGTAGCAGTCCATTAATATGAACGTACCATAACAGCAGATGTTGAAATGATCGCTGCTGCAGTAGTCAGTCCATTAATATGAACGTACCATAACAGCAGATGTTGAAATGATCGCTGCTGCAGTAGTCAGTCCATTAATATGAACGTACCATAACAGCAGATGTTGAAATAATCGCTGCTGCAGTAGTCAGTCCATTAATATGAACGCACATAACAGCAGATGTTGAAATGATCGCTGCTGCAGTAGTCAGTCCATTAATATGAACGTACCATAACAGCAGATGTTGAAATGATCGCTGCTGCAGTAGTCAGTCCATTAATATGAACGTACCATAACAGCAGATGTTGAAATGATCGCTGCTGCAGTAGTCAGTCCATTAATATGAACGTACCATAACAGCAGATGTTGAAATGATCGCTGCTGCAGTAGTCAGTCCATTAATATGAACTCACAATAACATCTGATGTTGAAATGATCGCTGCTGCAGTAGTCAGTCCATTAATATGAACGTACCATAACAGCAGATGTTGAAATGATCACTGCTGCAGTAGTCAGTCCATTAATATGAACGTACCATAACAGCAGATGTTGAAATGATCGCTGCTGCAGTAGTCAGTCCATTAATATGAACTCACCATAACAGCAGATGTTGAAATGATCGCTGCTGCAGTAGTCAGTCCATTAATATGAACGTACCATAACAGCAGATGTTGAAATGATCACTGCTGCAGTAGTCAGTCCATTAATATGAACTCACCATAACAGCAGATGTTGAAATGATCGCTGCTGCAGTAGTCAGTCCATTAATATGAACGTACCATAACAGCAGATGTTGAAATGATCGCTGCTGCAGTAGTCAGTCCATTAATATGAACTCACCATAACAGCAGATGTTGAAATGATCGCTGCTGCAGTAGTCAGTCCATTAATATGAACGTACCATAACAGCAGATGTTGAAATGATCGCTGCTGCAGTAGTCAGTCCATTGATATAAACGTACCATAACAGCAGATGTTGAAATGATCACTGCTGCAGTAGTCAGTCCATTAATATGAACTCACCATAACAGCAGATGTTGAAATGATCGCTGCTGCAGTAGTCAGTCCATTAATATGAACGTACCATAACAGCAGATGTTGAAATGATCGCTGCTGCAGTAGTCAGTCCATTAATATGAACTCACCATAACAGCAGATGTTGAAATGATCGCTGCTGCAGTAGTCAGTCCATTAATATGAACGTACCATAACAGCAGATGTTGAAATGATCGCTGCTGCAGTAGTCAGTCCATTAATAGGAACTCACCATAACATCAGATGTTGAAATGATCGCTGCTGCAGTAGTCAGTCCATTAATATGAACGTACCATAACAGCAGATGTTGAAATGATCGCTGCTGCAGTAGTCAGTCCATTAATATGAACTCACCATAACAGCAGATGTTGAAATGATCGCTGCTGCAGTAGTCAGTCCATTAATATGAACGTACCATAACAGCAGATGTTGAAATGATCGCTGCTGCAGTAGTCAGTCCATTAATATGAACGTACCATAACAGCAGATGTTGAAATGATCGCTGCTGCAGTAGTCAGTCCATTTCTTGATTCCCCTTGTTTTTTTTTTTGCTTGTTTGTTTTGTTTTTGTTTTTTTTTGTTTTTCTTGTTTTTGAGTGTGCTTTTTACACCAGGGTGTGGATATATATTTTTTGTTGTTCCTATCATCGTCCTTTTAGGGCTCAGCTTTCCTGTCTCTGCAGGCAGGGAAGCTCTTAAGGACTTTGTGCCCAAACTTGACTTTTAGTCATCCCAGTTTGAGCTGCTTGACAATTTGGATGCATGGAAGGTGCCCTAAAGCTTTGGAAGCTGACCTCCTGTTATATTTTTGGCATACTATATACAGGATACTGCAGCAGTGATCATTCGAACATCTACTCTTATGGTAAGTTCAGTTTGCACAACTGTACTTTCAAACACATCTTATCAGAGGGGAATCCTCACACTTTAATTCTTGCCTCTGATCATTCATATAGCTTCCTAACTGATCTTTCACAGCCCCTCTGTTGGGGAATGCAGTTGCTTTCACTGCCCTACTAATAAAATCCCAGCTTACTCTGTTGAATGCTTTCTCTGCATCAAGACCCACCAACAACAGCAGGACTATTGTCTTACATTCCACTTCCCACTGGATCATCATTCTATTATAGGTTCATAGGTTCATAGGCTCATACTAGGCTATCTGCCCAAGGGCATTTATAAGCCTAGCCCATAGATATGTGGCTTTCGCCACCCCTTTAGTTTGAATAAAACTATGCCTATTATTTTGCTGTGCCTCTGTCAAGCAGTGACACTGATGTAATCCCTGGGGTATATCTGCGATCTCCCATCCATTGCTCAAGATTCCTCTTGAACAAGGCCAGCGAGGTGCTCTGCCTCACATGTACCGGGATTTTGTTCCACAGCATAGGGAGTCTCTGGGTGATGAATCTGTCCCTCCAGCACGTCCTATTAATAACCGTGTCAAGGTTTAAGTCTCCCGCCCTTGTGGTTCTGAGGGATCTAGATTTTTTGAGGTGAAGCATATTCATCAAATCTGGGTTTGACATGGCCTTATATGTCAGGCACAGGTCACCTCTGAGCAAGCGGTATGAGACTGAATAGAGCTGGAGTTCTTTCAGTCGGGCAGCATAAGACATATTTTTGAGACCCTTTATCCTCTTGGTGAGGAACTTTTGGGGCCTTTCCAGCTGCTGCAGGTGTCGGGTCAGATACATTCCGAATGGGGCATTGTACTTAATCATAGGTCTAATGAGTGATGAGTACAGGGGGACGATGACCTCCCTTGATCTAGATGTGAATCCATTCATGATCAGATGGGCAATGTAGAAGGTTTTCCTGACTACTTTAGCAACATGAGTGTCAAACGAAAGGCTAGTGTCAACCTGGGTCCCTAGGTCCCTGATGACTTCTTCTGTGCTCAGTGGATTGCCACCTATATGGTAGCTAGGGGTAACCTTGTTTTTCCCGAAGGGTATGACTATGCATTTCTTGGCGTTTAACTTTAGGCCATGGCTCTGGCACCAGTTATCCATTTCTGTGAGGCCCTTCTGAAGGATATCTGTGTCAGAAGTGTTTTTGACTATGGCGCCCAGTTTGCAGTCATCTGCAAACTTTGTCAGCCATAACCCTTCTGTGTTTGCTTGTACTTCAGAAAAGTAGATGCCAAACAAGAGTGGACCCAGGACTGAGCCCTGTGGTACACCACTTGTGACAGGCTTTGAGTCTGACATGGCTCCAGCAACTCTGACCCTGTGGGTTCTGTCACTTAGCCAGTCTGCAACCCATCTTGTGATGTATGGGTTTACATTCAAGCTGATGACTTTTTCGATGATACCTGAGTGGGGTATTGTGTCGAAGGCCTTCGCCAGGTCGAGGTAGGCTGTATGGACTGCCTTTCCCTCATCAATGGCCTTGTTGACTGTTTCGAAAAAGTCAACCAAGTTTAAAAGGCATGATCTGCCTTTGACAAAGCCAAACTGGGTTGGATCCAAAGTCTGCAAGTTCCCTATGTCTTTATTTATGAGTTTCATTATGATCCTCTCCTTGGCTTTGCAGATAAGGCTTGTCAAGCTAATGGGACGGTAATTTCCAGGGTTGGTGGAGGCACCGCCCTTGTGAAGTGGGACCACAGTCGCCGTGTGCCACTCCTTGGGTACGTATCCTGAGGTGATGCTAAGATTAAACAGCTGTCCTAACTTCGGGTTTAATTCCTCATTGAGTTCGTGGAGCACACAGCCAGGGACACCATCCGGTCCCATGGATGCTGTGTTTTTTGCCTTGGAGAGAGCAGTACTCACCTGGGCGTTGGAGATGTTTGGGGGGCTACAATCCTCTGGTATAGATATCAATCCTCTGGTATAGATATCTCTCCTTTTGTTAAATGTTGTCAGATTTTTGCCTTCCCTCCACAAAGCTACATTGATCCAATTTTATCAGTTTTGGCAGCACCTTTGTCATTATTTTAGCTAGTATAGATATAAAAACTTTATAATCCTGGTTTAAAATTGAGATGGGTCTGTATTAAGCTTGGTCTGATGGGTCTTTACTATCCTTTGGTAATACAGCCACCATAGCTTCCTTCCACAAGATGTTAGTTCTTCCCCTCCTTTTAAAATACTATTAAATAAAATCTTCCAGAGCTTTGTCATTTTCTTCCCTCCTAACTTCCAAACTTCCACAAGAATAGCATCTGTTTCTGGATTGATTATACACTACCATTTATAACTCATCATCCCTTCTTTCTTAACTGATAGTTGTTGAATCACAACAACCTCTTATCTTGGCATAATTAAGCCTTCCATAAATATTTCTATTTGTACTTTTTCATGATTTCCACATTTCTCTGCTTTATACAAATGTTCATAAAGCTTCCAAAATTTGTTTAATATCTTTTTATGATCTCTGGTTAATTTTCTTGTTATAAGCTCCCTAAATGGGCAACATTTTATTCTACATTCTGTTATCTAAGTTATTGGGCTAAAAGTTTTTGTGCTCTGGAGTTATTATTAAAAATAGTTACTTAACAGCTACTGGATGTGTTTTGAAGCTTAAAATGAAATGGAAATGTTCCTGTGAAATATAATCTCCATCTACCCAAGTGCAGTTACTCTGCCATGGGGAATAATATGTAAATTTGTCTGAGTTCCAACTACTGAATTCACATCTTCCATACCAAATATTTTTATAAATGTCTTTAGAAATATACCCTCTTTTTTATATTTCTCTTCTAGGTCTCCCAGATACATCCTTACTACTGCAAATCAAGTTCCAGTCCCCAATTATAAGTGATATTCCCTGCTGAAAGCTGATTATTTCTACCAAAAATTTCTTAAGCTCCATAATAGCAGTTGTTTGTGGAATATAAATACATCTCAGCAAAAGAACTTCCTACCACAAACCTGCCATTATTGTCTTTTTCCCTTTCCCATCAGTATTGCAACCCCCTAGCCATTAGTATATTTCTTCTTCTTCTCCTTTGGTCCTGATATTTTTGAATATCTCCTGAAATCCCTTCTTCATCAAATTTACATGTTCATATCTTTCCAAATGTGTCCCTTGCAGCATTGCTATTTGCACTCCACGTTTAACATAATTCAACACTCTTCTCTTTTTCTCTATATCTATAAGGGCATTTATGTTCCAGAATAGTATGGATGGAATAACAATTATGATATAAAGTTATTGTTTTCACCTATTATACATGAACGTTTTTTTTTAATCTGTATTTCCACCTTTTGTCTTACACGCACACATAAATGCTTCGCAGACTGATCTTTTCATCTCCATTTGAACTTATGACACATTTTCCAAGACTTTTTATTTTATGGAAACCCTGAAACAAACAAAAAAAACTAAATACATTTTCAGAACATTCCCATCCACTATTAATTTAGAACAAACACACAAAGCTATGCACATCTTTAGAAAATTAAGTTTAACCTTCCAGATAGAAACACTTGCCCCAAATTGACAGCTGCACCCACAGGTATTACCTAACTTAAAATTAAGGTTACCCATGCTAAAGTACATATTTTAGCCTGTCTTCCCACTTGACACTGATTGCTATTTATTTTATTTTCTCTGTTGTGAAAATAACTGCATTGCTTTGATAAAACATTAACCTTTAGCCCTAAGAAAAAGCACACTGACCATTTTTTTAAATAACCTAAATTGCTCACTGTTCTATTAAATTTATTTAAATACCAAGGCTGCTAGGGAGGCTGTCTCTGATTCACTTCCCATAATTTCAAACTTTATTTTTCACTGAACTGCTTGCTATTGTACCTTTAAATTTTATACTCCCTTAGTAAAGAATGTTCAGAAGTCTCAAGATTAATTGCTTGCACTTGCAGACAGCTCATTGAAAAATAAAAAAGTGTTTTATGGACTATAGGTTCATAGGTTCATAGGTTCATACTAGGCTATCTGCCCTAGGGCATTTATAAGACTAGCCAGAATGTGTTTGGCTTTCGCCACCCATTTTAAATTTATTTTGCTATGCCCTTTTTCGAGGTTAGTATACTGTGCCTCTGTCTAACAGTGACACAGAAGTGATACCCGGGGTAAACCTATGATCTCCCATCCACTCATCAAGATTCCTCTTGAAGAGAGTCAATGAGGGACTCTGCCTAACCTGGACTGGGATTTTATTCCAGAGTGAAGGGAGCCTCTGGGTTATGAATCTGTCCCTCCAGCATGTCCTATTTATTTCAGTGCTGAGGTTCAAGTCTCTTGAGCGCGTAGCTCGATGGGATTTGGATTTTCTGAGGTGCAGCATGCCCATTAATTCTGGGTTGGACATGGCTTTATACATCAGGCACAGATCACCTCTGAACAGGCGGTATGCCACTGAGTAGAGCTGGAGTTTCTTTAACCGGGCAGCATATGGCATCTGTTTGAGCCCTTTGATCCTCTTGGTGAGGTACTTTTGGGGTCTTTCCAGTTGCTGCAGGTGTCTGGTAAGGTACATCCCAAAAGGGGCATTGTACTCAATTATGGGCCTGATGAGGGATGAGTAAAGAGGCACGATGACCTCCCCTGATCTAGATGTGAATCCCTTCATGATTAGGTGGGCTATATAAAATGTTTTTCTAACCACTTTGGCCACGTGGTTGTCAAATGAGAGATTGCTATCAACTTGGGTCCCCAGGTCCCTAATTACTTCTTCTGTACTTAATGGATTACCACCTATGTGGTAATTTGTGGGCACTTTGTTTTTGCCAAAGGGGATGATTATACACTTTTTGTCATTTAGCTTGAGGCCATGGCTCTGGCACCAGTTGTCTGTTTGTATGAGGCCCTTTTAGAGGATGCTTGTGTCGGCTGGAGAGTCGAATATGGTGCCCAGTTTGCAGTCATCTGCAAACTTGGTCAGCCACAGTCCTTCCATGTTGGCCTGTACCGCCGAGAAATATATACCGAACAAGAGCGGTCCCAGGACTGAGCCTTCTGGGACACCACTTGTAACTGGTTTGGAGTCTGACATGGCTCCAGCAATTATAACCATGTGGGTTCTGTCCTTGAGCCAATTTGCAATCCATCTAGTGACATAGGGGTTTATATTTAAGCTGGTGAGCTTATCTATAATGCCCGAGTGGGGTATTGTATCAAAGGCTTTTGCGAGGTCCAGGTAGGCTGTGTGGACCACCTTCCCCTCGTCAATGGCCTTGGTGACTGTTTCAAAGAAATCAACCAGGTTTAAGAGGCAGGATCTGCCCTTAAGAAAGCCAAACTGGATAGGATCCAGTGTTTGTAGGTCCCCAATATCTTTATTTATGAGGTCCATGATGATCCTTTCCATAGCTTTGCAGACCAAGCTAGTCAGGCTTATGGGGCAATAGTTTCCAGGATCCGTTGAGGCATCACCTTTATGGAGAGGGACCACTGTTGCTGTACGCCACTCTTTGGGCACATATCCTGTAGTAAGGCTGAGATTGAACAGTAGTTTTATGTTTGGGTTTAGCTCTTCTTGGAGTTCATGTAGGATGCAGCCCGGGACACCATCTGGTCCCATTGATGCTGTGTTTTTTGCTTTGGAGAGGGCGGCTCTTACCTGAGCATCTGAGATGTCAGGGGGGCAGCACTCTGCTGGGATAGATATTTGCCCTTTTGGTGGGGAGCGGGGGGAGAAGTTTGCGCTGAACCTGTCAGCTAGGATGTTGGCAATGTCTGTGGGTTCGGTGTATTTTTTGTCATTTTGGACTAATTCTGAGCATATCTGGGAATTACCACCCAGGTTCCTAACATAACTAAAGAAAGCCTTGTGATTATCCTTAGTGTCCTGTGCAATTTTTCTCTCAAAGCTGGCCTTAGACAATTTTATGTGTGCCCATAGTTTTTTGCTAATACTGATCAGTGATGCCTTCCCTTTTTGGGATTTTGCTCTATCATTTAGTAGCTTCCTCCTTCTATTGTATAGTTTGTTTATGACTGGGGTCCACCAGACAGGACGTCTGCCTTTGGAGGATTGGGTCTTGGTTTTATTTGGGATTGCATGATCCATGCATTCCTGAAGGTGTTCATAGAATGCGTTTATAAAGGATTCTGCGGTCTGGGCTGTATTTTCCACAGGCCCGGGTGCTTTGAAGGATTCCACCTCAGTTTTGAGGAGTGTGAAATTTGCTTTAGAGAAGTTTTTCACTGTAGTTTTCTGGGCAGGGGGTGGGGTCGGGATGTGAATATCCAGTGAGATTAGTTTATGGTCTGATCTTACCAGTGAGGGATACACTTCTGGTCTGGAGCATAGAGTCCCCATGTTGGTGATGATCAGGTCCAGTATGTTTTCCCCTCTTGTGGGAGTGTTAACAAGTTGTTCCGTAGCATTTGAGTTTATAAATTCTAGGAACCTTTGGGCTAGGGTGTTGGAGCTAGAGTAATGCTCCCAGTCTATGTTTGGGTAGTTGAAGTCACCCAATATAATGGTGTTTGGAGAGACCTTCATATTTTCCAGTGTTCTCAGGAAGGCCTATCACAGACTTATAAACCTGAGTATTATACATTTGTGGAAAACGTTGTTTACACTAGTTTAAAACTACTTTTTCTTAGGTAAAAAAAATATATTTTTTACTTTTGTGGTTGGTGTACCTATTTAAAGTGCTTTTGACTGTGTTGTTTGATTGAAAACATTACTTTTTTACTACTTATCTCATTTACTGACTACTACTGCTAGGCTTCCCTGGGAATCAGGCATGTCTCTCGGCTTAACCATGGAACAACCTACTGGTTCCTTGATTCTTCCTTGTTTCAGCTTCACAAAGAATTAACAGATTTTGCCAGCACTGCAGGATGCTGAAATGCCTCTACTGTATATAGGTAACTCTGCCATGGGCATTACTGGTTCCTTAGAACGTTCATCTTTTTTCATTGGCTCCTGCTTGTGTAGTCTTTACAAACACTATGGATCAGGCATTAGATGCATTCTCTACAGCTCTTGAAGTCCCCTTTGTGCCAGCATAGGAGAACTAATCTTGTCAATCCTGGGAGAAGGGGTATGGAATCCCACTCTGCCTAGCCAGACTGCTATGCCTATCCCTAGGGAGGTTTTCACTGACACAAGTCAGTCTGCGTCTTAAAAAAATTCTTGTCAAAAAGAATCAAAGATGTAAAATATCTCTTCTCCAGTCTCAGTCAGTCTGGATAGCGTGATTTATTGGGCTTTGCTTAAGGTTTAGTTTGATCTCTTGTCTCTTAAAGTTTAGCTGTTTCTGGTAAAAGAAAAAATGGATTTTGCATTTTCTGAAGAGGCTTGAGCTTTTGTGAAGGGACAGATCCTATTTTGTCTCCTCAAGTGTCTGACATATTTTGAGGAGAGTGTGGCTTCTGCCAGTCCATTTGGATGATTATTTTTCACTGAAGCTATTTAAGAATGAATTGGTTGTTTCCGTGTGGCATAGTCATATTCCATTTTCCCCGAAGAAGCATTATGATTTATTACAACTGGATTTTCCAGCATCTACTTTATTTTTCCTGTTCATTTAGCATTGAAGGTTGTTTGTATTTATGTTCAGCCTTTAACTTGCCTGACAGCCTACTTATTACCTCCAAAAAATTATATAGATTGTATAATGTTTCTCAGTCTTATAATTTTGTATACACTCATCCCAAGACCATATACAGGAGGTATTTCTCTGATGAACACAACAACAGGTGTAAATGGTAGAATGTGCTCCAAAACTAACTTTAATAAAAAAATGAGCACTTTCGTTGAGTAAAATACAAAACTTCATCAGATCAGGATGAAAAGAAAGGCCTGAGGTCTTGAAGAAGAGATCTCTGGAGCACACACATTCTTTGTCTCCAGCCACAGACATTGCTATAACCTCAGAACAAGCTCTCTCTTTAGAGCTGATCCTGATTGGATCTGGCACCCCACCTCCAAGGTTTTCACCAGAACTGATTTCCCTGAGTTTTTCCATCTTACAGGAAAAGTCTTTCCACCACTAAAGGACCTCACCTTCTGGCTCATAATGTCAGCCAGATCTTCAAAAAATCTTATGGAAGCAGACATGGACAAGATGATCAGGAGATTTCTTTGGATACAGCTCCAGCTGAGTGTTCTTCCAGCTCCAGCCACCACTTAAATCAGGGGAATGCCTCCTTTCCCTAATTAAAGATAATAGGATCATAGGAGGTTACTAGGCTATTGGTCTTGATGCTCTTATAAGCCTAGCCAAGAGTTTAGCCCATGTTTAGACAAATCAACACCTGGAGCCCCTGTCCAGCAGAGACACAGGTGGAATCCCAGGAGTGTATTTTCTGTTTCCCCTCCAGTTATCCAGGTTGAGCTTAAAAAGGAATAATGAGGTACTCTGCTTGACATGGAGAGGGAGTCTATTTCACAGATGGGTGAGTCTCCGGGACACAAATCTGTCCTGCAACAAGTCCTATTGATATCACAGAACAGGTTGAAGTCAAGTGTATGGGTTGCTTGAGTAGAGCTTGACTTGTAGATATGCAGCAGTCCCATCAAGGTGGGGTCTGAGATTGCTTTGTATGCCAGACAGAGGTCACCTCTGAGGAGTCTATATGAAACTGAGTAGAGGGACAGGGCTTTTAGCCTATCTGTGTAGGGTAGGTGTTTGACACCCTCAATTCTCCTGGTGAGGAACCTTTGTGGTCTCTCCAGCTGCTGATGTTCTTTGTGAGGTACATACAGAAGGGAGCATTGAACTCAATAATTGGCCTTATAAGGGAAGAATATAGGGATCTTATGACCTCTTTGCCCCTGGATGAGATACCCTTACTTATGAGGTGGGCCATGTAGAAAGCTTTCCATACAATGGAAGCAACATGGTGGTCAAAAGTCAGGTCACTATCAACCTGGGTGCCCAAATCCCTCACTACTGATTCTGTACTTAGGATGTTGTTATTACTGTGATTATATGTGGAGGACATCACTCTCCTCAAAGGGGATGATGATGCATTTTTTGGCATTCAGCTTGAGAACATGTTTCTGGCATCAGTCACTAGTTTGGGTGAGGAACTCTTGCAGGATGTCCACATCACTTGGGGAATTGATGACTGTGCCCAGATTACAGTCATCTGCAAATTTGGTCAGCCATAGCCCACTGGTTTTGGCCTGCAACTCAGAGAAGTATATCCTGAATAACAGAGGCCTCAAGACCGATCCTTGGGATACACCACTCATTATGGGTCTACTGCTTGAGGTGGCTTCCCCTATTTTGAATAGGTGGGTTCTATCAGTGAGCCAGTTTGCTACCCATCTGGTAACATATGTATTGATGCCTATTTGAGAGAGTTTATCTACTATGCCCAAGTGGTGAATAGTGCCGAAGGCTTTGGCCAGGTCAAGGTAGGTGGTGTGCGCCACCTTCCCCTCGTCCATGGCTTTGGTGACTGTCTCAAAAATGTCAGCCAGATTTAACAGACATGACCTCCCCTTGACAAAGCCAAACTGTGTGGGGTCAAGTGTTTGAAGGTTGCCAATGTCCCTGTTAATGAGGTCCATGATAATCCATGTCATGGCCTTGCAGATCAGGCTAGTTAGGCTAATGGGTCTATAATTTTCAGGATCAGTGGACACTCCACCTTTGTGTAAAGGGATGGCAGTAGCTGTTCTCCACTTGCTAGGACAAAGCTGGTACTCAGGCCTTGGTTTAATAGGGTGTCTAATGGTGCTGCAAGTTCATGCCCGAGTTCCTGTAGAATGCAGCCTGGGATGTTATCGGGTCCCATGGAGGCTGTATTTTTTGCCTTTGAAAGGGCAGTGATGACCTATTCCCTAGAGATAAGGGGTGGGGGCAGGTTCCTGGGATGTCCTGATTTACTGATTTATTGCTTTTTCATCAATCTTCCCTTGCTTCAGAACACATTGATTCCAGTTCCACCCAGAGTAGCACTATGTCAGAGCTAAGAATATATTCTTTCTTGACACCAGTGAGTTCTTTGATTCAGTCTACTTCTACCACTTTGGAGCCTTCTGAATCTTGAGCCCAAATAGTTGGTACCACCTTTGACAGGATAGGTTCAGAACTGAGGTCTTTGGAACTGTTCCTTCCTCTTGGATACTTGGCATTACGATAGGTTTCCTCAGACTTCTGCCTTGGATCCAGGCCAAATGGAATCTTGGGTTGAGTTTCCTTTGGGGGTTATAGCTTTTAAGGCTGAGCTCCCTGGGTCCATTTCTAGCTTGGATTTTGAGGCTTTCTAAAGATTGCTCTCTCAACCTAGAGAGAAGACTACCTTTCAAGCTTGAATTCATCCCTCCCCCCACAGGATTTCCAAGTGTCCTGATCTTACTGTTCTTATTCTGTTAGTAGAACCAGCTACTAGGAGCCTCAAACCAGCTCTAGAGGAAGGTCCAATATCAGCTTCTGAATCCTCCCTGGTGCAACCCACAAAGGAGGTTTACAGGAAGCATATGTGCAATAGGAGACATATGGATTCCCCTCAATAGTCTGTCACTACTGATAATGACTTTGAGGAAGGATGGGGTTCTCTGAGATGCTCCCTGAGGATGTTTCATTCAAAGAAGTCCTTGAACATCTTAAATAGAAATGGGGGGGAGTACAGGTGGTACCCAACATCTTCTCCAGAGGAGTCAGTGTTCATTGAGGCTTTTGGTTCAGCCCAGTCTACTTCTAGGGTGATTCTGCCGATTGAAGAAATGATAGACCCTATCTCTAAGCAGTCTTGAAAGTCACTGGAGACAGCTTAGCCCATCCCCAAGAAACTGTATAAGTTCCTAGTCACCCTTATAGCTCATCCCCATTAGAGCAAGGGTCATGCAGTAGATTCCATAGGGGTGGTAGCAGCCACTGAAAGGAATTGGTGAAAGAAAGTTCCTCAGTCCATTCACCAGACAGTGAGTCTTGTGTGTTAGGTTTGGGCAGCAGTGCCTCATCTACTTTCTGTGAGAACATTGAATTATTTAGCATATATTACCCATTTTCAGAGAGATTTGACCAAGGATATTTCCAAATCTCTCCCCAGGATCTTTTCTTTGGGTCACATGAAATCCAGTAATGCACAATTGGTGGCCCTTCAGTCTTTCTTCAGTGTTTCTATGTGCCTTATCTCCAACAGTATGGAAGGTGCATCTAAGGCAGTCGACACTGGCATTTCCACAAGGAAGCATGCTTAGATGCAGCTGTTTGATTTTGCTGAACATTTTAATACATGTTTTGTTTACAACCCTTACAATGAGACAACATTCTTTGGTCCCAAAGTCAAAGAAACAATGTCCAGAAGGGAACAAGATGAAAAATCCCTTTCTGCTGTAGGGATCAAACTCCTGACTCCTCACAGGACATTTTCAAGTAATCAGAAAGGAGGTAAGATGGATTGGTTTTGCAAGTGACAGGAGTTTACACCTGACATTTTCAGAGACAGAGCAGCCCCCACTTCACAGAGACAGAGCAGACCCCACCTGACAGAGTGGGACTTCTAATAATGGGTTTCACCCTCGGAGTAGAGGTGGTCTACAGAACCAAGGCTTCAGGGGTCTCTTCTCTGAGAGGCCTTTCCAGTGCTCCTGAACTGTTGCCCAACTGCCATGCTTTGGAGGCAGTTGATGGCGCTTATGCCTGCACCCAACAACATGGACATCCATCATTCAGGACAAATGGGTATAGAGGATTTTAACCAGAGGGTATTACACCTCCCTTCTCTCCCTTCCTATAATCCTGAAAATACTCCCCTATATACCACCTCCCTCAAAGGGAAGCAGGCACTTCAGAAGAAAGGAAACTGTTAAATAATTGATTCATTCAGAAGGTCCCAACAGATCAGAAACTTGCACTTGCTCACTAAGTCAGCACTAAAAAATTAAAAGCACTACACTCTCACAAACTCCCCTTGAGTACCTTGTTCCCCATTGGCCCTTTTTTCAATTATAAAGGAATTCCCAATACTATTCTAGCATGTCCAAAGGTCAGTTGTCAATCTGCTCTCCGGTCCAGCTGGTGAATCTGGGAATCTTGAGGCAATGTTACAACTGCCTCATGTACACAGACAACCCTCTCCTCCTCCCAACAAATTCCAACACATGTGAGAGATGCAACCATATAGCCAAATTGGAGACTAAGCTCTCTCAACTCAGTACTGGTGTAACCAGTCAGGAGGAGAAGTAAACCACACTCACTACAATTCCAGTCTCACATAGACCTACCACGACAGCAAACCAAACACATAAACACACAAAAACATACTCAGAGGCTCTAAATAAAAATCTGCCTAAGCATCAGAGACCTCCAAAGCAGACACCCAAGCAACTGCTACCCCAAAACAAAACACGTGCAACACATAGCTCACAAAGCCAGTGTGCCGAACAGCCACAGCCCTTAAGGCTAAACAACACACCTGATACACTTGTAATAGGTGACTCTATCGTCAGGCACACTGACATCCCGCTCACCAGGCTGAACAAGGAGAAGGTCACGGTGAGCTGCCTGTCAGGTGCTAGGATCCGCCACATAACACAAGCACTCAGGTCACTCCAAGGCAAGTACAAATATGACTCAGTCATTGTCCATGCTGGTGTGAATGACCTGAGACATATCTCCCTAGACTACATGAAAAGAGACATAGAGGAGCTCTCTGAGCATGTAGCCCAGGCCGGTATGACCCTGACCTTGAGTAGCATCTTACCCTCATCAAGAATGATGCCACAATATGAAGACAAGATGATCAATTTCAACAATTGGCTTAAGTATTGGTGTCATTCAAAGGGGATCCAATGCCTGTCAGCCTGGGATGACATGCTCTACAAGCCACGATGCTTCGCTAGGGACGGCTTGCACCTGCCACCCCTGGGCTTTCGGATATTGGCAAAGGCTCTTGCTACCCCCATAGTGCCTTTTTTAGGCAAGGCTCAAAAGACAAACCCACTTCCATAGGTATCACAAGGGATAAGAAACTAAGAGTAATGCTACTCAACGCCAGAAGTCTAAACCTCAAGATGCACGCACTCGAAACTCTCCTTAGCATGGAGAACATCAATATCTCTGCAGTAACAGAAACCTGGTTCAAGGCTCCCGAGAGCACCCCAGCACTACCAGGCTATACCTCATACCATGCTTTTTGGCCCCAAAACTTGGACCAAACCACAAAAGGAGGGGGAGTATCAATATTCGTCAAAGATACCCACACCTCCAGGTTGGTGGCACAGCACAAAGCATCAGAGACTATCCATGTGCAACTAACAGTGGGTAAAACTGCCTTCCAGTTTATAGCCTGCTACAGATGACCCTCCCAAACCCAGGAATCCCACTCGGCCTTCCTGAGAACACTGGAAAATATGAAGGTCTCTCCAAACACCATTATATTGGGTGACTTCAACTACCCAAACATAGACTTGGAGCATTACTCTAGCTCCAACACCCTAGCCCAAAGGTTCCTAGAATTTATAAACTCAAATGCTATGGAACAACTTGTTACCACTCCCACAAGAGAGGAAAACATACTGGACCTGATCATCACCAACATGGAGACTCTATGCTCCAGACCAGAAGTGTTTTCCTCACTGGTAAGATCAGACCATAAACTAATCTCACTGGATATTCACATCCCGACCCCACCCCCTGTCCAGAAAACCACAGTGAAAAACTTCTCTAAAGCAAATTTCACACTCCTCAAAACCGAGGTGGAATCCTTCAAAGCCCCCGGGCCTGTGGAAAATATGGTCCAGACTGCAGAATCCTTTATAAACGCATTCTATGAACACCTTCAGGAATGCATGGATCATGCAATCCCAAATAAAACCAAGACCCAATCCTCCAAAGGCAGACGTCCTGTCTGGTGGACCCCAGCCATAAACAAACTATACAATAGAAGGAGGAAGCTACTAAATGATAGAGCAAAATCCCAAAAAGGGAAGGCATCACTGATCAGTATTAGCAAAAAACTGTGGGCACACATAACATTGTCTAAGGCCAGCTTCGAGAGAAAAATTTCACAGGACACTAAGGATAATCACAAAGCTTTCTTTAGTTATGTTAGGTACCTGGGTGGGAATTCCCAGATATGCTCAGAATTAGTCCAAAATGACAAAAAATACACCGAACCCACAGACATTGCCAACATCCTAGCTGACAGGTTCAGCGCAAACTTCTCTCCCCCCTCCCCACCAGAAGGGCAAATACCTATCCTAGCAGAGTGCTGCTCCCCTGACATCTCAGATGCTCAGGTAAGAGTGCCCTCTCCAAAGCAAAAAACACAGCATTAATGGGACCAGACGGTGTCCCAGGCTGCGTCCTTCATGAGCTCCAAGAAGAGCTAAACCCAAACATAAAACTACTGTCCAGTCTCAGCCTTACTACAGGATATGTACCCAAAGAGTGGCGTACAGCAACAGTGGTCTCTCTCCACAAAGGTGGTGCCTCAACAGATCCTGGAAACTATCACCCCATAAGCCTGACTAGCTTGGTCTGCAAAGCTATGGAAAGGATCATCATGGACCTCATAAATAAAGATATTGGGGACCTACAGACACTGGATCCTACCCAGTTCGGCTTTGTTAAGGGCAGATCCTGCCTCTTAAACCTGGTCAATTTCTTTGAAACAGTCACCAAGGCCATTGATGAGGGGAAGATGGTCCACACAACCAAAAGGAAGAAAGCAGTAAGCACCGTGGTAGTCCAATGAACCTCTCCAAGCTGTAACTGTAGATAAATCCTTTATTGAACATGAACAACACAATAAGGTAAACGAAACACTGATAAATCAAGCGCTTTCACCTGCATAGATGTCAGGCTTTTTCTAGATGAAACAGCAGGGTAACCAAGTTCATTTAAATGGAGGCTTTCAGTGCTGATTGTTTCAATTAAACAATTACATTAATTCAATTAAATTAATTGAATTTAAGTTGATTGAAATGCTTTAACCAACACCAAGATGTAAAATATACTTTGTTGAGATGGAAGCATGGTTGTGCACAATACTTTTGATTTCAAGCAAACAAATAAAAACATGTTAAAATACAAATGCGTAGATGTTATCTGACAAGAGCTGTGAATACTATCTTATAATGTTAAATACTATCAGTACATTCTAAAGTCATTGAAAAAAACTTTCTTAGTTTAAATATTTTAAATATTATAAATAACATGGACAAATAAACAATGAAATCAGAGTGGTGTGACAACTGTGTTTTTTTGTTTTAGTTTTTTTAAAATGAAACCTTCTAAGAACTGTGCATATAAAAATATACAATTAAAATGAACCTTAAAAAATTCCTTTATGCACTCAGTGCCAATAAAATATCAATAAATATAAAAATAAATATAAATAAAAATACATCGTTTAATATATATATTAATTCCAGTTAATATATAATAAATATCAGTAAATATAATAAATATAATAAATATAATATATATTAACTTGTGTGCTAAGTCTACTGTTGTGTAACCAGTACCTAAAAAATGTCTAAAGAATGGGGTTTTAATTAATAAATTATTAATTTATACCCATGTGCGTGTGTTATGATGTAATAGTGCGTCTTTTATACAAAAGCTTGTTGAAAACATACAAGTATTTGCAACTTCTTACATTCAACCTGTGACATCTTTTGTAGATGAATTTCCAAATGGTCAACCTATGAGCAACTATATTATTCATTGTTCCATAAGATATTAATTATGGTTATAGTTTCGCTCGTCTAAGTTTTAATAAACTACTGATGCTGATAGCATCATTTAAGGCAGGTGGTTTCGTTGCATTTAGTCTGAGTTGCCATATTAGTTCTTTGTACTCAATGGTGGCTTCCCAGTCACCACCTCTTAGGTTATAGGGAACCTGTTCTAAGACTAAAAATTTCACAGACATATTAGGGCAAACCATCTGGTGTCTATAAAAAGCGTTTGATTCTTTCTTCTTTTGGATGTCATAAAGGTGTTCGTAGATTCTCCTACACAACGTCCTTTCGGTCTTTCCAATGTAAAAACTTTCACAAATCTGACACACACCTAAGTATATTATCCCTTTAGATGCACAGTTGTAATGTAACTCTGATCTGACTAAAATTTCTGGATTTAATGTATAATGAACCTGTGTTCATAATGTATGCACATTGTTTGCAAGCATTACATTTGTAAGTACCTGCCTGAATCTTTATGGTTTGTTTCGTGCATTGCCTCTGTCTCTCAAATAAATTTTTGAGATTAATATTTCTTGCGTTGACAAATGTTGGTTGACTGGGCAACCATTTATTAATTTCTTCATTTGATCTTATAATAGGCCAATATTTCGTTATAGTGTTTCTTAAATCCACAGCATTGTTATTATATGTGCATACAAAAGCAGCTTTAGAGTCAAATTCTTTACTTTGTGTTTGTGTTTCAGCAATTCCAGTTGTTATCTCCCATTTTGATGTACCTAGTAAAGGTGAATATGTGTTGTCTCTTTTGGTTAAAACTTCCTGATGCATTTTGTTTATTAACTTTTCAGGGTATCCTCTTTCTAAAAATAAGTTCTTTAGTGTGTTCACTTCCCTACAAAATAACACATCCGTACTACACATTCTTGAGGCTCTGATGAATTGTCCTTTCAGAATGCCTTTCTTTTGTGAATAGGGGTGACCACTAGCAAAATGTAGAAATGCATTGGAGAATGTACTTTTTCTGTACACAGATGACTCAAACCTCTTTAACTCTTTGTTTTTAATCAGACTAATGTCCAAATAGTTTAATGTGTCATCACTAATGTTATGTGTAAACCTTAAAAAGGCAGTGGTGCTATTTATGTACTTCAAAAATTCATCCAGACTTTCCCTGTTGCCACTCCATAGTAAACAAATATCGTCCAAATATCTTTGATAGTGTGTGATATTTTCTTTCCAGGCTGAATTAAAAATAAATTGTCTCTCCCAGTAGAATAAGATGATATTTGCATATCTTGGAGGCACAGGGTGTGCTCATTGCTACACCTTTTCTTTGTTTAAAAAATTCTCCATTAAAAAAGATAAAATTGTTGTTTAAAATAATTTCCATAAAATCCACCATTAAGTTGATCAAATTTGTACTTAAACCTGAATAATTGATTAAAATTTCATTAAACCATTGTAGTCCTGTAGCATGGGGAATGCTGGGGAACAGTTCTACTATGTCCACTGTAACCATTACGTTGGTACAACTATAGTATTCATTTTTAATATTTTTCAGGAATTCCCAAGAGTCCTTGCAAATGTGGTCAAAGGATGAAACCATTTTCTTAAGAGACACATCTACAAATTTTCCTAGAGGTTCTGTGATACCTCCAGATCCTGCCACAATGGGTCTAAATTTTAAAGGGTTTAAACCTTTGTGAACTTTTGGAATCCCAAACATGACTGGGGTAAGAGGTTTGTTCACCATTAAAAAATTCAGTAGTTTCTTGTTAATTACCCCTTGCAATAAATGATCTTGTAATAAGAATTTTATTTTTGCATATGCTATATTAATTTTATTTAAGGAAATGATGCTGTATTGTTCGGTGTCTTGTAGTATGTTATGTATATTGGCGTCGTAGTCATGTTTGTACATCAAAACCACCCCACCCCCCTTATCCGGTTTCATAACCCTGATTTGTTCCTCTCCAAGTTGATTTATGAGAGAACAACAGTTGTTAGATAAATTTTCTTTTGTGTTACTGATGTTTTTCAACTTTCTAATATCTGTCTCCACCAGTTCCTCGAAAATTTTGATAACTGGGTGAAGAGGGGAGTTAAATGTGCTGGTTCTGCTAACAGGCTCCCTAACATAAGTTGTACCCTTGAAAAATACATTTAAGTTAAGCTGTCTTGTGTAGAGTTTCAGTTCCATAATTGTCTTAGTTACATCTAGGGGTTTAGTTGGAACAAATTGAAAACCCTTTGTAAACAGGTCAAAATGTGTATCATCAATGGTCATGTCAGTAAAATTATAGATTGTGAAGTTAAATTTGGAAATTATTGTACAGGTTTCAGTAGTAGCTGTTGAAATGACTGTTACTACATCATTGGTAGCTTTTGATCTGTTTATCTCCGTTGTCTCACCCAGTTGTGATTGCTTTGAAACTGAACCCTGTTCCCCTGTCTTCCCTGAGGAAAATGAAAAACCTGGTTTGGGTTATTGTTAGGTGTACTTGTGTTACTGTTGTTACCCTGTTTCTGCGCCAGGCGTTCACTACGCCTGGGTGGTTCATTAACTGTAGGGGAATCATCCTGTTCATATACATTGCTGTTAACAACTTTGTTGTAATTCTGTTTGTTAGACCAAACACTTCTAGTAAAGGTCTGATAAGCTGTACCATTTTTGTAGTCTCTTAAGTCCCTTTCCAACTTTCTAATTTTCCTGTCCATTATTTTCATACAGTGTTGGTCTACATCTGTGAAAACATTGTCATAGTCTTTTTTTACCCTAGAAAAATGCATATCAGAAATAATAGTTTCATTCAAATCATTTAACTCTTGTAATAAAACATCAATTTTCTTTTCATAGTCCTTGATCATGAGTTGCAACATTTCTAAACCTGTATTATCTAATAACATTGAAATATCTTTAAAGAGTTGTGTCCCTTGAGTAGCATTGTTAGGGAATTTAATTAAACGGAGCCCTTTTGGGACTCTTTTAACTCTAACACACTCATACAGGTAATCAGTTTCTAACTGCATTGCCTTGTATGCATACAGTTTTTCTTTAAACAATAAAAAATCATTGTCCGTTTTACTTGTTTTTGAAGAATTGTCAACAGTACCTTTTTCAAAAATGAATGCTTTGTTTGTCCATGCCCCAAAGTTAAAAGCTCTTGCATTGTTATCGGCTAGTTTATTTGCACCCTGCTGCTGTAAAGATGATCCGTTTTTTGAAAAAATGTCCAATGAATGTCCCGTAGCGTTTAGTCGCCCATTCGCATTTGAAACAGATGCTTCCTTGTCGTGTTCCGGACCCGTGTTGTTCTCTCCAAATTCCTGAAGCTGATTGCCCACAACCCCAGATGTAACCGTTGGGTTGCTTTCTTTATTTTTCAATGAGTTACTGATCTGGGTAAGCAGGCTGACAACCTGCCGAAATTCCGCCCTTGTGACTGGCACGTCATCTGCCTCATCATGCAAAAGAAATGGTGTGCTTGGGAAGTCAGACGTCTCCGCGCTCTCTGCTTTAAGATGGTCCACACAGCCTACCTGGACCTCGCAAAAGCCTTCGATACAATACCCCACTCGGGCATTATAGATAAGCTCACCAGCTTAAATATAAACCCCTATGTCACTAGATGGGTTGCAAACTGGCTCAAGGACAGAACCCACATGGTTAGAATTGCTGGAGCCATGTCAGACTCCAAACCAGTTACAAGTGGCGTCCCACAAGGCTCAGTCCTGGGACCTCTCTTGTTCAGTATATATTTCTCGGAGGTACAGGCCAACACGGAAGGACTGTGGCTGACTAAGTTCGCAGATGACTGCAAACTGGGCGTCATAATCGACTCTCCAGCCGACACAAGCATCCTGCAAAAGGGCCTCATAGAAACAGACAACTGGTGCTAGAGCCATGACCTCAAGCTAAACGCCAAAATGTGTATAGTCATCTCCTTTGACAAAAACAAAGTGCCCACAAATTACCACATAGGTGGTAATCCATTAAGTACAGAAGATGTAATTAGGGACCTGGGGACCCAAGTTGATAGCAATCTCTCATTTGACAACCATGTGGCCAAAGTGGTTAGAAAAACATTTTATATAGCCCACCTAATCATGAAGGGAGTCGCATCTAGATCAGGGGAGGTTATCGTGCCTCTTTACTCATCCCTCATCAGGCCCATAACTGAGTACAATGCCCCTTTTGGGATGTACCTTACCAGACACCTGCAGCAACTAGAAAGACCCCAAAAGTACATCACCAAGAGGATCAAAGGGCTCAAACAGATGCCATATGCTGCCCGGTTAAAGAAACTCCAGCTCTACTCAGTGGCATACCGCCTGTTCAGAGGCGATCTGTGCCTAACATATAAAGCCATGTCCAACCCAGAATTAATGGACATGCTGCACCTCAGAAAATCCAAATCCCATCGAGCTACGCGCTCGAGAGACTTGAACCTCAGCACTGAAATAAATAGGACATGCTGGAGGGACAGATTCATAACCCAGAGGCTCCCTTCACTCTGGAATAAAATCCCAGTCCAGGTTAGGCAGATTCCCTCATTGACTCTCTTCAAGAGGAATCTTGATGAGTGGATGGGAGATCGTAGGTTTACCCCGGGTATCACTTCTGTGTTATTGTTAGACAGAGGCACAGTATACTAACCTCGAAAAAGGGCATAGCAAAATGAATTTAAAATGGGTGGCGAAAGCCAAACACACTCTGGCTAGGCTTATAAATGCCCTGGGGCAAATAGCCTAGTGCGAACCTATGAACCTATGAACACTCTGGCTAGGCTTATAAATGCCCTAGGGCAGATAGCCTAGTATGACCCTATGAACCTATAAACCTATGAACACTCTGGCTAGGCTTATAAATGCCCTGGGGCAGATAGCCTAGTATGAACCTATGAACCTATGAACATATGAACACTCTAGCTAGGCTTATAAATGCCCTGGAGCAGATAGCCTAGTATGAACCTATGAACCTATGAACACTCTGGCTAGGCTTATAAATGCCCTGGGGCAGATAGCCTAGTATGAACCTATGAACACTCTGGCTAGGCTTATAAATGCCTGGGGTAGATAGCCTAGTATGCACCTAAGAAAGGATCTGAAGTTTACTCAAAATTATGTTTATTCCCAAAGAAAAATGGGGAGGAAAGGGCAACGCTAGAGCTGAGCCCCCTAAACTGCAGACAGTCATGGTACAGTCCACTCTTCTTCTACAGACCGATGAAAACGAAAAATTGAGCCAATGGAGTAGACTTAGCCAGCTGAAGCCTTAACGCAAGTTTATTGTTTTACAAACAGACAGCGTTTTCACTACACAAAAAAGGTAGCTTCCTCAGAGGATCAGCTGGCTAAGTCTACTCCATTGGCTCAATTTTTCGTTTTCATCGGTTTGTGGAATTACTTCTTCTACAGAGGTAGAACAACTAGATTTTCTTGATAGATCTCCTGCATACATACTACCCGTGATGACCCTCCACTGGAACAGTAATTAAGGAGCCTCAATCCTCCACACTGGCACCTGTGGGGGATGCTCCCTGGGAGGATAACAAGTGCACACACAGTATTTCAGATGCAGCTCTCTACATCATGTGCAATTTACAGAGATCACAGTCAGTCTGCCACTGTTTTCTCACTCTTTCTCCAAATCCCCAGTAAGACTCTCCCGCTGGCACAGCTATAGAGTCGAGATCTTAGCTGAGTGACCAAGCCAAGACCTCCAGCACCCTCTCTGTCCAACCAATGCTTCGTGCCTGACACACACACTCTGTGAGATTTGATTTACACACACACCTGGGAAAGGCTGGCACAGGTTTACTAGATATGCCCCTTCTGTCCAGACTATAAGGTCATTGCCACTAATGCCAGTCACTCCTGCCAGCTACCTTAAGGCCCTTAACAAAGAATGACCAATGTTACTGTGTAATGTTAATATTAATACGAATAGTAGTTTGACCATGAGTAAGGCTGCTAAGGGGTGGCCTACACAGCGTCACTAAATAAATATGTAAATACTCTTAAAACTTAAATATCTCTACACAGATCTGCCACAATGAAAGGTTTAAATATAGTTAATAATTAATAATAAAAGAACAAAAAAAGTACTAAGTATATATTCACAGTGACAACAGAGTTCAAAACCACAGGAAACATTTAAAATAGCATTACAGTACACACTCACACAAATAAAGAAAAATATCTAAACTAAGCTTCACTATATTCATAATTGTATCTAACAGAATTACTATACTCTAAAAACTTACTATTAGAGCCAGGCAGATGTGGTGAATATTTTTTCTTGTTGTTGTTGTCAAGTCCAAGACAGAATTCGGAATGCTCTCTCTCACTAAGAGACTCAAAATAATAGCTAAAATATTACTGCTGGGATAGCTTGCAGAATGACATCATTTCTGTTCATCTGACTTCTAGTTTCCAGGTGAAACCCCAATTGCTGAAGTAGCAGTAAAAATCCTCACACAAGGGCTTTTGCTCAGATCTTTGGCAGATGCTGAATGTCATAAAACAATTGTATTCCTCCACATTTCAAGACTAGTAATTAGTTCACCCTAAAGACAATGCAGAAAGTTTCCTAATATAGACTTTGTTTTTCTTGCTGCATTCAGAACTAAGCTTCCTAATACAGACTTTGTTTCTCTTGCTGCATTGAGAACTGAACAATACTATATTTTATGGGCTAGCTTATAAAGTAATTTAATTTCAGATATTTTTTCTAATATTTGCTGGATTGAGGTTAACCTCCTGTATTCCAGTTTCCGCTGTTAAAATATATACATTTAAACAGTTACAATAGTGCATGTACATTTCTGTTCTCTTCAAGTAGGGCACACTATGGATACATTTTAACCACAAGCACTTTACAAATACCTTTTCAACACAAACATATGTACAGAGCAGTTTGATATACACATGACGTACAGTTCTAATACATTTGTAACACAAGCATCTTATATAAATTAGTTTGATATTCACAAACGACATATAATTATTTACAAAACTCCAGCTAGCTGTACTGGCAGTACCTCCTTTAGTCATGCTACCATATAAAGATAGACAGATGATTCTTCATTTCCAGCTCAGAACCAGTCATTTCCAATTCAGAACCCTGTCCTTTGATCTCACCGCAGACCCCAGGTGTTCATCAAATGTATGGTGGTGGTAGCAGCTCAACTCAAATTGCAGGGGTTCTGGGTGTTCCCTTATTTAGACAACTGGCACATCACCACTCCCACCAGTGATCTATTCATTCAAGCCATAGACTCCTTGCTCCATCTATGTGCAGACCTGTGGATTACAGTGAATCTAATGAATTCCAAGCTTCAGCTACTACAGTCCTTAGAGTTCATCTGGGCACTCTTGGACATTAATCTTCAAATTGCAAAGCTCCCTCAGACAAGAATTTCATCTCTTCATCAGCAAGCTCTAGCTGTTTTGTCCTGTCAAAAACCACCAGCAAAACTGATTTTTTTGCATTCTATACTCTATGACCACATTAGTTACATTAATTACCCTAGTAAAATATTACATTTATGTTCTTCAGTGAGCTCTAGTGTTTCAACGGTCGATAGGGTACCAATCCACATCCTTTCCGGTATCCTTCACAAATATCTGCAGCACTCACATCCAATCATGGTTGGAATTGCCATGTCTCACAAAATGTCTTTCCTTCTACACTAGCCATATTGAACAAGGACTCTTCCCTCTTAGGGTGGGAGGGGAATTTCCTGGAAAAGACAGCCCAAGGCACATGGTCCCACTCAGGGGCCAGGGTTCACATCAGTGTCTTGGAGATGAGAGTGGTTGTCCTTAGTGTTGCAGGACTTTCATGACTCTCCCCTTAGTTGTGAGATCATGTCCAGACAAATAACATTTTGGTGGTTTGGTACATCAACGTACAGGGAGGAACTAAATCTTATCCATTATGTCAAGAGGCCATGTGGGTATGGCAATGGGCAATATCTTTTCCCAGCTTTCTTTCAGCAGCACATATTCTGGGAAAGTCCAGTGTTCTAGCAGAAAGGTTGCTGGAGGCCTTTCACCCTTACTGGTGGTCCTTCATTCCTGCATTAATGACCTGGGTATTCAGCCACTGGGGCTGATCTTACTGTGATTTATTTGCATCTCCCCATAAGCAAGAGTTACAAAGGGATGCTCTAATCCACAATTCACCTCCTGGACTTCTCTCTGCCTTATATCTCATACTTCTCATACCCAAATCTCTGCAGACAGCTTTGGTGATGAAGGCCACAGTCACCTCATAGCACCTTATTCACTTTGAATTCTGTCTATCTTTCCTCTGGCCACATCTAGTACTCTCTCCCTGAGTACTGAGCTTGGCTCAATATCTTTAGTATCATCCATCGGGATTGACTCTCCTGGACATTCAGCCCCTCACGTTAAAACCGCATGGTTTCTCCAGTATGTATGATGGTTAGACAGTCCATGTTTTTCCTCAGTTCTTCATATTCTGATGTCTACATAGACATCTTTAACTAGAAAGGTTTACAAAAGTAAATGGAACATATTTTCCATTTGAGCAGCTGAGAGCAATCTTTGCACTTTTTTGACCCCACTTGTTGCAGTTTTGGATTTTCTATCTCATTTTTCTAAAGAAAGTCAGTTACTCCACCATTAAGGTACAGTTAACTGCTATACCTTCTTTCCACTTTGGCTAGAATCACACCCTTATCGCATTCCTGAGACTATAGATTTCATCAGAGGAGCCATTTTACTTCCCCCCCCCCCACAATGAGGGATACAGTTCTTCCTTGGGATGCTACAATTGTACTGCAAGCCTTGACCAGCCCTCCCTTTGAACTTGCTGATAAGGTTGATCTAAAGTTTTTATTATGGAAAACTTTGTATCTGATGCTGTCTTTCTGTATGGCTTTAACCTGTGGGTTATCGGATCTGAAGCAGATCTGAGGTTGGCCATTTATTCAAGACTTCAGCTCACCAGGCTCCACCTCCCCTACCCAAAGTCCCTTACTCCCCAAAGAATACATCAGATCTAGTTTGACATTCCAGATAGCAGCTCGATTGTGGCTCCATTGGAGTGTATCCTTTTGTATAGGATTTGGTCAGTTTTCTCCTTTATTTTTCTCTTACCCTGTTGGAATTTATGATAGTTATGTGTAGGTGGCATGTAAGGTTAGGTAGTTTATTAAGTTAATTGGGATTTTTGATCTTAGTAGTCAGGCAATTTTCTTGCATTAAGAGTGTGTTTTTCTTCCTTACTTATCTATTTGTTGTAGTTGTTGATAGTAATGTTAGTTGATAGGTTATCAAATCTGTTAGTGTGATTTTTCTTGTAGTGTCATCAAGGTAGGTGTTAGTGTTTTTTTTTTTTACTTTGCAGTGGTGGATCTGAAAGGATTCAGGAAATGTGTGGCATGTGGGCACAACTTCCCCTTGCAGGATACACATGACTGTTGCATATATTGTCTATTGGATGCCTATCTAGAGTTCTGCTGTTTCATTTGTGAGGGGTTTGGTATTCAAGCCATAAACAAAAGAAGAGATGAGCCGTTCCTCAAGAGTCTCTTAGCAGTTGGTACCTTTTCTTCTTCATCTGCTTCCTTACCTAAGGATAAGTCAGAGCAGTGTCATAAGCATTCTTTGAACGATCCCAAATCTGCTAAAGAGATCATAAGGGGTCTGCCTTCTCATCAGCTCCTGTACCACTGGACCTAATAGTCCCAGGACTTTTGGGTTCCACAGCAGCCTCGGCATCAGCTTGGAATTTGACTCCTCAAATCCTATCGACTTTGGGGCTATCAGTATCCCCATCCCCATTTTGGGCTTCCTTAGGGTTTGCGGCTTCCCCTTCTCACCTTACACCCTACTGGAGTTTCTGCCAGAGTTGTCCCCATCTCTGCCGCAGGTCTAAGCTTCTCCAGTTTGGCCCAGAGCAGCAGTTCCCTTGCCATCTAAATGAACCTCTAAGTCCCCATCAGTGGCTTCATCCGCTCAGTCATCAAGATCGGTGGGCAGTCTAAAAACATTGATATGGAGCAGATGATGTGGTCATTCATGCAGGCACAGATACATTTAGGCCTTATTCCTTTGGCTCTGGCCCTCCTTCCTAGAATGTCAGCTCCATCACCTTGGTTTCCTCCATTGGGGCACTTGGATCCGAGCTCATTGGGCCCAGCTGTGTTGTCTTCCATAGGGTTGGATCTAACAGTATGGCAGATTTTGGTTCTGACCCCAACCTTGGTCTCCTCAACTCTGGCTGTATCGGATCTGAGTAGGCCTTGGAACCAGTGAGTCGTGTCTGGTTGATGCGGGTCAGGTTTGACTCTCTCAACTTTGGGCTCATCCCTTCCACTCAGGGTTTTTGTTCTTGATAACTGGCTCCAGTCTCAACACTGGGGCAGGGCAGAGTCCCTCTGGGCCCAGCACATCTCTGGGTTTCTCGGATCCCAGGAACAATCAGCTCCAATTGGTCAGCTTCTGCCCCTGCCTTTGATGTCATGGGGAGGTTTATCTCCACTAAGGAGAAGGATTGGTCAAATACAGCCAGTGTCCCCCTCTCCCTCATATCCATGACTGTGACCTACCCCAGGATAGTTCACTTCTGATGGTCTCCAGTCTGCCTCGCTTGCTGGGACACCTACCTCTTCTTCTACCACCAGACTCTTCAGAGCGGGAAGTGTCTGGTAAGAGTTAGTGCAAAAGGAAGTAGCTAGTCTGTCCAGAGGTGTTTCTCATGGAGGATATTAACCTCAAGGAAAGAGAGGGGCCCCATAATTCTATATGTGTTGATGCCTCCTTTAGTGATCCTTTGGAACTTTTTCACCAGTGCAGTGACTGGACACTGAAGCCTCTTCTCCAGAGGAGTATGTATTTGTGAAAGTCTTTGGGGTGGGCCTGTCCTCGCCCTGAGTGGTTCCCACTCTGAATATATTTATTGACCTGATGTCTTGGAGCATATGAAAGGAATCCTCAAGAAGCTGGATAAAATCTTCACTCCACCCAAGGATCGGCCTCACTGGAGTAAGAGTCTGGTGGTTAATGCTATCATGGTTGCTGCCACCACTAAAAAGGACATTTCAGAGGAAAGTTCCTTGGCCCATCCCTCCAAAAGAGAGTCCTGGGCATTGGGCCATTTATAAAAGTGCTCTTATACTGCATCTGTGTTCTCTCTGAGGGCTCTTAATTATCATTCTCACTTGGCGAGACTTCAGTTTGATATAGTATTGGAAATGTCAAGGATTATCAAGACACCACAGTTCCCAAAGGCCAAGACTCTGGAGACTCAGTTGTGCACTTCACAGTTCATTGCCAAGATTTCCATGAGACTCGGTTCCAGTGTGGCCAATGAAATGTCCCAAGCAGTTAGCAGTGACATTACCATGCATCACCATGCTTAGATGAGATTATGCAACTTTGCAGACTGCTTTCATGCTTCCTTTACCAATACCTCCTTTAATGTATCCTTTCTGGTTGGGCCTAAGATTAAAGACACTTTGGCATGGAGGTAGCAAGATGGACGGACATTGTATTACAGTTTACTACACCTCAGTCGACCTTTTCAATGAAATGGAAGGTGGGCAAACATCTCTTCTTTAGGAAGTCACAGCAGTCTTTCCAGGAAAGTCCTTCTGAAGGTTATCCACATGGTAGGAGGATAACCACAATGGACAACACACTCATAGCAGAGCAAACCACAGAACTAGGGCTTCCTTGGAGCATTCCCCAGCAGACCCTTTCAGCAATCCTGAAGGATTGCCACCTGTTTTGCACTGGAGGCCATTGGGGGTCACTTGGCTGTACACTCAGAAACTTTGGACGCCAATCACATCAAACACATGAATGTTAAGTGTTATTTCCAGAGGCTATTCTTTTCCATTTTTAGAATTCTAAGATCTAATGTTATTTTCATTCATTCCTAAACAAATGGGTTCAGATCTGATCCTTGGATTGGATTCAGACACTTTCTCTAGATTCTAGGATCTGACTCTCAAGCTCCTCCCTTACTCATAATGCCCTGACCACTAAGTTACTTCATATCTCATTTGCTGCTCTTTGGGTTCGGACAGAATTACGAATTCTCGAACTTGTTGTGGGTTTAGTGAGTGCACGAACTTGTATTTCTTCTCCTTAACTTTTATTTCCTTATTATTTAACTATATCTCCCTTACATCTTTTCTAAACTTTGTTACTTCCAAGAATTAAGTTTTTTTTGGTAATCTTAGTTACCATGGTTGATAACCCTTTTCCCTGTGTTACATTGCTTTGACGTATTTTTTAGTCATACCATTGTTGGCATTAAAACTCCTTTCTTTATAACTTTATAACTGTAAAAAGAAAAGACACCTCCTCCTCCATTTGTGTGGCCTATAATTCCAGCGCCATTAGTGACAGGAGAAACAAGCTTATCCTAAAAGGCCTCCTTCCAGCTTCTGCTCCTTCTGTTGGTACTTCATCATCAAGGGCTCAAATCCTCTCTCTTAAATAAAAGTAGCCCAGGGAGCACTGAAAACATTCCTCCGAGTGGTCTCCTAAGTCAGAACTGCCATCTGAGCCTCCTAAAAGGGTTTCTAAGAGTACAGATTCTCAGGGGATCTGAGACCCATTTTACATCCTAGGTGAGAGAAAGGAATGAATGGTTGATAAACCGAAAGTGCTCATCTCTCTTTTTTGTGTTACAACGCTAACTTTCAAATGGTTAGGTTGTAGCTTTTATTTAGTTTTTTGTTTTAAATAATTTTAATTAAAGTTCTTTTAAATAAGAAACAAGGAGAAGCGTCTTAACAAAGATTTTTAACAGCAGTAGCCAAGGAGGAAAGCACCATTTTTTGAAAACATATTTGCAGCATCTCTTGGGTTTTCCGTAAGCGTTTTCTCACTTCTCTCTCTACTACAAATTTGACAATAAAGGTGAATATACGTTCACCTCTTAGATGTACATAGGCAACATCACTTTTACCTTCATATAAGCGAATGCTCAATGAGCGAAAATCCCGCACATCGAAAACAATATCGTGGGAGGCTGTGTCTCCCACACCTCCCACTAAATATATATTCCAACTCTGAGATCGCACTACAGTGAGGAAAGGACAAAAACTCAAATCTTCACTGTACTGTGATCCCACAATGCGCACCTTGATGTCCGGGAATGTTGCTCATTAAAGCGTTCACTTATATGAACTTTTGTTCATATAATATAGACCCGAGTCATCCTGCTTGGGTCCTTGTTCGCTGCCCATTCTATCACCATCTTCTTGTTGAGTTAGTAGTGAGATTTGATGTTTTGCTTGGGGAGTCTTCAGGGGGACACGAATCTAAGGAGAGCAAGGGAAAGCATAGTACTTAAGGCGGAGCTCCGGGGCTGAAGACTCTAAAATGGTAGGCTTCAGATCCAAGTACATTACTTTCATTTTTGTAAGTATTGGTCCAAGTGATCCCAATGTCATTAAATTATCAGTCAGCTTGGAATCTGTAAAATTCATAAATGTTCATCATTACTTCAGTGTAGTATATAGCTATATTAGATATATCATGTCAAGGAATGGGTGTCTAGCCAGTATAAAAAAGCCTTTGTACACCTTCCACAAGCACTGCACATCTGAGGAAGGAGGTGCCAAATATCTGAACGTTTTGTATTGAAGATTTCAGACAGACTTGGTCTTCAGCACTGAAAACATTCCTCTGAGTGGTCTCCTAAGTCAGAACTGCCATCTGAGCCTCCTAAAAGGGTTTCTAAGAGTACAGATTCAAATTCTTCAGATCCAGCATCTACTGTTGCCAAGTCTTCTTGGCTCTGTAGTTCCAAGGTTACCCTGGGACCAGTATATCTGAGGTTGAGATGTCCTTTTCTTCAGGAGACTCCAAAAATGTCTTCCATGCCATTCTCCACTTCTTCCTCCATTAGGTCCTCCTGAAGTCTTTATGAGGCAGCTGTGATTAGGACAATGAGAAAATTTCTCAGAACACAGATCCAGATGGGGTTCTTGTTGGCTGCAACTCCCACTGGATCTATGAGCCTTAAAACTTCATTATAGCATGTTATCACTCTTTCTACCATCTGACTTGCCATTTTAGAGCCCTCAGATCCAATATCCCCAAGAGTCGAACTGTCGGATCTGAAGACTCTTTTATCTTCTACTCTGGAAACATCCCTGTTCCAATTGGCTCCTACCCCCTTGGAGCATGATATGTCTCAGATCTGGAGAGTTGGCATCAGATCAGAGGGGTTGACTTTGACTCCGAAGTTTCAGAGCTGTCACTTCCCCTCCAGCCTTTAGCGTTCAACAGGTCGACTCTGACTCCTTCTGGATTGTCTGCTTCAACAGTCTCAGCTGTCGTCGGATTGTCCTCAGATTTTCCTGGTCATTCTGCCTCTGAGGTGCTGGAGAAGATTTCCTTTCACCCCAGAGCAGTTTTGACTCTTGCACATTCCCTGTTCCCTCTTTGTATTCTGGGTCTGAGTCTACTCAACCTATACCTCTGGGAAAGCTAGCTGGGATGACCAGGAAACTCCCCACTTCTTCTGATACCTCTCCAGAGCATCCCACTAAAGAGGTTCCTTGGAATAGGTCATGCAAGAGGAGGCACTTGGATTCCCCACAGGAATCCCTCACTGAAGATAGTGATTTTGATGAGGCAAAGGGTCCCCTAGATGTCTACCTGAGGATATCTCATTTGAAGACATTTTAGAGATCCTTGACCAGAAAGGTGGTTGGTCTTCCCAAAACCCTTCCCAGGGGGAATCCGTGTTCTTGGAAGCCTTCAGGTCTTGACCATCTATATCTTGTTTATCCCAGCTGCAGATGAGCTTAGGGACCTTGTCTCCTGCAGGACATGGAAGGAACTGGATTCCATGGAACCAATCCCCAAATGCCCAGACAAGATTTTGAGTACTCCCTCCTACAGAAAACACTGAGCCAAGAGAACCTCTGTAGATGCCATGATTGTTGAAGATGCTACTAAAAAGTAGCTGGCTGAAGAGAGCTCCAATATCCATCCCCTAATAGGGAGTCTAAGGCATTGGAAATGTTGGAGAAGTGAGTGTATGCTTCAGCGACCTTTGCCTTGCCATTGCTTAATTAACTGGCAGATTTTACTAGGTTACAGAGAGACTTTGTTAAGGAACTCTCTAACTCTACCCCTAGGTCTATATCCACAGAAGAACAAAAGTGTTTTTCCTCATGACTAGCCTCCCTGCAATCCATTACTAATGCATCCATAAGATTAATCTTGCACACAGCTGAAGTTCCTGATGGGTGGTCAGTTCAGGCATAGCCATTAGGAGACATGCCTGGATGCAGTTGTGTAATTTTATGGAGCCCTTCAAGACATCGGTTATCAGTGCTGCTTTTGATGGATCTTCTTTGTTTGGACCAACAGTTAAAGAGATGCTTTCCCACAATGAGAAAGATAGAAAGACCTTATCTGCCATGGGAATCCACTTTTCTACCCCACGTAGACCCTTTTCTAGGACTCAACATGTTGGTAAAAAGTTGTGGTTCTAGAAATCATGAGGACCTTTCCAAGAATATAACAGATAATAATAAAATACCTCTGGTACTGACAAATAGAGCTATTCAGGCTAGGGAATCACACAGGGATTTTTTCCCCCACAGGCAGAGGGGGAGTAGCTACAGCAGAAGGTGTGGCCCATGTGGCAGAGGGGTCCGCAGAATCAATGAACTCTAAATTCCTTCTTGGACAGTTCCTTTCAGTGATCTTAAAAGGTTGTCTTACTGTCCCTCTCTTGAGGAAGTCAAGGGGTGCTTTTCCTTGCACCTAAAAGTCTGGATAGCCAACACAAATTATTCATGGGTGCAACAGAACATATCCAGAATATATTTAATTCACTTTTTACAACTTCCCCAAAACAAAGGAAATGCCTCCACAATGTTACACCCAATAAGAAGGAGTTAGCAACTCTAGAGATTCAAAAGCTGATGGACAAAAGAGGATTCCCTAGACCAAAGAGGATCCAGAATTTACTCAAGGTTCTTTTTAGTGCCAAAGAAAACAGGGGATCTGAGACCCATTTTGCATCCTAGTTATCTGAACTAGTTTGTAAAGAATTTCATATTCTAGATGGTAATGGTTCAGTCCATTCTGCCTCTTCTACAGAAGCATGACTGGATGTGCTCTATCGATCTTCAAGACACATGCTATCACATGAAAATGAACAGGTGCTTTTGAAGATGCTTACACTTCCATCTGGAAGCCAGTCATTACTATTTTAGAGCCTTGCCCTTCGACCTCACCAAAGCCCCCAGGGTGTTCACCAAATGCATGGCATTGGTAGCAGCTCATCTAAGGCAGCTCAGATTCAGAGTGTTCCTTTACTTGGACGGCAGTCTCTTTACCGCACAGACTTGGCATCTTCTGGAAACAGCCAGGGATTACTTGCTGCAACTATCTCACTCTCTGGGAATTACGATCAATCTGGCCAAGTCACAACTTCAACCAGTTCAAGTCTTGGAGTTTACAGAGGCTCGTCTAGACATAGTCAGTTGTATAGCTCTTCTGCTTTAAAACAGAGTTCTTACTTTGATGTCGCATGTCAGATAGGTTCTTTCTCATTCTTCTTCCCCAGCAAAAATGATACTCAAAGCTCTAGGGTTAATGCTTGCTTCAATAACTTTACTACCCACTGATATAATCATATGAAAATTCTTCAATGGACTCTAGCAGTGCAATGATCTTTTCATCAACATCCCAAAATGCCACGTTGACCACAGATGCCTACCAGTTAAGGTAGAGGGGCATTACTTGGGACTGACCATTCAAGGCATGTGGTCCCCAGAAGAGATCAGTTTGCATATAAATGTCCTAGAGATGAGAGCGGTGCTTCTAGCTTTGTAGGCCCTTCAGAGCTCTCTTCCACTAGGAATTATTGCTATTCAAATGGACAACATGTCCATAGTGTGGTACATCAACAAGTAGGGGGGAACTAGGTCTTATCCCCTTTGTCAAAAAGCAATGAGAGTGTGGCAGTGTGTGATTTCCACCAACCACTTCTTTTTAATGACACGCATACCGGGGACGTCCAGCATCTTAGTGGACAAGCTCAGCAGGACCATTCTGATGCCTCATGTGTGGTCTATCAATCAATCAGTGGCAAATATGATCTTTCACAAATGGGGTCTTCAGTACTGGGATTTATTCAACTCTTCCCTCAACAACAAATGCAGCAGGTTATTTGCCCAAATTGCCCCTCAAAGACATTCACTAAGAGATGCTGTAGTCCATGTCTGGCCCTCCAGTCTCCTTTATGCTTACCCTTCCCTGCCTGTAATCTCCAGGTTTCTTCAGAGGATTAGAAAAGCAAAGTAAACCTCATTGTCCCATAATTGCCTTGGCAAGTGTGGTTTCCCTTCCTATGGTTTCACCTCATATGTCCTTTATGGACACTGGATCCCAGTCTAGACCTCTTGTCACACCCATCAGTGATGTTTTATCCGGGTATTGCAGGCCTCAAGTTGACCACATGGTTTCTCCAATTCCAGTGATGGCTAGACATTCTAAGCTTTCCTCCCCAGTTTGCAAAATTCTTTCTTCGCCTCACAAACGTTTGACTAGGAAGCTGTATAAGAGTAAATGGAAGAGGTTTTCTTTTTTGGCTCATCAGAGAGAATTGTATCCTTTCACTGCTCCACGCCATGCTGTTTTAGATTTCCTTGCCTCCATTTTTCAAAGCAGGGCAAGTTTCTCCACCATCAAAGTTCAGTTAGCAGCCATCTCCATCTACCATATCAGAGATAATGCTTCTTCTTTGGCTTCATCCAAGTTATGTAAGGCCTTTCTCAAAGGTAACTTCTTACTTAGACCCCCAGTTAGGGACCCCACTTCACCTTGGGACCTGACTTTGAAATTACTGACTTTATTGCATTCAGCTTTTGAACCTTCAGCTACAGTAGACCTTAAGTTTGTGTCTTGGAAAATGGTTTTCCTGGTGGCCATAACTTCAGCAAGACGAGTCTCTGAACTCCAAGCGCTCTGCGAAATCACTGTATTTGATTTTCTACAAAGATGAAGTTATTTTATGCACTGATCCTTCCTTTCTACCAAAAGTTGCCTCAGAAACAAATATCAGTCAATGATTAATTTACCAGTTTTCCCCAAATTTGACAATAAATATGTTTTCAAAGAATGGTGCTTTCCTCCTTGGCTACTGCTGTTAAGAATCTTTGTTAAGACGCTTCTCCTTGTTTCTTCTTTAAAAGAACTTTTATTAAAATGATTTAAAACAAAAAACAAAATAAAAGCTACAACCTAACCATTTGAAAGTTAGCGTTGTAACACAAAACAGAGAGATGAGCGCTTTCGGTTTATCAACCATTCATTCCTTTCTCTCACCTAATTTGCTATTCTTTTCCTTTTGCCTCTATATTAGAGGTGTCTGTCTGCCTATAACAGAGCTACAACCTCCAATATAGAGGCGAGATACATGAACGCCTCCAATATAGAGGCGAAATACATGAAAAATGCTATGCAGGGAGAGTGATTAGTTTTTACAAAAGGCAAATAAGAACATGACATAAAAAGGTGGAGCCTGCATCTTGCAACAGGATACACACAAGCCATTGGAGCAAAAGGAAAACAATAGCAAATTAGGTGAGAGAAAGGAATGAATAAACATTGGTAGATTTATTAAAACTTATTTGTATGGAAGAATGTAATTGGCTTTCAAGAAATAAGAACCAGAACATCGGATTGGATTACAAGTACACCAAGAATTAGCATAGAGACTCCCATTGGTTGTGTGGGATGACTCTAAGTCAGCAGCATGAATATAAATAGAAGTAGCTGCAAATGTTAAGCAGATCCGAAGAAGGTTGATAAACCAAAAGCGCTCATCTCTCTTTTTTGCATTACAACGCTAACTTTCAAATGGTTAGGTTGTAGCTTTTATTTTGTTTTTGTTTTAAATAATTTTAATAAAAGTTATTTTAAATAAGAAACAAGGAGAAGCGTCTTAACAAAGATTTTTAACAGCAGTAGCCAAGGAGGAAAGCACCATTCTTTGAAAACATATTTGCAGCATCTCTTGGGTTTTCCGTAAGTGTTTGCTCACTTCTCTCTCTACTTCTCTCTCTACTACAAATTTGACAATAAAGGTGAATATACGTTCACCTCCTAGATGTACATAGGCAACATCACTTTTACCTTCATATAAGCGAATGCTCAATGAGCGAAAATCCCGCACATCGAATACAATATCGTGGGAGGCTGTGTCTCCCACACCTCCCACTAAATATATATTCCAACTCTGAGATCGCACTACAGTGAGGAAAGGACAAAAACTCCAATCTTCACTGTACTGTGATCCCACAATGCGCACCTTGATGTCTGGGAATGTTGCTCATTAAAGCGTTCGCTTATATGAACTTTTGTTCATATAATATAGACCCGAGTCATCCTGCTTGGGTCCTTGTTCGCTGCCCATTCTATCACCATCTTCTTGTTGAGTTAGTAGTGAGATTTGATGTTTTGCTTGGGGAGTCTTCAGGGGAACACGAATCTAAGGAGAGCAAGGGAAAGCATAGTACTTAATGCGGAGCTCCGGGGCTGAAGACTCTAAAATGGTAGGCTTCAGATCCAAGATGGATCCAAGTACATTACTTTCATTTTTGTAAGTATTGGTCCAAGTGATCCCAATGTCATTAAATTATCAGTCAGCTTGGAATCTGTAAAATTCATAAATGTTCATCATTACTTCAGTGTAGTATATAGCTATATTAGATATATCATGTCAAGGAATGGGTGTCTAGCCAGTATAAAAAAGCCTTTGTACACCTTCCACAAGCACTGCACATCTGAGGAAGGAGGTGCCAAATATCTGAACATTTTGTGTTGAAGATTTCAGACAGACTTGGTCTTCATCAGGGATTGGCCTGTACAACTTTTGGTCAGATAAATACACCTTGGGGACTTCCTTTTTTTGAATAAAACTCCTGTGATAATTTTTTTTCTGTGTGCAGGAGAAAAGGGAATTACCAGAGTGGAAGACAGATACAGTATAAAGATTCTTACAAAGACTTTTTATTTTAACTAGGACAGGCACATAACATCCACTGCTGTCAAATATGCATGATGTTTATCATAGTGATCAAGTAGCCTTAGCTATATGGACTCTATCCTGCCAGGAATGTAACAGCCAGGCATCTTCCAAAGCTTCAAGGCACCTTCCATGCAGTCAAACCATTTGGCAGCTTAAGATGAGCAACCCAAAAAGTCAGGTTTGAGCACAAAGCCTGGCAGAGCTTCTCTGCAGCCAAACAGAGTGCTTCTCTGCAGACTTTCAAGGATAAATGGTCAGCTTATGTTGTTCCATTGCTGCCCAGATAAGTTCCCTTTGGGGAAAACCTTCTACATTTAAAATTTTACTGTTTAAATGTACTTTTCCTTGTTAGTGAAGTTACTTTTTTTCTATGAGTTTGTGCTTTAATGGACTGTCAAAAGACTTAATTGTACTTTAAAATGGGAGAACACTTTTTCCTGTCACTTTAAAAGTTTTTAAACAGTTTAAAACTACTTTCTTTAAAAATGTATTGCTTTTTTTGGGTAAAAGTGACCTTTTAGAACTTTAAAACTTCACCGTCTTGTGCTGCTTCATTTCCCAAGGAAAAGGGCACTATTTTCAGCTTGGCCATGGAACAAACTACCAGTCCCATGTTTGATGTTTTTTCCAGCCACAAAAAAGAAAAAAGTTAAGCAAACAGCCTTTGCTACCACAGTAGGCTAGCAATGTTCCTCATTCGCAGGTGGTAACTCTGTTGTAGCCAAAGCCGGTCTCTCAGATAACTCATCTTGTACACTAGACCCTCAGATGTAGCACCTACAGCCACTGTGGACCAGGGGTTAGCCACACCCTCTGTGGCAGTTGTGGTCCAGTTAGTGGGCAAGGGAGAGACACTCTTGCCTGTCTTTAGAGAGGGAGCAGGTACGTCTTCCTAGTTTAGTCAGAATGTTGTGTCCATCCCTGCGGAAGCTACTATTATCATTAACAACCATGTTGGCCCCATTTTTCTTGTCAAAAAGAACAGAGAACTAAACAAGAATCTGCCCTTTTGGTCAAATTTCCTTGAACAGGAGTAGTTTTAGGTCTGGCTGAGGATCTAATACAGGATAAAACAAAATGGTTACCCAATGGGTAGGTCACTTGTAAAATGTGGAAGGAAACACGAAACAGAGTACAAATGCAACAGCTTCTTTAATCCAGCTCTACACACTAAGCGCTTTCACCGTACAAATGGCATCTTCAGAGTGAGTGGTTACTACTCACTCTGAAGATGCCAGTTGTATGGTGAAAGTGCTTAGTGTGTGGAGCCGGATTAAAGAAGCTGTTGGATTTGTACTCTGTTTCATGTTTCCTTCCACGTTATCTAACACAGGCTGTTGTTCCTTTTTATAAGATGGTTTCTTGCAAAAGAAAAAGGGATGCTTCTTTTCCCAAAGAGATTTATGACTCTGAATCTAGACAGGAAGATGAAGGGAGAAATACAGGGTTTTATCCTCAGATTTCTGATTCAGATTCAGAGGAGAGCATGGTATCTGATTCTCATTGTAAGGGTTTCTTTTTTCTTAGACTGTCTTGAGAATGTGTCACTTTTTTCAGTGGCAGAGCACTGAGGTTCTCAGTCCCTCAAAAAATACCATGAGCTGTTACAAATAAAATTTCCAGAACCTTCCCCATCCCTCCTGTGCTGTCAGCATTTTATAATGTGTATGTTATGTGTCTCTGCGTACATTTTGTCTGATAGTCAGCCAGCTGCCCCTAAAAGGTCAGCTAGGATGTATAAAGTTCCTCAGCCTTTCAGGTTTTCATACAGTGTTCCTGACTTGACCCAGCAGATATAGCTTAACTTAATGCTACCGCTGCTGCAAAACATTTAGTTAATTCCAATCCCACTCTTCTGATAAGGATGGAAACATTATTGATAAAGGAGCTCTGGCTTAGTACAATGGTTAAGATGTTTACCTCTCACACACAAAGCATAGGGTTTGATTCTCACATTTGGAAGGGAAATTGGATAGGCTTGAAATGGTCAACAGAGCCAGCTACCTAGTACTTACCTATGAACCTATAAGTATGGGAAAATGTGTGCATGCTTCTGCAACTTTGATTTTCAGAATTTTGAATTGTTAAACTTATGCTAAAGTTTGTTCTGGCTCACTGTGAAAGGAAGAATGTTTTGTCTGCATTTTTTTTTCTTGTGAGAAAAAATCTGTTTTAAATAATTTAGTTTCTTCTATTGTACAAGTCACTACTCACTGTTTACATTTTTTCATGGTTTACCTGACTGCATTCTCAGAACCTCCTGGAAGATGTCAAAAATGAGATTTTAAATTCTCCTTTGGACAGAGATTTAGTTTTTAGACCCTCTGCTGCAGAGGTGATCAAAAAGTGTGATGAAAGGAATAAGTTGATACAGGGAATCAGTTTTTCCGCCATCCTTTTCCAAATGTTCAAAGGGATTCTCTAATCCCTCATCCAGTTTTGGCAAAAAAACAAAAAATAAAATAAACAGTCTCATTGAAATGCAGATAGATAAATGCTTAGGAAGAACTGACAAGGAAGTTGCAAAAAGAATTCTGGAACCTCTCAAATTCAAGGACAGTCCAACAAGTCAGAATAACAGTTTAAGGGACCTTATCCTCCTCTCCTAAGCTTGCATCCCCAGTTTTCCTTCCAGAAAATTGAATCTCCACTTTTGTCTTTAGCAACATTTAGTTTCAGACAAATGGTTTCTGGAGATCCATTATCAAGGTTACAGATGACACTGGGAGGAAATTCTTTCTTTCCAGGGGGCAATTTCTCATCTGCCAGATCAGACCTGTCCTTCATCAGAGCTGTCCCAGCCAGAGCATAATATAACCAGATACCTCCATCCCATGTGGGGGAGGCTTTTACTGAAGGATGTTCTAGGGCCAAAGAAAATGCTTAGAGACCAGTTCTAGACTTTTCTTTCCTAAACCTATTTTTGATAGTGCCCAAGTTCAAAATATTGTCACTTCACAACCTGTCACCTCCTCTTCCCCATTCAAGTTTCTTGGTAACACTAGAATTAAAAGGTGCGTATTGTCACATCCCAATTGATCCAGATTTCAGGCTTTTCTTAAGGTTGCATGTGTCACCATATTAACAGGTTTCCGCCTTACTGTTTGGACTATTCACTGCACAAGTGTTGACAAAATGTCTACTTAATATTATAGCTCATTGCAGGCTAAAGGGTATCTATGTTTTTTCCATATTTAGATGACTTGCTTATATTTGCAGAGTCTTTTTTCAAAATGTCAGGATTCTCTCCCATGGGTGAGATCTTTCACAAGCTAGGATTCCAAGAGAACTTTCAGAAGTCTTTCCTGATTCCCTCCCACAGGACTGTATTCCTGGGATATGAGCTAGACACCTCAGTTCAAAATGCTTTTCTTCCAAAGGGAAAAAAAAAACAGATCATTACCTAGATCTTTTCTAAAGTTTTTCACTCAGACTTTGGTCACTGTGAGGGAATATCTCAGAATTTTGGGTCTCATGTCATCTATGATTCTCATGATAACTCTGGCAACACTTCACATGAGAAAGATATAGTGATATCTGAAATCTTTTTGGTCCCAACATCAACATCCCTTATATTTTCAGATCCCAGTGCTGGGGTTTGTCAGAAGATAAATCTTTTGGTGGAGACAACAGATATGCTTCAATCCAAGACTTCCCTTCTACCTCCCTACTGCAAAGCAATCAGTCACCACAGACCCTTTAGACTTTGCTTGGAGAGCAGTTTCAGGAGGAATAAAAGTGCAGGGGGTGTGGGACACCAAGGACAGATGCAAGCACATACGTATCAAGGAGATGCTTGCCCAGATCAATGCACTCTAGTCCCTGAACCATCTTTAGTCCTTGGGACATCTTCAAATGGCTACAGACAATATCAGTTATGTTGGTACTTCAACGAACAGGACAACCAGTTCATACCCCATTTGGAGATTAGTCATGTTAGCTTGGGATATAGCTTCACACCACAGTCTCACTCTACAGGCATCCTACATTCCGTCAGAGAAAAACTGTGTGGTAGACAAGCTGAGCAGGACCAGGACAGACCCTCACAAATGGAATCTAGATCAGGGAGCCTTCCAGGATTTGCTCCATATATTGTGGATTCCTCACATAGACCTCTTTGCCTCTTTCAGCAATCAACTAACATTTTATTTCTAGGACTACATGCAAGAAGGCCTGGAAGACTGATGCCTTTTCTTTTCTTTGGACAGGAATGTTCCTGTATGCATTTCCACCCTTTCCATTAATATACAGGGTACTTCTGGAAGATTCAGAATGAATCTTCCAAGATCATTGTGGTGACTCCCTTCTGGCCCAGGCAATCACAGTTCTCCCTTCTTTTGGAAATGGCCAGGGGCAATTACCACAAGCTTTCTCACAGATTAGATCTACGCACACAAGCCCAGGGGTGTTTGATACTCCCAGTCATCAATCATATTCAGTTGACTGCCTTGATGGTAGGGTCTTAATTCCTTTTAGACACCTGTTTTGCAAAGACATGTAGTAGGTACTAAATGAGGCAAGAAAGCCTGCTACTAGAAAATCATATATTAGCAAATGGAAAATGTTTTCTAGTTTTGCCAACAACATAACTAGCATCCATTCAGCACTGGTTGTTCTCTTGTTTTACAATTTCTGTGTGAGTTACTATCCTATTGTCTTTCTTATTCCTTTGTCAAGGTTCATTTGTCAGCCATTTCAGCATGTCTTCCCATGGATCCTCCTCTTTCAAGGCAGTCTCATGTCAAATGTTCTTATAAGTATTTGGGATAAGCGGACTGCTAGAAAACCAATCTCCCTTTCTTAAGATCTTAATTTTGTGTTTGAGAAGCTAACACATTTGAACCAAATAATCTGGCTAACTTGAGGTTCTTAACAAGGAAAGCTGTTTTACTGATTGTTCTGACCTCTGCAAGAAGAGTATCTGTGTTGCAAGCTGTTATGAAGAGTCTGCCCTTCTGATTTTCCGCAGGGACAGGGTTTCTTTTAGAAACCTTTTTTATAATTAAAGTGTATCCAAGTTTATTTTATGCCAAATTATCCATCTCCCCATTTTCTTTGCTGTACCTAAATATGAGGGAGACAGGATACACCAAATGTTGGATGTCCCCAGACAACTCAGGTTCTATAGTGACAGAACTAAATCTTTCCGATATTCTGAACAATTGTTCATTTCTTGTGAAGTAAGAAGAGGGGGAAATCTGTGTCAAAACAGACTATTTACAAATGGTTGTCTTAGGCTATTACCGTTTGTTATACTCACCATAACAAAGCTATTCCAGGCAGGCCAAAGCCCTCTCTACCAGGCCCTTGGCTTTATCTATGGATATTTGGAAAGGATTGGATTCTAGAAGTATTCTAGAATCTGCTACGTTGTCCTCTGTACATACTTTTATAAAGCACTAGAAGTTTAATTGCGTCTCTAGGTCTAGATCAAGTTTTGCTAGGTGCTTTCTTCAGGAGCTCCTGTGCTCTTCTTCCACCTCCCAAATATAGTTAGCTGCAGTAATTTACCACGTAGTTAAGGCTACTGTAGGAGTGATCATTTGGTCATCTACTGCTATAGTAAGTTCATTTAAAACACTGTACTATTTTCTTCTTACTGAATCCTAGGTAGCGGCACTGAATTCACTTGTTACAATACAATACCAAAAATAAATAAATAAATAAATAATAAGCTTGTCAATCAAAGTAGTCTGGTTGCATACAGTTTATTTAAAGTCACTTCCCCCTGTGTGAACTGAAACAACCAATCTCACTTATGAAGTAAATTGTCAAATGATGAATTGTGTGTATAGTCATGTAGATCTATATCTATCTATATACAGATATAGATATATATTCATATATATATATATATATATATATATATATATATATATATATATATATGACTGCAGTTTTCGTCTAAAGCTTTCAACTTGCTGAATGTGGATGACAGGAAAGCTGATTGACTTTTTAATGAGCTAGACATAATACAGTGGTTGGAGACTATGCCCTTTCCCCAGTATAGTGTGATGGGGGTGAAGGGGGGATTGCCACATTCCGCAATATTAATTTGTGCTCATTCATTGTCAGTGTTTTAAAGTTTAAAATTTAGTGCATATGTAAATATGTACATATCGATGGATGCACGCACACACACACACGCACGCACGCACACACACACACACACACACACACACACACAGTGGACATCTAGCTATGTTTCGCAGTAGTCTCTTCTTCGGAAGCAGCATACTGGTTATTGCTGCAGCTATACTCACTTTGATCCCTTGCTGGTGAATCCGATCATAAACTGTTCTTTGAAATAAGTTGTTTCTCTGCATTTTTCTTGTTTACAGTTGTGTAATTCTGGCTAGTTGCTAAGTGAAGAAACTGCACTGATGGTGTTTAAATATTGACACCCCCACCTTCTCCAAGCCTTCAAAACTAGAGAAAATAAGTAAAGAGTTTAGGTAGATTGTTGTAAAAGAAGCTCATGGGAGAAGGGATTTCTTAACAGAAGTTTGCAGGCAACATTGCAGCTGTGTGATTGTTTTCAAAGGTAGAACACTTTCTGTTGCCAGCATGAAATCTGGGCAGAAATTGAAATGGATGCTTTAACTGCACCAAGCTTTGATTACAGTAGCGACACGCACTTTTTACTGCATTTCGATTAACTTCTGTCATTGTTTCTGACTTGTGACTGAAGTGCCTCTAGTAAATGTGACTCAGCCTTAATTTCACAGGACACAATTCTGGTGAGATTAACTGTGGTTTTGAAGTCTGCTTTAAATTAAGAAACCAGTAAGCTAAACTTTCAGATGAATAGCATCTGTGTGTGGGTTTTGATTTTTATTTCCGAATTTGACCTCTAACTCGCCATGTCTGAGCACTCTTCTCTAGATGCATGAGTACAAAATATCAGAATGTGATTTTTTTAGGGACAAAATCAATAATGACTACTGAGGCTTGAGTCTTAAACTGGCAGCCCCAATTTGTCACCCAAACAAGATGTCAGACCAAGAATGGCACATTCACTGCTGCTGCTTATTAAAAATGAAAGGACAGCAAATAGAATATTATGCTACATAAATCAATGTGGAGGAATAAATTCTAATGGGCTTCCACTGGCAGCTGCTAGAGCAGGAACCTAAGTACTGAAGGCAAAATGCCAGGCCTCTGGCAGGTAAAGTAACTGTGATCAAAGCTACAATTCACAGTCCTGCACACATGTGGAGCCAGGTTAGTTCATGCCTGCATGGGTGCCTGCTCTTATGTTTGCATTGCTCTGAATTTTCTTGTGAGGACACACCACAGAGTAACAGGATGGCTTCTCCAAGAAGGACTGAGAGTGTATAGCAAACAATTTTCCAGCAGTTCTTGTTCAATATACTAACAGCTATAATTGCTAAATAGTACTGTGGCTTTGAGGCAGTAGCCATATTCAGTGTTAGAAGGAATGCATTAGTTTAACCCTAAAACCTACAGGCTCTATCCAAGCTTGTAAGCAAATATAGCATGAGTTAGAGTCCATGTATGTACATGTGCATGGATAAGAATATGTTCTAAATACAGCACTTTAGCTCTCTATCCATCAACTGATTTTTATGTTTGTGTACATGTTTTTGAATGCATGTGAGGTGTGCGTGTGTGCGTGTGTGTGTGTGTGTGTGTGTGTGTGTGTGTGTGCGTGTGTGCGTGTGTGTGTGTGTGTGTGTGTGTGTGTGTGTGTGTGTGTATTTTACAGGGAGCTACATGAACACACAAGAAATTTAGAATTTTATCACAGTGTTATTATTAAAGGAGTGAATCAGAACTACAACTTTGTAATTTTCCTTCACGTCATGTAGTGTGACAAGTGTTTGATACCTCTGTACTGCCTGCACTTGTGAATCCCTTTTGTTCTTGTTCACTGATACTACAATACTTACTCTCTAGTCGTTCGGGTTATACATTTCTCTGTAGAACAGTGAGAACAATCAGGAGCCATTTCTCCCCTGACTCACCCAGTATCGTGATCACGATGTTTTCTTTTACTTTTATTTTCTTTTATGCTTCACACAAAGCTGACCTAGAGAGCTTGACTCCTTGGAAAGTGCACTTTCCACAGGTCAGATACTTTTGAGGGAGTATCTTAGAAAAAGAACACAATGTTAAGTGTATTTCTACTCATTTTCTCACAGGAGGGACATGGAGAATTGTCAGAGGTTTGCTAAAGTCTTATTTTAAGGCATTAATGCCTTAACTTATTTCTCACTTACCTTTAAAGTAAAAAAATCCTCTCTGTCTAATACTACCTAATTCTCAGGCAGAAGAATAGAATATTGATTGCAAATGTAATTCTGCAGTACCCTATTGCCCCCGGAGAGTAAATCCTGATTCTGAAAATGTTTTCTTCAGCTCATCCTCAGGAGTTATCGTTTTCTGAAAATACAACCAGGATTAAAGAATTGTTTTGAGAGTATACTGTGAATTTTCAGTACCATAGTAGAAGTACTGATGATTAGTTACAGCTGGACTTTGCTCAGACTGCATCTCTTCTTCCTGTGCTATCAGCTTTGGAGAATATTTTCTTGGCAGCTTGCAGCCTGCCTGGCAGTCAACCCACCAAAACGGTTTGATAGACTGTATAAAGACCCTTAGTCTCGTAAACTCAGTTTTCTTATTCTAAATCAGATCCTGCTTTTACTACTGTGGCTAAACCATCTGGTGCCAAAGTCTGTGTGAATGCCAATCCCATCCTTTCTAATAAAAATGGGAAAGATTTTAATAGATTTGTGAAGAAAATATATATTCTTCTACTTTGACCGTCAGAATTCGAATTGTCAGATGTACATCTACATTTCTGGTTGCTTGCTTTTGAAAATATGATAGAGTTAACTACTAACTGCCCTTTTTCGGGGATCAAAACATCTCTGAATCCTTTAATTGATAATCTTTTTCAAGTAACCAAATACTCTTTGAAGTGTTTTCATTGTGCTGTATCCTCATTATCTCCTAATGGGTCAGTTATTAGACGGTTTGCTTGGTTATGTTCACAAAATTTACCATAGGATGTCAAATCTGAGATTTTGAAGTCTCCGTTAGAGGTAGTGTGTGGAATCTCTCTTACTGAAGTCCTTAAAAGATTTGATGAAAGAGGAAAATTAATTCAAGGGGCTACAGAGATTTTTCAACCTTCTTTTTCAAAGGTTAATAAATCTTTCCTCTCATTACAAGATCCTTTCAGGGAAAAATATTGACAGTATTCTGCATTCATGGATAAAAGAGCGCTTAAAATGTATAAGTGAAGAAGAAACTGTAGAAGAAGAAAAATATATGGAGGAGAAATGAGAAACAGAGAAAGAGAGAGAGCATGCATGCAGAAAGAGAGGTCAGGAGAAGGATTGATGCTAATATTTTTTGAAGTTCTACTCAGTAAAAAAATCTGATTCTGAAGGTCAAGGATTATTTTTGTACATAAACACAGGAACTATTAAGTTGGGAAAAGTCTAAAAATAAGAAAAAGAAAGTTTAAAAATATTTCCCATAAACTTAAAAAGAAGGAAAATCAAAAATGAAGATAGTGAGTGCGTGCGTGTGCCTTCCGCGGAAGGTTGGGCGCCAGGCTGGCAACTCATGAGTGGACAGGTGATCCACTGTGGCGACCCAAAACCGTGAAAAGCCGAACGAAGAAGAAGATCAGTAAACGTGACCAGTATAATTAAAGCGGACGTTAAGGTGCCTGACAAGTGAAAGAAGTCTGCAAACAAAACCATGCGGTGAAAATATAGTACAGACCTTAGCAAGTGACTGTTCTGGAGCAGCTGTGTTGTGTAAAAACCAGTGAAAATATTAAATGTAACATTAGTAAGGAAGTGAAAGTTAACTTTTATAGATGTGCGGTGGAGAGAATATGTTTATAGACTTACAGCATCATATGCATATACAACTAGCAAGGGTACAGAGAGAATCTGTTTCATCAGATATTAGACTATGTGGTGGTTAACATTAAAATTATAATTGCACGAGACTTTAATTGTGATTTAAGAAAGAAATGTAAAATGAAAGAGAAAAAGCTGTAAGAAAATACAGGAAGTGATAAAATGAGGAAATTAGTTGTGTGGAAGACAAGCCATTGGACTTATAGAAGAGGGACACTTGGATCTGAAATAGATTATTTTGTATTATCAGAAGACTTGGGTGTAGCAGATGTGACACAGTTATGATAGGATTTTCGAACCATTTAGCAATATGGATGGAGGTGATGGAAGACAGGGACTATATTAAATAGGAAAGGGATTTAAAAACAATAAATGTGAACTTATGGGATGAAACAGGACTGCAAAAAGTACTGCAATCATGGAAGGATCAAATAACCACAAAGAACTTCTATAAAAACTGATATGAATTGTGAATTCACTTTATAAAGAAGTATAAAAATTGTTTTTTTCTCCAGTAGTAGAATTATGCAAGAAACGAAGAGGGAGTGAGGTAATGGAAATGTACAGTAATATATTACAGAATTTAGAAATAATGCAAGACAGTTTTATGATATGGTGAAAGAAATACATAAAAGAAATTGAGAAAAAAATAAGGTATTACTGTTTAGGTAGAGCTATTTAAAAGGCAGGAGGTATCTGCATATTTGGATAAAATAATAAAGGAGAATATTAGTACGATGAGTTAATGAAAAGGAGAGGTAAAAATCACAAGAGCAACTCATAGTATTGTAGTACAGCTTGTGGAAGATCTGTATGAGAGTAAGGAGAAGAAAAATAAGGGAGTAGAAAGTAAAACAAATCCAGAAATAGTTAACGGAGAATTTAAAGAAATGTTTAGCAGTAAATTGGACAAAGTGCCTAGGAAAGGAAATGATGATTCAGTATCAGGCCCAGGTGGTATTTGGTATGGGATGTATGAGAAATGAATGGATTGGCAAAGATAGAATTTTATAAATATACTGAATGAGTCATTGAATGAAGGGTTTGTTTACGAACTTATATAGTGGGATATTGCAATTTGTATGGAAGAATAATGAGACAAATTAAATAAAAAACTGGAGACCCATCACACTAAATAACACAGATTACAATTTTTATGAATATAGTATAGAGAACAATGGAAGAAAGGATGAGCGATATTATGGAAGAAAGTATATATGGTAAAAAAGGGAAGGTATGTCAAGAATTATTATTGGTTGTGAGCGAAATTGTGGGCGGAGGATATTACAAGTAAAATGGATAATGTGAAACTTATTGTAGACGATATAGTAGGACATGATGCTTTGTGGGATATTATGGAGAAATATGGAACAGGTAATAGAATTAGGAGAGTGTGTACATCAGCATATCAGAATAATAGAGTGAGAGTCTTAGTGAATGGGTGGTGACTAAAGAAATATGCATGAAGAGTGGTATAAGACAAGGGTTTCCCATGAGTGGCATATTGTTTGCCTTGATAATGAATGCGATAGTGAGTGAAGTAGCTTAGAAAATGAAAGATGCTAGATATGTGATGCAAAAGGAGGTGGTGATTCCAGTAGTTCTGACATTTTGGTGATACAGTTGTAGTTGCTAAGAACAAAATATGGATGGCAGAAGTGTTGGTTTATCTGAATGGATATTTAAAGGAAATGGGAATGACCTTGATTTTGTGAATTATGTATTTATGAGAAAATAGCATATGTGCCAAATGTTTATATGATCCCAGAAAAAAAATAAGAAAATGAAATTGTACAACTGATATTTTCTTTCATATAGGTTCATAGGTGTGTACTAGGCTAATGGCCCTGGAGCCTTTACAAGCCTAGGCCATAGGATTACCCTGACATCATGCCACCCGACCTTAGTTCCTAGTGCTTCTGTCGAGCAGAGCCACTGAAGTGATCCCCAGGGTAAATTTTCTATTTCTCATATTCCATAGCATGGGCAGTCAATGGGTTATGAACCTGTCCCTACAACATATTCTGTTGATTGTGGTAATGAGGTTGAGGTCTCCGGAGCATGTGGTGTGGAGAGACCAGGATTTCTTTAGATGTAGCATTTCTAACAGAGCTGGGTTAGACATGGCTTTGTAACTCAAGCAGAGATCGTCTCTAAGCAGGCAATATGAGACAGAGAATAGTTGGAGTTTTTTTAGTCTGTCCATATAGGACAAGTGTTTAAGGCCTAGGATCCTCTTTGTGAGGTACTTTTGTGCCCTCTCCAGTTGTTGCAGGTGTCCAGTAAGGTACATGCCAAATAGGGCATTGTACTCAATGATTGACCTAATGAGGGAAGAGTAGAGGGAGACAATGACCTCTTTCTTCCTGGATGCAAAACCCATAGTAATGAGATGTGCGACATAGAAGGACTTTCTGACCACAGTGGCAATGTAGTGCTCAAAAGACAGGTTGCTGTCAATCTATGTTCCCAGATCTCTTATAATGCCTTCTGTGTTCAATGGGCTCCCATCAATGTGGTAATCCAAGGGAACCAGGGATGATGACACATTTTTTGGCATTGTCCTTAAGGCCATCGTTCTGACACCAGTCGTCGGTGTCATTGAGGCCTTTCTGTAGGATATCAACATCACTTGGGAGTTAATAATAGCTCCAAACTTGCAATCATCTGTGAACGTTGTCAGTCAGAGTCCCTTTGTCATGGCCTAGTCTTCAGAGAAGTAGATACCAAACAGGAGAGGACCCAGGCCTGAACCCTGTGGGACTCCACTCGTGACTGTTCGGCAGTCTGACTTGGAGTCAGCTACTTTCACACTGTGGATTCTATCTGTGAGCCAGTCTGCAACCCACCTACTGATATAGGGGTTGATGCCTAGCTTAGTGAGTTTTTCTATGATTCCTGAGTGGGGAATGGTATCAAAGGCCTTGGCCAGATCAAGGTAGGCTGTATGAACTACCTTGCCTTCATCCACAGCTCTGGTGACTGACTCAGAGAAGCCTTCACAAAACCAAACTGTGTAGGATCCAGAGTTTGGAGATTCCCTATATCCTTGTTTATTAGGTCCATGATGATGCATTCCATAGCTTTGCATATCAGACTCGTCAGGCTAATTGGGCAATAATTCCCAGGGTCTGTAGTCACTCCTCCTTTGTGGAGAGGGATGACAGTAGCAGTGTGCCATTCAGTAGGGAAAAAGCCTGAGGTGAGGCTGTGATTAAACAGGGCGCACATGTGAGGTGCCAGTTCACTCTGTAGTTCATGTAGAACACATCCAGGGATATTGTCAGGTCCTACAGAAGCTGTATTCTTGGCCTTGGACAGTGCTGTTTTATCCTGTGCAGCAGTAATACTGGGTGCCTGGCAATTTACTGGTATTGTGATTGGTCCTTTTGGGGAGAGGGATAAAGTTAGCACTGAATCTGTCGGCCAATATTTTGGCAATATCTGTTGGCTCAGTATAGGAGGCACCATTGTGCAGTAGCTCAGAGCAAATCTGGGTATTGCTGTGGAGCTTATTTACATAACTATAGAAGGACTTGTGGTTGTCTTTACTATCTGCTGCAATTGTGTTTTCATAGCTAGCTTTAGAGGATTTGATGAGGGATCTTAACCTTTTGTTCAGGCTGATAAGGGAGTTTTCCCAGTCTTGGGACTTTGCCTTAGTCCACATCAGTTTCCTCCTTCTGTTGTAGAATTTGTTTATGGCAGTGGACCATCAGATTGGCTTCCTTTATTTTAAGGAAAGCATCTTAGTTCTATTGGGTATGGCGAGATCCATGCATTTGTTTATGTGTTCATACAATACATTGGTGTACAATTCAGCAGTCATGCAACTATTCTCCATTTGCATGGGTGCCGTGAAGTTAGCCACCTCTGTTTTTAGAAGCCCAAAGCTAGCTTTGGAGAAGTTTTTCATGGTGGTTACCTTTGTGTGTGTGTGTGTGTGTGTGGGGGGGGATTTCCAAGGTGATTAGTTTGTGGTCGGATCTAACCAGGGAGGTGTTGAATATTGGTGTAGAGCAACAGTCGCCCATGTTAGTAATGACCAGGTCAAGGATGTTGCTACCTCTAGTGGGGGTAAGATCAAGCTGGTCCAGAGCATTGGAATTAATGAATTCCAGAAAGCATTGAGCAAGTGCATTGGTACATGAGTAGTTTTCCCAGTTAATGGAGTGGTAGTTGAAGTCGTCCAGTATGAGAGTGTTAGGTTGGACTCTAATATTCTCCAGGGTGCTTAGGAATGTGGAGTGTGAGTCTTGGGACATGGTTGGGGACCTACAGCCGGCTATGACCTGAATCGCTGTCTTACCCAGTGTTAGCTGCACCTGAAGTATCTCAGATGCATTATGCTGGCTACCAGTCTGGGGTTGTGCGCATCCTTTATGAATATGTAAACACCACTGCCTTTGGAGCTTCGGTATAAGTTTTGGGGCTGAAAGGTGTGGAATGAGTTATAGCCTGGTAGTGCAGGGGTGCTTTCTGCTGCCTTGAACCAGGACTTTGTTACAGCATAAATGTCGATGTTCTCCATTTTAAAGAGTGCTTCGAGTGAGTGCATTTTGAGATTTAGACTTCTAGCATTGAGCAGCATGACTCCCAGATTGCAATTGTTTGTAGCTGTTATGGTGGTAATTTGGTCTTTGGAACACTGAATAAAAAAGCACTATAGGGGTGGCAAGAGTATTGGCCAGTATCCGGAAGCCCAGGGGTGACAGTTGCAGGCCATCTCTGGCAAAGTATCGAGGTCCATTAATCATGTCATCCCAGGCAAACAGATACTGGATCCCCTTAGAATGACACCAGAAACTTAGCCAATTGTTGAAATCAATCATTTTCTGCTTGTACTGTGGTATCATTCTGGGTGATGGTAGGATGCTGCTTAGGGCTAAGGTCATAGCCACCTGGGCTACATAATCCAAGAGCTCCTCCATGTCTCTTTTCATGTAGTCCAGGTAGGTACATCTCAGGTCATTCACAACCACATGTACAATGATAGAGTCATATCTGTACCTGTTGTTGAGGGACCTGAGTGCACACATTATGTGGCAGATCCTGGCACCTGACAGGCAGCTGTTACTTTCTCCTTGTTCAACCTAGTGAGTGGGACATCAGTGTGCCTCACTATCGAGTCACTTATAACTAGTATGTTGGGCATGATGTTTTGCCTTAGGGGCTTTGGTTGAGTGGCACACAGTTTAGGAGAGTTATATGTCTCGTCATTAGTTTTGTGTTGTGGTGGTCTGGTGTGTTTCTGCCTTGGAGGTCTCCGCTGTTTGTGTAGATTTTTATTGAGAGCCTCCACAAAGGTGGGTGTGTGGTTTGTGTTTTTACATGAAGGCAGTGCTGGTGTGTGTTCTGGAGGGCTATGTGTTCCATGTGGTGTGGTGCAAGTGTTGACCTTCTCCTCTTAACCAGCTATTCTGGTCTTGGCTGGAGAGTGTGTGGCTTCCAATTTGGATATATAAGTGCATCTCTCACAAGTCTGAGTGTTGGGAGGTAAGAGGAGAGGGTTGTCAGTGTACATGAGGCAGTTGCTACATTGCCTTAGGATGCCCAAGTCAACCAGGTTAATAGGAGAAAGTACAGGGAAATGACCTTTAGACATGCCTGTAGGGCTGGGCATTAATAAATACTGGAGCTTTTTCCTTGGATAATGTTTAGTGCTGGTAGCACTTTTGTGTGCTACTAATTGCTACAAGAAGTCTGGTAAAGTGCAGCAAAACAGGTCTGTTGTATATCAGTGAAGAAGACGGGGGGGGGGTTAAAAAATCCAGTTGTTTATTCTGCCTGTTTATAGAGTATTGAAGTGAGCAAAAGAAGAGAATGAAAAATTAACAGTGAGAATGTTTTAAGTTCAAAAGGTTCTGTGAGATGATAAGAATAAGAAAACGAGAAAAAATAAAATGAATGAAAAAAAAGTTAAAAATAATCAAGAAAAAATACTAACATGGCAAACAAAAAATGATGATCTAGAGAAAGACAGAAGGATGTGGTATAATAATGTGATGAAACAATATTATTATGGAAAATTTTACCTGAAAAAGTGCTTAAAGCCATTAAAGAAAAGAAAAGTGGTTTACCATTCCTGAGTGTCAACATTTCCTGTGGAGAATGTAATAAATATGTTACCAGTAAAGAGTAATATGCATATAAAAAGACAGTTGAAACCATGTGATTATTTTATGGGGGGAGGGGAGACAGCAGAGCAGGTTTGGTTGCCCTAACAATAGCCACACCTTCTGGTTTGGTTGCCCTAACAATAGCCACAATGGGTCTTGGATCCCAATCCAGATCTTCTTCGTTACCCATCCAGCAAGCCAGGATTGAAATGCAAGAGTGTTGAAACTCTGGAAAAGGTTTGCAAAAGAAAAAAAAATGAGAATATTAATGACAATATGCATATGACTATGACAATATATGGATATCATAAGAATGAGAAAGAATATGAGAACAGTAGATAATTTATTTTGTGTAATATGGGTTATTTGAAATGAAAGACTGAATTAAATCTTGTTTAATGGGAAGCAGATTTCGGCAGATATTTTGCAAAAACTTAGATTATGGTTGTGGAAGGAGTGGGGGTCAATTATGAAAGAATAGAAATAACAATGTTATAATAAAATGATAACTAGTAAAAAAATAGAATTTGTATATATGTGTCTGTAAGTATGTAAATAATATTTTTGTATGTTGTGTTAAATAAAGGATTCCTATAGATTCATAGGTGTATATTAGGCTAACGACTGCTAGGTCCCTTATAAGCCTTGCCATGTAACCCAAATGTGACCCACAAATTTGATTTATATAGGGGATGATTTATTGGGTCTATATTACATTGTCGAAAGCCGACAATATCGAATCTGATATTGTCGACATGACAATAGCGAATGCTTAGAATATCGAACGTGTAAACGGAAATCTCCGTAAGGGGAGATTTCCATTTACTTCAATGTAGTGCTGTCTAGGAGTTGGTATATTTAAGTAGTGGGGGGTGTGGGGTGCAGGGGGACTTGCCCCCTTGCCTACACCCTTTTGTTTTATTTGTTTTGGTTTAATAAATGTTTTATTGATGATTCAATGTTTTACTACTTCGATCAGTAATGTTCGATGTATACTGATTTAAAGTAGTAAAACTTCGATCATCTGATATAGACCAGATTTATTGTGTGCCTCTGTCCATCATAGACATAGGCACTAGACTAGGAATGAATTTCCAGTTAACCATCCATTGGACTGAGTTGCACTTAAACATGGTTAGGGAGGAACTCTGCTTCACATGGATGGGGAGCCTGTTCCAGAGAATGGGAATTCTCTGAGAAACGTCTAAATCTCCAACATGCCCTGTTTTTGTCTCAAGCAAAATTTGGATTTTTCTGATCTAGTTGTCCTGATGCTATTTGCTTTGTGGATACACAAAAGATTAATTAGAACAGGGTCCAGGAATGCATTATATACCAGACAAAGATCATCTCTCAGAAGTTTGTATGGTACTGAGTAAAGAGATGGGGTTCTGATGTGATCAGCAAAGGATATTGTGTTTATTGCCCGTCTTCTTTTTGTAAGTAACCTTTATGGATGTTCTAGTTGCTGCATGTGTTGGGTCAGGTACACACTGACATGGCTATTACTCTCTAAGATGAGTCTGATGAGGGCTGAGTACAGCGGTACAATGACCTCTCTGGATCTACATTCCATGCCCTTACTTATAAGCTGAGAAACATAAAAGAATGTTCTTACTACCCTAGAAACATGTTTTTCAAAATCTAAATTGCTATCTACATGAAGTCCCAGATCCCTAACTAGTGAATCAACTTTAGAGGGCATTTTATTGATGACATAGTTACCTGGGGTATAGGATGTCTCAAAAGGTACTATAATGCATTTCTTGGTATTGAGTTGTAAGCCATGGCTTTGGCAGCAAGAGTTTGTCTGTGTAAGACTTTTTTGAAAGGTATTGGGGAGAGTTAAATGTCTGCTCTCAGTTTGCAATCATCTGCAACACTTGTCAGCCAGAGGTCTTTGTCATTAGCTTTGACATCTGAGAAGTTTATGCCAAAGAGGTGTTGGCTGAGCACAGAGCCCTGAGGAACTCCACTGGTGACTGGCCTCTTTGTGACAGTAACCTCACCGATCCTAACCTCTTAGGTCCTACCCGTGAGCCAGCTAGGTATCCAGCATGTTATAAAGGAGTTTATACCTAGTTCCATAAATAATAAATGCTTTAGACAGATCCAGGCAGGCACAATACACCACTTCATCTTCATCCATTGCCTTAGTGACCTGAAGAAGCCAGTGAGGTTCAATAGCATGACCTTCTTTTGACAAAGCCAAAATAGGATGGATACAGTGTCAGCAGGTCTCCTATATCTTTGTTGATAATTTCCATAATTCTTCCCATGGCTTTGCAAATGGGACTTGTGAAACTAATGGGTCTGTAGTTTGCATCATCTGTTAAAGGTTCTCCCTGATGAAGAGGAATGGCTTTCACAGTCCTCCATTTTCTTGGTTCAAGACTACAGTTAAATAACGACTCCAAGGGATCCTGATATGTCATATTTTAGACTGTTCAGTAGGTACCTCTGGATGTTATTGGAGCCTAATGAAGCTGTGTTCTTGGCTTTAGTGAGTGCAGCCAGTGCATGCTGTCTAGTTGTAGTTGGTAGGTGTTACTTTTGATATTATTTCTTGTGGGATGGCTGGGGGTGAAAGGGGTGGTAAAGCTGTAACTGAATTTGTCCACTAACAGTTTAGCTATATCATCAGGCTTGGTGAATATGGCACCATTAACCACCAGTTCAGCACATTACTGTGTGCTGCTCAGTGAATGTGGCACCATTAACCACCAGTTCGGCACATTACTGTGTGCTGCTCAGTGAATGTGGCATCATTAACCACCAGTTCGGCACATTACTGTGTGCTGCTCAGTGAATGTGGCATCATTAGCCAACAGTTCGGCACATTACTGTGTGCTGCTCAGTGAATGTGGCATCATTAACCACCAGAACAGCACAATACTGTGTGCTGCTCAGTGAATGTGGCATCATTAACCACCAGTTCGGCACATTACTGTGTGCTGCTCAGTGAATGTGGCATCTTTAACCATCAAAACAGCACATTACTGTGTGCTGCTCAGTGAATGTGGCATCATTAACCAACAGTTCGGCACATTACTGTGTGCTGCTCTTGAGGTTTCTCACATAGCTGAAGAAGGCCTTATGGGTATCTTTCACTTGGAAAGATATCTTTACCTCAAAGTTCCCTTTGTTTGAGCTAATTAACCTACTTAGGTGCTTATTTAATTTGATGGGAGAGTTTTTATCTTTATGGGAACTAGCTTTCTGGATTTTTTTCCATACTTCTGTTCCTTTTGTTGTATGTCCTGTTTAATATGGGATGCTACCAGGACGGTTTGTTTCTGGGGTTAACCTGGGGTTTACGTCTGGTAGGTACAGCAGTCTCAATACAACCATTGACATGACTGTACAGGGTTTCTAAGAGCAATTCAACATAAGCTGATGTGTTCTGTGGGTTTGGAGGGGCACTGAATTTTGACAAACCATCACTTAATAAAAGGTAGTTTGCATTTAAATAATTCCTAATTGTTACTGGTTTTATTAGGGTTACTGAGTTGATTTTGATTTTAAAGGTGATAGGTTCATTGTCTGAGCTCACCAGTGAGGACATGAGATAGGGGGGGCAGCATTCTCCCATATTTGAGAGTTCAAAGTCCAGTATGTTGGAGCTTCTAGTGGGTGCATTCACTACATGGTCAAGGGTGCTTAAATTTATGAATTCCAGGAACGTCTGTGCCTGTAGATTTGAGGCGATACAGGATTCTCAGTCTATAGAGGGGTTTGACGTCCCTCCTCTGGGCCAGTGATCAATGAGCCTCAATCCTCACCACTGACACCAGCGGGGAACATTCACTTTGAAAGAAAAAGATACACACAGTATTTACAGATGCAGCTCTCTGCACCAAGTACAATTTCACTAAAAATTGCACAGGAAATGCACACTTCAGTCCTGGGCCTGGGCACTTTCTCTCTCCAGGCCCCAAATAAGACTCCACACTGACACAGCTGTAGAGTTGAGGCCTCAACTGAGTGTTCTAGGCCAAATCCTCCACCAGTCTCTCTGTGAAACCAGTGCTCTGTGCCCCTGTTCCAAGTAGCTGACACACACACTTTCTGAGATTTGATTTTCACACACACACACACACACACACACACACACACACACACACACACACACACACACACACACACACACACACAGAAACACACACACACACACACACACACACACACACACACACACACACACACACACACACACACACACACACACACACACACACACAACACACCTGGGAAAGGCAGGCACAGCTCACCTGCTCTGCCACTTTTGCTCAGACTATAAAGTAGATACTGTCACCAGAGCACTCCAAAGCCAGCTACAAGGGTATCCAATTATACTGAGTGAAATTAATACTAATGCAAATGGTAATGTTAGCCAATCGGCAAGACTTTCAGAAGCATAAAGCTACAATGACACCAAATAAATATAACTACTCTCAAAGTTTAAAATATTTTCGAAAAGACCGGCCACAATGAAAAGTTTAAATATATTTAATAATAAGTAATAAAAAGAAAACAAGACAATACTGAATACCGCTTCACAATAAACAGCAGAGTTTTAGTCACAGGAATATTAAAAATAACACAGATGGAAAGACACACACATACAGAAAAAAAGTATAAAGCTAGTTGCACTATATTTTTCTGGCTGACTGTAGAATTACTGTTCCTTGGTTACTTACTACAGTAAGGCAATATGAAGTGGATCAGTGGTCTTTGTTGTCAGAGCCAAGACAAAATGGTGACTGCCTAGTGCTTTCTTACACTAGTATCTAAATATCATCTAATTTATTTCTTGTTGAGACTAAACCACTAGGCTTGGAATGCCCCTCGGGTCACTAGCCTAGTAACCTCCTATGAACCTATTTCAGTGCTGGCAACAAAATTATATCACATCTGGTCACCTGACTCTGTGGTTCCCACACTATCCCTCCTTAGAAGCTGAGCCAGCAGTCAGGCACAGTTGTGCCAGAATGCACACTTAGCACTTTAAGACTTATTCCAGTATCTGAAAGCTATAAAACAATTTCAGCACTTCATCCTTCCTATAGAAACTAATAAGCCAAGCTTCCCACAGACATTGCATCCCTGGCTTCATTCAGACATTTTTTTAACGCAAGCACCTTTACAAACACATTTTCAACACAACCATCTATGCAAATCAGTTTGATGTTCAAATGACATATAATTCTTTACAAAATTCCAGCTAGCTATGCTGGCATATGTTACACATGCATTGCCCTACTCCTTCTGGAATAGCTGGCACTACCTCACATCATCACATCTCTCACCACCTTTGAAGACTTAAGCTAGTTTTTCAAGTGACCCTGGAGAAACATGGCTTGAGAGACATGAGCCTGTCTGGGGACACATTAACCCATGCCCTGTTTTGACAGCCCATCTGCTTTGGCATTGCTGACTCCACTGTGGTATTGCACAGTCATGTCATATGCCTGCAATCCTAGGCTCCACTTTAATAACTTTGCATTTTGCTGTGTGACTTGATGTAACCATGTTAAGCTATTGTGGGGTGTTACTCCAGTGCATTTCCTTCCATACAGGTAGGGGTGAAGTTTCTGAAGTGCCCAAACTATGGCTAGACATTCTGTTTTTTTTACAGCTGCATAACATTCTTCCCTAGGTTGGAGTCTATGATTGAGATAATCAACAAGGTGCTCTTCTCCCACTGAGGACACCTGGCTAAGCACAGGCCCCACCCCATGGTTCTAAGCACCCACCTGCATAGCAAATTCTTTGATGAAATGGAGGTCCTTCAAAAGCCTCGTTAAGCTTTTGGAATGCCTGCTCACAGGCTAGGGTCCACACTACCTTATCTGTCCAGTTTCTAGACTCCTGTAACACTGCTCAGATTTCTCAAACCAGAGAAGTGATAGCTACCGGGACACTGTTAACCCTTCCACTGAGGTGTCAGTCTGAGCCTCACTAAGGAAATCAGTCACCAGATCTCCCACAGACTCCTCCTTCCATCCACTGCAAATACTCAGCACAAGCGCCTTCCTATCATGGTAAGGCTTCATCATGTTAACATGGTACAATTTATGCCCCTGCCTCCTGCCTAGCAGGTTGACCATGTAGTTAAGATCACTGACCTTCCTTAACACTTTGAAGGGTCCTTCCCAAGCTGCCTGCAGCTTATTATTTCTGACAGGAATGAGCACCATGACCTGCTGTCTCATAGAATACTCTCGGGCATGAGTATTCCTGTCATACAAAAACCATTTTCAGCTGTTGGGTTCTTGCCAGGTTCTCCTGGGCCAAGTCCATGAGCTCCCTGAGCCTTATGCTGAGGTTTAGGGCATATGCCACTACAGACTCCTTCTGGGATTCACAGTCACCCTCCCACTCATCACTAATCAAATCCAAGGGCCTCCTCACCTTATGCCCATACAGCAACCCAATGGGTGAAAAATCTGTGGACTCCTGAAGTACCTCTCTCTGTATGCAAACAGCAGATGGGGTAACTATCTGTCCCACTCCTTCTTAAACTGGTCTTCAAATGCCCATAGCATGGTCATTAGTGTAGAATTTAACCTCTCCACAAACCCATTAGTCTGGGAGTGGTAAGGGGTGGTCTTAAGGTGCTTCATCCCACAGTGCTCCCACAGACCAGCAAGTAGATCTGACATGAAATTGGCACCTCTGACAGTCAGTACTTATTTTGGGAAACCTACCCTGATGAACATCTCTAACAGAGTATTTGCCACCTTCTCTGCCTTGATGGAGGACAGAGCCACTGCCTCAGGGTATCTAGCAGCACAATATACTGCCACTAGGATACATTTCTTTCCTGTGGAACTTCCTCAATCACAGGCAAAGGCATAAAAGGAGCTTTGACCTTGTATTTTGTCTTGTCTACATTCTGGCACTGCTCACCAGTCATGCAGTACCCTGTTACATCCCTTGCAATCCCAGACCAACAAAAGTTCTGCATAATATGTTTCTTGGTACACTTTATGCCCATATGACCTGCAAAGGGAATGTCATGGGTTATGGCTAGAAGTGCCAGATGGTAAGCTCTAGCCACTACCAACTGCAGTATTATCTCCCCCTCTAGCCTTCCCTCAGGAGTCCACTCTCTATACAGTAACCCTTTGTTCCAGTATACAGACTCCCCTCTTCTTTGAGAATCAGATGCCTCCTTAGCTACCTCCCTCAAGCCTTTCAGTGGTAAGGTCTGAGAGGTGAGCTTGTCTCAACTCTCAGTTTGTAACCCTTCCCAGCTCCCCTTAAACAGGAAGTCTGGTATCTTCTGATAGAGGTGCCTCACTGTCAGCCTGGGTACTACCACTCACCTCTGCACTTGCGGTCACCCTGTCCAAGGGAACATCCCTACCTATCAGCAGCTGTGGCTCACCTTCAGGCTCACTGCTACAAGGTAGCTCCCTCCTTAAAAAAGCCACATCATCAACCCCGGTCTCAGGTATGAGTTCTGTCTGGGTCCCCCCAAGCTACCAGACCCATGTGTTTGTCTCCAAGCCTGACTGCTTATCACTGCATGCACACAAGGTACTGCATTATCAAAATCATACCCTATCAAGACATCTGCGAGGATATCTTTGAACACACCTACTTGCTTTCTTCCTTTTCCACCCTCCCAGTCAAGGTGAACCCCGATCAAGATTATTTGGAATGGGTTCCTCCTAAATCTCTGACTGGAGTGGACTGCCCAAGCAAGTACTGCTCCTCTTAAACCACTGCAGGCTTCACAATGGTTATGTCAGTGGCTGTGTCTCTCTTGGCAGTGGCTTGTTTTCCATCAACCAAGATAGGTTACATACTCTGGTGATAGTTTGGTACCCCTGTTGTCTCCAGACAACTTAAGACTGGCATGCTGTTCTTCCCACTTGCTGTCTCCCTCACCTTTTGTTCCCCACCTTGCTTCAGTGGTCATTTGTATGCTAAATGGCCCCTCTGGTTACATTTAAAACATCTAAACCTTGGTCCTGGCCATATACTTGAACTAGTGGCTTCCCCTTTTACTGGTGGACTCGGGTGGTTTAAGCTGCCCCCCATGGGTTCCCTTGTATACAGGCACAGCACTGGGTATCCCTTTCTTATCAGTGATGCCCTGCTTGCTAAGAAGAGATCCCCTTTTCTCTTAGCTCATCTGCAGAGTTACAATCCCGGTCTCCCAAACAGATCCTCATGTCCTCAGGCAAAATGCTAAGGGCTTGTTCCCTCACCAGAAGATCTGCCAACCTTTCAAAAGTGGTGACCTGACATCCACTCACCCACCTATGAAAATAAGTGCTAGGCTGAGCAATACAATAACATACACATTCATCGCCTTAAGTCTATGCTCACAAAACGTTTTCTGTAAGTTTCAGCTGTTAACTTAAAACATTCCAATAAACATTGTTTATCCTTGTCATAAGTTAAACCATCAGTGTCAGACAATTTAGAAACAGCAGTTGCAGCTTTACCATGGAGTAAGGGGGTCAGGAACCATACCCAGAGCCCTTGCTGAACCACATATTGTTTACATATTCCTTTAAATATATGAATTAAACTATCAAAAATGGGAATTGTAGGAACAATATATGCAGACCAGAAACAAGGTTTAAGAGGCAGAATTTGAATGAGACATATAATGCTTAACTGACAATAACTGGATGGTTTCTAAGTGATGTATAATGTTTGCAACTACAGCTGCTTCAATGGTGTCTGTAATGTAAATGGTTTGCAACTAAAGTGATATAATTTTTTATGCTTTTCATTTATATAAATGTGAGATTGCCTTTGTCATATGAGTAAATTTAATAAAGATGTTTGGGGGAAAAGTATCACCCTCTGTAAATTGTGGAAGACATTTACTGACCTTTCTTGCTTCTGGGGTTAGCTTACTCCCTTCCACATTACCTCCATAACCCTAAAAAACAGCATCTCCCTTTCATGCTGATGCTGGTTCTCATTTTCTTTGGCCTCCCAATGCTGCAGTCTGTCTGCCAATTCTAATTCCATATGTTTAGCCTCCAGTTCAAGTCTCTTTAACTCTAGACAGGGTTTTAAGTCCTCTGAGGAAAAATTGAACTGTCATGTTTCTAAGAGCTGAACATCCCCATCGCCAAACTGATTGTCCTCCTGATTGCTGGTCTGTGCTGCAGCTGTGACTAAGGCTGAAATCATTCCTTCTTTAGTCAGGCTGACATGCACCAGTCCTATGGCTTTGCACACCTTGGCCAACTGTTTCATTGTCAGCTTGCTATACTCCTCTTCTGACATCTTTTCTGGCTTTCCCTGACTAAACAAAACTAACAAAAAATAAATAAAACTGTTGTGAAAATGAAACTGTATGTTTACCTTGTGGCTGCGGAAAGTACACACACCTTCAGTGACAACTGCCTACAAGCTACATAAGTTTAACTAATATCCACACCACTGCTCACCAATATGCTACATCCCTTCTCTGGGCCAGTGATCAAGGAGCCTCAAACCTCACCACTGACACTGGTGGGGAACATTAACTTTGAGAGAAATAGATACACACAGTATTTTCAGATGCAGCTCTCTGCACCAAGTACAGTTTCCCTTAAGAGCACACAGGGAATGTATGCTCCAGTCCTGGGGCTGGTCTCTCCCTCTCTCACTCTCTCTCTCCCCAGGCCCCATATAAGAATCCACACCAACACTGCTGTAGTAGAATTGAGACCTCATCCGAGTGTTCTAAGTCAAGTCTTCCGCCACTCTCTCTCTGAAACCAGTGTTCTGTATCCCTGTTCCAAGTAGCTAATGCACACACCTTTTGAAATTTGATTTACACACACACACGCACACACACACACACACACACACACACACACACACACACACACACACACACACACACACACACCTGGAAAAGGCTGGCACAGCTCACCTGCTCTGCCACCTCTGTCCAGTCGATAAGGTAGATAATGCCACTGGAGCAATTCAAAGCCAGCTGCTTTAAGGCTCTTACAAGGGTATCCAATTATACTGAGTGACATTAATACTAATATAAATGGTAATGTTAGCCAATCGGCAAGACTTTCAGAAACATGAAGTCACAGTGACACCAAATATATATAAGTACTCTCAAAGGTAAAATATTTTCTAAAAGACCAGCCACAATGAAAAGTTTAAATATATTTAATAATAAATAATAAAAGAAAACAGAACAATAATGAATACCTTTTCACAATAAACACCAGAATTTCAATCACAGGAAATATTAAAAATAACATAGACTCAGATGGACACAGAAACACAGTATTAAGCTAATCTCTAACTATATTTTCCTGACTGACTAGAGAATTACTGTTCCCTGGTTACTTATTACAGCAAGTCAAGATGAAGTGAATAAGTGGGCTTTGTTGTCTGAGCCAAGACAGAATGCTGAATTCCCACACTATCCCTCCTTAGAAGCTGAGCCAGAAATCTGGCACAGTTGTGTCAGAATGCACATGTAGCACTTTGCTAACACTTATTCTAGCATCTGGAGGTTATAAAACAGTTTCAACACTTCATCCTTCATACAGAATCTAATAAGCTAAGCTTCCTACAGACATTGTGTCTCTGGCTGTATTCAAAACTGTAAGATAACATCTTTATGGCCTAAACCAGGTCATTTAATTTCAGGACATTTTTTCTTAAAGTTAGCTGGGCTGAGCTAACCCCTTCTTTTCCAGTATCCTCTGTTAAAATATATATTTTAATCGGTTACAGTCTGACATACATACAGGTTTCTTTTCTGTTCAGCAGACCCACTGTTGGTACATTTTTAATACAAGCAACTTTACAAATTCATTTTCAACATAAGCATCTGTACAAGTCAGTCTGATGTTCAAATGACATAAATTATTTACATAATTCCAGCTAGTTATGTTGGTATATGTTACACATCCATTGCCTTACTCCTACTGGCATAGCTGGCACTACCTCACATCATCATAAGCGGTAATTAAAGTCTCCATTGAGTAGGGTGTTAGTTTGGATGGGAATTGGGAAGTGTTTTCAGTAGGTCCAAGCATATATTGTGCACTTATTTGGACATGGAGGGCAAGTTATAGGGGCTAGGATATGGTATGGGATTTTGTCTGTGGCAATCTTCACGTGGAGGAATTCCAGAGCATCATCCTGTTTGACCACCCTAGAGGTCTGCTTATTACTGATGTATACCAAGACACCTGCAGATGGAAAGAGTACTTTGAGGGGTTGATGAATGAAGGGAATGAGAGGGAGAGAAGGTTGGATGATGTGCGGATAGTGAATCATGAAGTGCAGTGGATTAGCAAGGAGTAAGTAAGGATAGCTGTGAAGAGGATGAAGAACGAAAAGGCTGTTGGTCCAGATGACATACCAGTGGAAGAATGGAGGTGTTTAGGTGAAATGGCAGTGGAGTTTTTAACTAGATTGTTTAATGAAATCTTGGAAAGTGAGAGGATGCCTGAGGAATGGAGAAAAAGTGTTTTGGTACAGATTTTTAAGAATAAGGGTGATGTGCAGAGCTGTAGTAACTACAGAGGGATTAAACTGATCAGTCACAGCATGAAGTTATGGAAAGGAGTAGTGGAAGCTAGGTTAAGAAGGGAGGTGATGATTAGTGATCAGCAGTATGGTTTCATGCCAGGAAAGAGCACTACAGATGTGATGTTTGCTCTGAGAGTGTTGATGAAGAAGTACAGAGAAGGTCAGAAGGAATTCCATTGTGTCTTTGTGGATTTAGAGAAAGCATATGACAGGGTGCCTAGAGAGGAGTTGTGGTATTGTATGAGGAAGTTGGGAGTGTCAGAAAAGCATGTAAGAGTGGTACAGGATATGTACGTGGGTAGTGTGAGAGCAGTGAGGTCTGCGGTGGGAGTGACAGATGCATTTAAGGTGGAGGTGGGATTACATTAAGGATCAGCGCTGAGTCCTTTTTTATTTGCAATGGTGATGGACAGGTTGACAGACGAGATCAGACAGGAGTCCCCGTGGACTATGATGTTTGCAGATGACATTGTGTTCTGTAGCGAGAGTAGGGAACAGGTGGAGGAGACCCCGGAGAGGTGGAGATATGCTCTAGAGAGAAGAGGAATGAAGGTCAGCATGACTAAGACAGAATTTATGTGTGTGACTGAGAGGGAGGATAGAGGAATGGTGTGGATGCAGGGAGTAGAGGTGGCAAAGGTGGATGAGTGTAAGTACTTGGGATCAACAGTTCAGAGTAATGGTGAGTGTGGAAGAGAGGGGAAGAAGAGAGTACAGGCAGGATGGAGTGGGTGGAGAAGAGTGTCAGGCGTGATTTGTGACAGACGAATACCAGTAAGAGTGAAAGGGAAGGTCTACAAGAGGGTAGTGAGACCAGCTATGTTATATGGGTTGGAGACAGTGGTATTGACAAAAAGGCAGGAGTCAGAGCTTGGCGTGGCAGAGTTGAAGATGTTAAGATTTGCACTGGTTGTGACGAGGATGGACAGGATTAGGAATAAGTATATTTGAGGGTCAGCCCAGGTTGGAAGGTTTGGAGACAAAGCCAGAGAGGCAAGATTACATTGGTTTGGACATGAGCTGAGGAGGGATGTAGAGTATATTGGGAAAAAAGATGCTAAGGATGAAGCTGCCAGGTAACGGGTAAAGAGGGAGGCCTAAGATAAGGTTTATGGATGTGGTGAGAGAGGACATGCAGGTGGTTGGTTTGACAGAGCAAGATGCAGAGGACAGGAGGAAATGGAAACAGATGTTCTGCTGTGGTGAACCCTAGCGGGAGCAGCCAAAAAAAGAAGAAGACCAAGACACCTGCAGCTTTAGCCATTGCCTGTGCAGCTAGTGCTCTAAAAGGGAGGAAAACATTGAAAATTTGCACTGCCAGGGTACTCTCTGTCCCTTAAGACTCTGTCCCTGTAACTGCAGAGATGTCTATATTCTCGAGTGCGAGGAGGGCTTGGAGGGGGTGTTTTATTTTTAATTTGGGCTCCTGGCACTGAGCAGTAACACCTTGAGGTTCAGTTAAGTTGATTTTGCTATGTTGGTAGGTTTGTCAATTTGGCATTGCCTAAACAAAGGTACTACTGGGGAGAGGATAAAATTTTAGTCAGTATTTAAAAGTGTAGAGAGTACAGGTGTAGACCATCCTTGGCAAAGCAACATGGTCTGTTAACTATGTCCTCCCAAGCTGACAAATACTGTATGCTCTTAGAATAGCACGAAAAAAATGGCCAGTTGTTGAAATCAGTCATCTTTTTCTCATGCTGTGGCATCATCCTCTTAGAATACAGATGCTGCTAATTTCTAGGCTCACACCAGCCTGAGACAAACAGTCTGAGAGCTCCATAATGTCTCTCTTCATACAGTTTAGGGAAGTATGCCTCAGGTCATCTACATCTACATGGACTATATACTGGAACCTGTGGAGTAATAAGTTGAGTGTGTACATGATTTGGCAGATCCTGGCTCCAGATAAATAAGTAACTGTTATCTTCTCATTGTTCAGCTTGGTTTAAGGGGCACCTGTATGTCTTACAGTGGTGTCCCCTATAGCGAGGGTCCTGGGAAGTGTGTTTGCTTGCCTCAGGGGCTTAATGTTTGGGGAGTCATTGAGAAGTGACTGTATGTGAGGTGTTTTTTTCAGAGTGCCTTTTGGACTTGCTTAGGCATAGCTTTGCCAGTGGCTGGCTAAATAATCTTTGATGTTTAGGAAGATTGCTTTTAAGTGCCTCAGCATATGTTAGTCTATGTGTGTGTGTACCTGTTGAGGTGGGAGTTTGCATGGTTTCGACAACCTGATGTGCACTTGTATGTAAGAGTTTAGCCACTAGTGTGATTGTGTAAGTACACCTCTCTCATACTGTCTGCTTGTTTAAGGATTAAGTGGTTGTCAGTAAACATGAGACAATTGCTACATTGTCTGAAGATGCCCAAATCCATCAAGCTGGCTACAGAGAAGTTAGGAAATTGCATACCTCTGCTGTCCAGTCCTTTGCTTGAAGAGCTAAAATGATGTGGTGTATTGGGATTATAAGGCTATTAAGGGTGCTTTGTTGGTGGAGACTATAAGCATGCTTTTTTGGGGCAGATTATGCTGAACAGTACTAAATTCTACTAGCATTAATGTTTACACAATACTGAATTCTACTGAATCTATAGATATTGCCACTGGGCACCCAACTAGCTGCTCTAAGCTTGTTGGCACGCAAGGCAGTTGCTCTATATTTTCTGCTTTACAGAGCACAGTTTTGTGGACCATTCTGTAGGAAAACATTTTCTTTCTAAAGGTTTGCTGCTGTATAGGGCATTGCTAACAACTGCTGCTCAGTGAGGAACTGCTCACAAACATGCTGAATTTATAGCAGCACAGAAAACTAACTAATGAGCCCTCTGGCCAATAAAAAAAAAATTATACTATGAGCCCTTTTGGGTGTTTCCCAACTCAGACAGACCAGGCAAACAATCCCTGCCCCAAGATGAATACACCCAGTCCTCCTAATGTACAAACACAGTAGAAGAGACCCACAAGTGCAATGCTACCGCAAACCAATTGAAACAACTAGCTGGAAATCCCTTGCTGAAAGCAATTTCAAGGAAGTCTTGCATCACTAACAGTAAGACCAAGATCATATTTTCTTTATTACAAAAATACAATGAAATGAACAAATAAAAGCAGGAAACAGCAGCGATAAATCATAATAACTTAAGCAAGTACAGTTTAGCAATCAAAAGTACTTAGATTTGCCTGGATGGCACTTGATACAAGTAAAATACGTCTGGAACACAGGCTAGGATGCCAGATTTTGCTCAACTCTCAGAAAATGTGCAGTAGACAATATGCAGTAAACCTCCTTGATGGAGGATCAGGGAGTTGTGGGTAAGGGAGGTGGAGCCTAGTGGGCTAAAGACTTTAAAATTGGCCACTGTCAGATCTGATGCCCCACAGGTTGAAGCCACATGGAGCAGACAACATCAGATGGAGGTTTATTCAAGAGCAATACTGGTTTGCTGGGTTGGCAGACAGTACCATGGATCTATGAAAAACAATAGGTGGGAGGAGTTTTTAGCTTATACAACAGGCAATAACAATGAATGAAAAAACAAAGGGCAGGACTTTGGAAATCAGATTACCATAAGGGTTGGAGCCAGAGATTCAGCCTTATAAGACCACAACAGGAAAATGTTGAGAGGGTTAGGACAATTTTCAAAGAAGAAGCAGTCTAGCTAGAGAGGAATCCAATCAAATAAAGCCAATATTGGAACTCTTTCAGATACTTTAGTTTGATGTCTCAGTGGGAGATGGGGCATACGCAAAGAACAAAGGAACAGAAGGCGCTAGAATGCAACTTTATGCAGGTAAATGATAAGTAGAATATAAAACTGTAGTAACAAAACTGGAATATCATCACTGAAGCACAAATCCTGGAGCAGAAAAAACAATACTCATTTTTGAAGTTCTGCTGCAGTTTAAGACAGACTATTTAGAAATTCAGTAGTAACACTTTATGGAAAAAATGTACTAATACATGATTAAATAAGGCTCAAATCTGGCGTTGATTTACAGTTCTGCTACAGCTGTAAAATTAAACTAAAGGACTAAGGCCCAGAATGATTTAAAATACAAACGGGTCTCTTTTACAAGTAAATCTACTTGTGGAGATAGAAGTGCAATATACTGTATAACACAATCTTCCCACAACTGCAAATTTCGATACATGCCATGGGATCTTTTACATCTACCTGAATTACCATCTCCAGCTGACCAGATGGGACATCGGTTTAACATTTGTTCAGGGCATCAGTGAACTTCCACTACTCTTTTTAATAGGTACAGGGGGACTTTTACTTCCATCTGAACTAACATCACCAGCTCAAGCAGATGGGACTTCAGTTTAACATTTCGTCCAACACTAGAAAACAGTGAGTTCATTTTGTTGTGCGTGTTAGTTCACTGTGGTTCTGGAAATCAAGACATTTGACATTTCATCAACTTAGTAGTCATTAAAAGAAGATTAAAAATAGTTTAATGGGAATACATCTTTTGTCAGATGTAGTATTACAAGCAACATTATTTTTTATTCACTGTGCAGATAAAAAAAATATTGTAATTTTACATTTCCAAAACATTAGTAAACATATGGGTGAACCCTCCTGGCACACCACCAGTGCAGATATGCTAAACAAAATTAATACAGCTTTATTTTTTGATCTAACTGCAATACAGTACAATGTCAGAGCTCTTTCACTAAATTCTGTTGGTAATCTGTGACATTTAACTATGCTTTATTACCAAAAGGAGTGACTTCTTCATAAACTGCTATACTTCATAAAGGCCTAAAACGCGGTTTTATTTTTATGTTTCTGTGTTATAAAAGGACAGCATGTAACTGGTTAGAATTGTCTTAAAACACTTTGCAAATCCATATATAAAACCAACGTATTTTCAACATGCCAGTTAGAGGCATCATTTACTAGTATAACTGAATTTGCAATAGAAAACAGACAAAATTATGTTAAATGTGTAAATTAGATGTGGTCAATTCTCATATGGTGCAAGCTGTCAACCAATGAAAATAGCTAGGTTGACACTCTTGGGAAATCTGTAACAGCATGGCCTTATAAAGGCTGGAATGTAAGCGTAAAGAAAAAAGAAGTAACTGTAAATATAGTCACTCAGTATACAGTACAGTTATTTCTATTGCCAGATGTCTCTTCGTCTGTTATTGTGAGATGCTTTTAATCCTGTGTGTCCCAGAAGGTACTAAGACATTGTTAAATTTCTGTATTTAATGCTCTGAGCAAATACATGCTAGCTTATCAGCACAGTCTGGTGTAACCTTTTTTAGAGACATAACAGTAAGCAAATAATGCAGTGTAATTGGACTAGAACTTGACGATGAGTGAACAGCAATCTTAATCATGTAATCATGTCCTATTTTCTACCATAAAGCATATTTCAAAGGATATTAATGTATTAAAGAAGATAAAAGGAATGTTTTGCTATGGAAACAAGCTGACCTATTGCACACAGATTTTAAAATCCTGACTAAACTGATTTAAAAAAGCACCTAAGGCAACAAAGCTGCTTATCAGACCTGCACAAACCTTTTAAGCTCTTGACAGGCATATGATTTGCAGTTTGCAGAGCGGTTATGAAAAGTGTCAGGTACAAGCACACTTCAAGCATGACTTGTATTTCTTTGATCAGGGACAAGCACTAATTTCCAAGAACACTAAATATTTGTGCTCTGTGTTATGAGTATAACATTTTTGATTTTTTTTTTTTGAACATAGTAGATGTCACATTCATACTGGCATACTGGTCTTGAAAGAGAGAGAGAAAGAAGTATAAACGGAATCAACATAAATGGTTTCTTGCATTCAGTAAGCCAAAACACCATGCTGGATGTGCTTTTGTGGACCTTGGATCATATATGACCTTCCTTTGCACAGTTGTATCTGTTCAAAGCATTTTAGGATATGCTTAAGAACTGTTTATATGGATCAATGTTGCCTTTTACGTCCATCTCTACTATTGGTTACTTCAGATGCAAAGCAGGCTACTTTCAGACTTTTGGATCCAAGATTTAGGCTCCTCCCTGTACCCAATAATCCCCTGGATCTCATATGCCGCTCATTCCAGTCAGATGCGATCTTAAGGCTCACACACTTTTTGTGTAGAAACTGCAGATTACTGATGTCTTCATTTTTAAGTTTGGATTGGCATTTCTACCTAATATCTGTTGCTTATAGTAGTAGTGTTAGCTAGCTAGTGGAGTAGATATTTCTATACGTATACAACACCATTAGACGTTCCTGCCTTTTCTTGCCTCCCCTGTACATATTTAAATAATACAGTTTGTGTACTTTTCTAGTGTACTTCTGTCTCTTGGTTTTGCTATTTTTATTGTTGAAACTGTCCTGGCATGTCCAACAAGGCTTCGGGATTTACGAAGTAATCTGCTTATGGACACAAAATTCCCCTCAAGACCCACATTCTAAATATACATATTGTTTAGAAGCCTTACATTTTGATGAAAATTGTCAGTTGTGTTCTGCCTTTGGGCTAAGGGCCCTCTCAGACCGCAGTTCTAAATTTGTTCTAAAAGGCCTTCTTCAAGCCACAACAGGGGAATCCGCTTTTTCCTTCTCTCTTCCTTTTCTGGTACTCCCTTGGGCAAGAAAACTGCAGAGAAGTCAAAAGGAGAAAGGCCAAAAGAGAAAGAGAAGGACAAGGAGATAAATCTTGGGGAAAAGTTGTCAAGAAAAACATCTCCGGACCCTGTGTGGGCTGTGGGCATAGACCTGAAACTCTCCAAGCCATTGGCTCCAGTCCTCCACACGGGGCCTATTCAGATCTTTTCTGCTACTCCTCCTTTATCCATCAAACTGAGATTCTGCTCAGAGCCAACCACCCTGCATCTCCCAATTGCCAATGCTACGGACAGAGAGATACTTCCACATGTCCTCTAGGCCACTTTTAACAACCTCCTAAGTCGATGCAGTCATCAAGGAGCTTGTCTCAAGCAGATCTGAACAAGATGATGCAGAAGTTCCTGAGGATGCTGATCCATATTGGGGGGGGGGGTCTGTCCCATGCCCTCCACTCCAGGAGTGCTGGGACAAGCCCCTGCCACACCTTATCTGGTTTCACCTTCCCCAATTTATCCTTTGGATCTGGTGATTTTGCAAACAAGCATTTCCCAAGGGATGCCTTCGTCTAAACCAGGTGTCTGGTTGTCTTTGACTCCAACAGTGTCCCTTACCCTCTCAACTCCAGCAGCACTGGATCTTGAAAAATTATATGGTGCTGCTTACTGTGATGGACTTGAAGTCTTCTTAAGACACTCAGTCTTGCTGGCTGGATTCTGCTAAAATCAAAGTCTGGTTATATTTGCATTCACAGTCTGTTGCATACAGAAACTTGCAGAATATACACTGATGAGAGAATATACTTTGCAGCATCAACTTAGAGCAGTAACAAATAACTTTTTTATAATAAACCAGATGGACTAACTTTGCAGCTTAAAGTACTGTTCCACTTTACTTCTCATATAATACAGGTGATGTGAGAGATATAACATTTACCTCGGGACAAATATATCCCTACCAATACCCCCAACATAACTGGATTAATACAGATCTGTATATACAATTTTAGTTATGCACATACATATACATTTCCTCTTGGTATTCTATTTTGGAGAATTGCTCATCCTGTAGAAACAATACTAATTGTTGCAGATGCTGACCCAAACTGCTGACTTGATATTATTTTTAAGCTTCCTTGTTTAACAATGTCTTGCCACATTTTTGCTAAATTTATTAGAGGCCAGCTTTTCTGACAGTGTGAACATCTTGTATTCTATTTGGATCTTTGTATAAGAACATCTGATCTTGTGCCAGTGCTGATGTCCTGTTGTCCATTCTTTTTATATGCAGAAAAACATGTTTTTTTAAAGAAAACACATTGTCACAGTGTTCTTTAAAAGCAGATTTTGCACTTTTGCTCTTGCATACATCCTGTTTTTAAGTCTGTAAGGGCAAAATGTCCATTCAGCAGATTCCTTAATGTTCTTCATCTCACATTGCTGCAGTCATAACCTGTGGGTAGTCCGCTGTCCTCGGTCGGCCCGAATACCAAAGTATTAGGCTGGCGTCGGTCATGGGCGCTCAGATCTGACGTCAGTGCGTCCCGGTATTAAAGCGCATGACCGACGTCATATCCTCAGTCTTTTTTGCCGCATGGTCCGAAGCAGAAGCAGCGTTTGCAAGTGCCGTTCGGCGTTCTGAAATTTTCGTATTTCGAGTTTCAGACCGAAACCAAGTTGGGCTAAGTACCCCGTTGGGGAATATTTTTGTTTTTTCTTGCCTCAGTTAATTCCGGATGTCAGAAAAAGTGAATAATTGTATTTCTTGTGGGAAACAAATACCGCATAGGGATTACCACTCTCTTTGTATTCCTTGTTTGGGGCCTGAGCACGACGTAGTCGGGTGTCGCTTTTGTGCTAGGTTTAATAAGCGCACCATTAAACATAGGTTAGATTGCGCTAGGCTTGTCTTTGGGAAGCGGTGTAATTACAATATGCCGTCGGATCCTCCGACGCCCGCTTCTGCTAAGAAGCGCAAGGATAAGTCGTTAAGGTCCAAGCAGGATGAGTCGTCCATTCCGGACGCCGGTTCTTTAGAAACTACGCTGGAATCTGTAGATCCAGCCGAGGTTTCAGCTGAGTCTCAGGGGGAGACATTAATTTTGCAAGATGTGGCCTCACAGGAGTCAGGTCAGGCTGAAGGGGCCTCTCAGGTTGCTGTGCTCCCTTCTTTGCCTAAAGTGGTTAGGCCTTCTCCTTCAGTCTCTAAGGTACCTTCTAAGGGCAGGCCTGGTTTGCCCTCCTCAGGTGTCAGTCCTAGTTCTGCAGGCTCTGTGCCTAAAAAACACATGCTTAAAATGGCAGAAGATTTAATTTCCTTAATCAGGGGTTCTATGCCCCCTCCAGATAAGAGGTCTAGGGTGGAGCCAGAAGTGGAAAGTTTGGAACAGGCTTCAGATTACTCAGAGTCTTCGGCTGAAGACACTCAGGATTTTCCTCCTTATTCAGATTCGGACGCAGAGGATTCCAGTCCTTCTGCTTCTCCTCCAGAGGATTTTTCCTTCTCAGAAACCTTGCATTCTATGAGGGAGCATTTTAAATGGGAAGGTCAGGATTTCTCGGATTCCTGAAAGAGGCTTAGGGAATTTTTGTTTTTGCCTCAACATCGGCCCTTAGCTATACCTCCTGTTTTGGATGTTGTTCAGGATGTTTTCTCTGAGGCTTCCCTTAATCCAGACTCTTTGCCTCCTGCGCCAGTTAAACCTGATAGGTATTACAGGGTGCCTGAGGCTCATAAATATCTGTATAAGAGCCCAAGGGCTGACCCAGAAACTATTAGTCAGGGACCTAAGGATGTCAGGGCTTCTGTTGTAAAGAATCCAGTTCCTATGGATAAAGAATCTAGAGCTTTGGATAGGTGGGGTAAAAGTGTACACCTCTTCCACTCTAGCAATGAGGGCTTTGAATTGCCAGTTTCATATGTTAAAGTACCAGAATTTTCTCCTTACTCAATTAAAATCTAAGGTAGATGCTTTAGCAGAGGGCATAGAGTGTAAGGAATTACAGGAGTTGGTTCATGCCTCTGATCAGGTGGGTAAGCATTCCTTGCAGTGTGGTTTCGATGCTTTACAGGCTTCTTCCAGGGTGGCTGCCACTGGATCAGTTATTCGCAGGCACGCCTGGCTTAAGGATCAGAGTTTGTCAGAGCATGTTAAAGCTAGAATTTTGGATGCTCCTTTACAGTCTGAAGTTTTGTTTGGTCCTCCTGTGGAGTCTGTTTTAAAGAAAATGGAAGACAAGGCTAAGTCTATGCAGACTGTTAAAGATTTTTTGCAGGTGCAGCCCCCTAAGTTTAGCAGAAATTGGCCTACTAAGGGATGGGCTTACCCTTCTTCTGATTTACAGTCTAGGGGCAGATCTAGACGTGGTAGGGGCAGAGCTCAGGGTTCTTTCAGGCCTAGAACGTGGAGTTCCCCTGCACCATCTACAAGTGAGGGCAGGGGCCAGTCCTTTCATAAACAGGCCCAATGACCTGCATCTTCAGCTGCCAGATCCCTCCTGTCTGGCAGCTCCTTTGGGAGGAAATTTAGCACTTTTCAAGCAAAACTGGCTTTTAGTCACCCAGGACAAATGGGTACTGGACATTATAAACCGAGGCTACAAGTTTTATTTCCACACATTGCCTCCTTTCAAAGGCATGCCAGACGTTCCTCCTCAGCAAAGAGTAGAGGCTCACAAACAGATTTCTTTACTTCTTCAAATGGGGGCTATACAGCAGGTCCCTATGTCAGAAGTGGGCCTAGGATTTTATTCTCGCCTGTTTCTTGTACCAAAGAAAGGAAACACTTGGAGACCAATTTTGGATTTATCTATCCTCAACACATACCTGGACATTCCAAAATTCAAAATGTTGACTTTTCAACAACTTCTACTTCTGTTGGGCAAAGACCACTGGATGGTAACTCTGGATCTCAAAGAGGCTTATCTTCATGTTCCTATCAGACCCAGTTGCAGGAGATTCCTGCGTTTTCGGGCTGGGACTTTACATTATCAGTTCTCTGCATTGCCCTTTGGCTTATCTACTGCACCCAGGGTGTTCACAAAGGTTCTGGCCCCGGTGATAGCCTTCTTAAGGTTAAGAGGAATTCAAATTTATCCTTATTTGGACGATTGCCTGATTCTTGCTCAAGACGAAAACAAGCTTCTTCACCATCTACAGTATGTTATGGCAGTGTTAAGGTGCCTAGGGTATTCTGTGAACGAAACAAAGTCCAGTCTAGTACCCTCTCAGGAAATGTGCTTTCTGGGTGTGAGACTGAATACAGCTTCCCAGATGGCTTTTTTGACCCCGGACAAGCAAAGAAACCTTACACTTTACTTCCAGCAATTGTCTCTATGGTCCAGGCTGACTGCAAGGACAGTCCTTCAAGCCTTGGGGTTCATGGCATCTTGTATTCTGGTGCTTCCCAATGCCAAACTGCATATGAGGAAGCTACAATGGTATCTCAAAATGTATGGACACAACACTGCCACGATCTGGACACTGTCATTCAAATAATACCTTGCATTCAAAAGGAATTTTTGTGGTGGGCTCAGGAATGTCACCTAAACAAGGGACTCTCTGTGACCCGACCAGAGGCCAGTCAGATCTTAATGACAGATGCCTCGGACAAGGCTTGGGGAGCACACCTCAATGGAAAGTGGGTTCAAGACACGTGGCCTGCCAGACTTCAACATTTACATATCAACTTGAAGGAGATGTTAGCAGCCCAATTTGCATTGATGGCTTTCAAGGATTTACTTCACCCGGGACAAGTGTTGATTCAAACAGACAACACAACTGTCATGTGGTACATCAACAAGCAAGGGGGAACCCATTCGTACCCTCTTTGCAGACAAGCTATGATTCTGTGGGAGACTGCTCTCAGTATGCACCTCACTCTTCAGGCAAGGTTTCTGCCAGGAGCACAGAACTCCTTAGCAGATGTTTTGAGCAGACAGATGGTGGATCCCCACGAGTGGAAGTTGGATCCTCATGTATTTCGACAGTTGACAGTGATATGGGGACTCCAGACATAGATCTGTTCGCTTCTCCACTAAATTTCCAGTTGCCAAAGTTTTGCACAAAGATGTTTCATCCCACAGCTTGGAAAGTGGATGCTCTATCATTCAGCTGGAGCAATCTTCACGTCTATGCCTTTCCTCCTCTGCCTCTCCTTCCCAAGGTGCTCTTGAAGGTCAGACAAGACAAGCCCTCCATGATTCTAATAGCTCCAGATTGGCCTCGACAGCACTGGTACCCTCTGCTGAGGAGTTTAGTACGGGAGCCTCCTTGGCCTTTGCCTTCAATTCCACACCTTTTGTCCCAGGCGGGCAATCCTTTCCTCAATGTCAGGATTCAGTCCCTGCATCTAACAGCCTGGCATATTCTGTTCTAGAACCTGGAGGGTCGAAGCTTCCTCAACAAGTTTTGAATGTTATTTTGGAGGCCAGAAGGCCTAGTACAAGGAAAGTTTATGCTGATAAATGGAGGAGATTTTTTATTTGGAGCACAGCAAGGAGTTTTGATGTTTCCAGGCCTAATTTGAGTGTTTCTCTTCAATATCTTACAGAATTATTAGACAAAGGTTTGTCTTTCTCCTCTGTAAAAGTTCATGCTGCAGCCATTTCTGCTCACTATGACTGTGACCCACCATTATTCTCTCATCCTTTGTTTAAACAATTCCTTAGAGGGGCAAAGAACATAAGACCCCCCACTTAGAGCTCCTACTCCTTCCTGGGATCTCAATTTTGTGTTGGAAAAACTTACTTTACCTCCTTTTGAACCTGCAGCTACGTCTGAGTTAAAGTTTTTGTCTTGGAAGACTGCTTTTTTGTTGGCCATTACGTCTGCTAGAAGGGTATCTGAATTACAGGCTCTAATGGCAGTTGAACCCTTCCTGATTTTTCATAAGGATAGGGTGTCTCTGCGTACTAACCCTACTTTTATGCCTAAAGTGGTTTCAAATGTGGCCCTGAACCAATCTATTCATTTGCCTACTTTTTATGCTGATCCCCAAAATAAAGGGGAGAAAATTTTGCACACTTTGGATATTCACAGGCAGTTGCGTTATTATTTGAGCAGGACTAAAAGTTTCAGACAGTCTCAACAGTTATTTGTTTCTTTTGCTTTGAGCTCTCAGGGAAACCTATTTCTAAACAAACTATTTCTAAGTGGATTGGTCATTGTATTGCCTTTTGTTATTCTCATCATGGTAAGGAGATTCCGCTGGAATCAGACCTCATTCCACTAGGGCTACTGCCACTTCTACTGCTTTTTGAGGGGAGTAGCTACCAAAGATATTTTGGAAGCAGCTACTTGGAGTTCAGTGCACACTTTTTCTAAACATTACCATCTTCCTCTTTATTCCAAATCTAGGGCTGGGTTTGCCACTGCAGTCTTGCAGGGCTTATTAGCAGCCCCCAATGCTTTATGATTTGGCCAACCTCCCTTTACTTTTGCTTTGGGATTCTACCCACAGGTTATGACTGCAGCAATGTGAGATGAAGAACATAGTACAGTTTTGTACCTACCATAAATGTAGATGTTCGAAGATCCACATTGCTGCAGTCCAATTTACCCTCCCTCCTTCCCCTCTGTAGTTTGGAGTGTTTGTTTGTTTAGGTTGTAGATATTGTTTGTACATCGGTTTTGGAGGTTTTTTCTGTTTTAGGCTGTGGCCTTTCTTTTTGGGCCTTCTGACATCTGGGGCAAGAAAAGACTGAGGATATGACGTCAGTCATGCGCTTTAATACCGGGACGCACTGACGTCAGATCTGAGCGCCCATGACCGACGCCAGCCTAATACTTTGGTATTCGGGCTGACCGAGGACAGTGGACTACCCACAGGTTATGACTGCAGCAATGTGGATCTTCGAACATCTACATTTATGGTAGGTACAAAACTGTACTTTTTCCAAGTCACAGTTATTTAGTATGGATGCTGATGACATATTACTAAACTCTGTTTCTGCATTTATGCAAGCTTTATTTTATACCTTATTTATGTTATATATTTGTAACAGAACTACTTTCAATCTTAAAACCCTGTTGAGCATAATCTTACAAGTCCCTCTTTTTATTTTAATGTACTGAAAACACTTTATACTGATATGTATTTTTAATCACATTATATAGAAAACACATTAAGAAACAAAACCTTTAGTCTTCTTTTGATACAACAAATCAAAATGCAATTTTACACAGTTAATATAAAAGTATTACTACCAAAATTGAATGTATTTAACATTTTGCTGACCATTCTGTGAAAATATTGCATCAATAATGAGCTGTGTCTGCTTTAATTTAACTTGATTAATTTATTCTTTTGCAATTACAGAATTTAATTTATGACTTAGAACTGTTCCATTAACTCTTTGCAACTGTTGAATTAACTATAAGAGACAAGAACCATGTGCTACTGCAAGCATTTATACACTGCTGAAAATATACAATTTTAATGTCATTTTAACCATAAAATTGTGGTCATGTCTCTGAACTGCTCATTAACATCTTGGTAAAGTACTGAACTGGACTTAGATATTTGAATGTAATTATTTCAGTATATTTAATACTTGAGGATTTAAAAAACTTGATTTATACACTAAAGAATGCTATTTACATATTAGTCCATTAGCTGTATGAATACAATAGTTTAATATGACAAATTACTTTTTAACTTATTACGATGTATCCTGTGCAATATGTATTTACACAGACTGTTGTCAAGAAGGAATGAGATATTATTTCTTCCTGTAGCTCTGTTTTAGACCCTTGTGCAGTACTGCTTATACAGTCAGTGTAAAACTGAGAAAGTACCCGTCCCCCTGTAGTATTGCACTATTGTTTACTGCTTTATGTTGTGAGAATAGAATGTATGTCAGCCCAACACTTTGGTTATACATTTACTTTATTAGGTTACTAACAAACTATGGACTTTTATTTGATTTGATCATTTTATTATAAAGCTTTTGCTGTTTATTACCACTAGTAGGTATTTACACCCTCTTGCACAATTGATTTGAACTGTATGTATACTATAGCCCATTTGCTGGCTGTACTTGATGCAACTGAGTTTTTTTTTTGTTTGTTTTACTTTTAACATTTACTTGCAAACAGATTATCAGTGACATCTATGCACAATTGTGACATTTTATTACAATTACTAAATAGTGTTGCATGTAAACATTTTCATAGGTTCATAGATTAGTACTAAGCTAACTGCCCTTGCAAGCCATTTTAAGCCTAGCCAATTATCTCCTGTGAGACTCAAACCCTGCACCTTGTGTTTGTAAGACAAACACCTTAACCATTAGGCCACCCTCCCAACCCCCAACAGTTTTAACAATTATGTTTTAATAACAATACCTGCACCTTGTGTTTGTAAGACAAACACCTTAACCATTAGGCCACCCTCCCAACCCCCAACAGTTTTAACAATTATGTTTTAATAACAATAATGTTTTAGAAAAACTCAAGCTACTTGTCTGGCAATCAGTCTTGTTTTTATCTTATCTTTCCAACATTTCCTGTAACTATTCATCTAGTCTAGGAAGGTCTGAGCTCACATTTCAAACTCTGTAAACCATAGTTAACTTTTCTGGGCATTTTTCTTTTAATCATCTGTTAGTAAAATGCAGTTATTAAACACTTAGTATTATATTTGTGATTTGCATAACTATGCATTTGTACTACATAAATAGACATTATTTTACAATTAGCTTACGTGGATTTCAGTATTTTTTTATTTATTTATTTAACTGCCCTACCATTAATTTTACAAAAACTGTTTGACTAATACTATGTGTGATTTTATTTTTTTTTTAATTCAGAACTTTAACTGTTTAGGGTGGTGTTCTTATACAATTATATAAAATTGTAAAAAAACAAATAGATATTAGCGTAACTAACACGTTTATATTTACATTATTTATATTTGCTGTAGTCTGCCTGTTATTCTTGTCTATTTGGACAGATGCATTTTAGATGAAAAGAAAATACATGCATGTCTGTCTTCTATATTTATATCTTTATACAAGCATGTCAGCCTTGTGACTTTAAATCTTTACTGTTATTAACTATTTTTATTTAATTTTATGCACTAGAACTGTTTTGTGTAACTATTTTATGCAATTTTTATACACTAAAACTGTTGTGTACCTGTTGACTATGCTATAAGAATAGCAGTTATATGGTCTATTTTACTGTACTACTGATAAATGTCTTGCTTTAATTGAATGAAAGTAAAACATTCAAGAATGATTTGTCCATACATCAGATCTTAGCATGTATGCTTAACCATTTTCAAAACATAAACATATTATAAAATATATTTCTTTTGCACATATTAGCTGTGTATGCAGGAAGTCCCCAGTCTCTGTCAGTTCAGCTAATTTATTTCCTTTATCCTGCAACTGCTGTTGAAGAATTTCCTATAATGTTGCATGGTCTTTCTGACATTCTTTAGTAAGCTGTTCTGCTGAATTTGAAACTCCTATGCACTTTTGAAAAGATGCATGTATAACTTGTCTATGCTTCCTGAACTCATTGTGTCTGTCTTTTAAAAGTTTATTACATTCTTTTGTAACAAAATGTACTAGAGGTTCTATCAGTAACTGATGTGACTCACATGTGGTGACAGAATATAACTGTTCAACATCTGAATATAATGGAAACACTTTACTCTTAGTTAATTTTTATCATGAACAGATCTGTCTTCAGAGTCTATTTTTTAGCAAGATGATGCAATACTTTTTCTGGCATAATACACAAAATGCAGTTTTTGTTGAATCACACAATAAACATTTGTCATACCCCACATGGTTTTCTTTGAGATACCAGTCTAATATTGTAATACATTTGCATAATGCCTTACTAGCAACCTTCCCTAATAAGGTTTTACATTCACACAGTCACCAAAGCCATTGATGAGGGAAAGGCAGTCCATACAGCCTACCTCGATCTGGCTAAGGCCTTCGATACAATACCCCACTCGGGTATCATTGAAAAACTCATCAGCTTAAATGTTAACCCATACATCACAAGATGGGTTGCAAACTGGCTGAGTGACAGAACCCACAGGGTCAGAGTTGCTGGTGCCATGTCAGACTCAAAGCCTGTCACAAGTGGTGTCCCACAGGGCTCAGTCCTGGGCCCACTCTTGTTTGGCATCTACTTTTCCAAGTACAAGCAAACACAGGAGGGTTATGGCTGACAAAGTTTGCAGATGACTGCAAACTGGGCCATAGTAGAAAACACATCTGACACAGATATCCTTCAGAAGGGTCTCACAGAAACGGATAACTGGTGCCAGAGCCACGGCCTAAAGTTAAATGCCAAAAATGCATAGTCATACCCTTGGGAAAAACAAGGTTATCCCTAGCTACCAAATAGGTGGCAATCCACTGAGCACAGAAGAAGTTATCAGGGACCTGGGGACCCAGGTTGATAGTAGTCTGTCATTCGACACCCATGTAGCTAAAGTAGTCAGGAAGACCTTCTACATTGCCCACCTTATCATGAAGGGATTCTCATCTAGATCAAGGGAGGTCATAGTCTCCCTTTACTCATCACTCATCAGACCAATGATTGAGTACAATGCCCCATTCGGAATGCATCTGACCCGACACTTGCAGCAGCTGGAGAGGCTACAAAAGTTCCTCACCAAAAGGATAAAGGGTCTCAAAAATCTGTCCTATGCTGCCCGACTGAAAGAACTCCAGCTCTATTCAGTCGCTTACCGCTGCTCAGAGGTGACCTTTGCCTAACATACAAGGCCATGTCAAACCCAGATTTGATGAATATGCTTCACCTCAAAAAATCTAGATCCATCAGAGCCACAAGGGCGGGAGACTTAAACCTCGACACGGCTATTAATAGGACGTGCTGGAGGGATAGATTCATCACCCAAAGACTCCCTATGCTGTGGAACAAAATCCCGGTACATGTGAGGCAGAGCACCTCGCTGGCCTTGTTCAAGAGAAATCTTGACCAATGGATGGGAGATCGCAGATATACCCCAGGGATTACCTCAGTGTCACTGCTCGACAGAGGCACAGCAAAATAATGGGTATAGTTCCCCATACTAAAGGGGTGGCGTAACGATGGGCTAGGCTTGTAAATGCCCTCGGGCAGATAGCCTAGTATGAACCTATGAACCTATGAACCTATGAACCTATGAACTAATGTGCTGTGCATACCAACATTGCAATTTACTAAAGCTTGGTTTACTGCTACACGAATTATGTCTAGTAATAATATCCATACTGTCTAATAACATCCAAAATGTCTAATAATATGCAAACTGTCTAATAGCATCCATACTAAAAATGTGACACAGAAAAATGTCTTACCAGTTAGCAAGAAAACAGGTGATCAGGCTGTTGTTGCTGATGGCTGGACATTTTTTTAGAGTCAGTTGAGAAGCTGGTGAAGCACAACAGGCAGCGGACTGCTGTACAAAGTAGAAATCCACCTTTTCTTGAAGAATTAATGACACTGCGACTTTCTTGAACTAGTCTCACTCCGGATTTAGATGTCTAAAAACTTTACTACTGCAAGCTGCATAAACTGGAATACTTCTGTTTAGAATTTACACATACGTACAAATGTTAGTTACTGTAATTTGACTGAAGTGACCCTCTGTAGGGCTTACCACTCCTTCTGTGTTCGAATGCAGGCTAGCTTGCCATTGAAAAATTATATGGTGCTGCTTACTGTGATGGATTTGAAGTCTTCTTAAGACACTCAGTCTTGCTGGCTGGATTCTGCTAAAATCAAAGTCTGGTTATATTTGCATTCACAGTCTGTTGCATACATAAACTTGCAGAATATACACTGATGAGACAATATACTTTGCAGCATCAACTTAGAGCAGTAACAAATAACTTTTTATAATAAACCAGACGGACTAACGTTGCAGCTTAAAGTACTGTTCCACTTTACTTCTCATATAGTACAGATGATGTGAGAGATATAATATTTACCTCGGGACACATGTGTCCCTACCAATACCCCCAACATAACTGGATTAATACAGATCTTTATATACAATTTTAGTCATGCACATACATATACATTTCCTCTTGGTATTCTATTTTGGGGAATTGTTCATCCTGCAGAAACAATACTAATTTTTGCAGATGCTGACCAAACTGCTGACTTAATGATATTATTTTTAAGCTTCCTTGTTTAACAATGTCTTGTCACATTTTTGTTGAATTTATAAGCGGCCAGCCTTTCTGACAGGGTGAACATCCTGTATTCTATTTGGATCTTTTTATAAGAACATATATTCTTGTGCCAATGCTGATGTCCTGTTGTCCATTCTTTTTATATGCAGAACAACATGTTTTTTAAGGAAAACACATTGTCACAGTGTTCTTTTAAACCAGAATTTGCATTCTTGCTCTTGCATACATACTGTTTTTTAAGTCTGTAAGGGAAAAATGTACATTCAGCAGATTCCTTATTTTCCAAGTCACAGTCATTTAGTATGGATGCTGATCACATATTACTAAACCCTGTTTCTGCATTTAAGCAAGCTTTATTTTATACCTTGTTTATGTTACATATTTGTAACATAATTGCTTTCAACCTTAAAACCCTGTTGAGCATAATCTTACTAAGGGGTCCCATAGCTGAGAGGTCAGGTTACTGCAAAAGTGTTTTTATCAACTCACAACTTCCAAATTCACCCCTTCTCCTCAGTGCACTGGTGCTAGACAGCTCTGCACTGGTGTCAACTTCAGAGCTGAGCTGAGTTGAGTCTTGAGGGTATCTCTTGTCAGATTTCTCAGATCCAAAGAGAACTCCTTCAGTACTGATTTTGACTTCACTTTCCAGGCATTTGAGTTCAGTCACTGTCAAGAGAGGTGGTATCCCATCCATGCTCGGATCTGTCCCGATCTACTTTGATCTTTGCTATTCCTCCTCCTCCACATCATGTTGTTCCACAGGGACAGACAGCTTCTTTAGGCCTCAACAAGACTTGTGCAGCAAGTTCTCCTTCAGCTTTCAAGTCTTCCCCAGACTGTCCCATCAAGGAAGAGCACAGAAAGCACACATGCAAAAAGAGGCACTTGGACTCCCCTTAGGAGTCTCTTGCTGAAGATTCCAGTTTTGATGAAGGGGAGGCTCCTCAAAGATCCCTCTGGAAGATGTCTCCTTTGGGAACATCCTGGAATTACTTCAACAAAGAGTGAGATTATCCAAAAATGTCCCCACCAAAGAGGCAGCAGTATATGTTCATCATATTCATCATTGCTGCAGTAGCCTTAGGTATACAAGTTATATCCTGCCAAGGATATAACTGCCACCCAACTTCCAAAGCTTCTGGGCACCTTCCACACACCCAGACTGTCAGGCAGCTTGAGCTGAGTTGACTAAAATACAAGTTTGGATGCAAAGTATTTCAAAGCTTTACTGTAACTGAAGACTTTGCTTGTCTGAGGCTTCAAGGATCGACGGTCGGCTTGTGCTTATCTTTACTGAACAGATAATTTATTATTTATTATTTATTTTATTTTATATTTGTTTAACGGGAAAGTCAGACTGTTCACAGGTCCTTTTTCAGCAGAGGCAAGGGAGAAAAGCTCCAATTATAAGAAATGCAAACATTGCAGAAGTTGACAAACATGCGAGAAATTACAGTAGTATTCACAAACAGCAGTTCCATAATGATGGACAATACAATTCTTTAGTAGTAGATAAACTCCTCTTATGGAAAAGCTGTTTGTTTTCTTCATTTTGTTGAAGTTTTATTACCTTTCCTCTTCAGGAAAGTTATTTTAAAGATAGGAGTGCTGTCTTTTAATAGGCAATCTCGAGACTGTAACTTACGTTAAAACAGAGCACTTGTTTTTTTTTCTGTCAGTTTAAAAGTAGTGTAAAATGATTAAAACATTTTTTTCTTTTGAGAAATTGTGTTTATTTTTCTTGTGTGGTGCTCTCATAGTGTTTTAAAGTGCTTTTTACTGTGTTTTTTTCTGCCAAAAAAATTAACTTTTGTATACTGATAGTGTTTACCAGCATTTGCTAATTGTTTTTCCCTGGAAAGAAGAACCATTTTTGTCTTGACCATGAAACAGACTACTGTTCCCAAGGTTGGTCTTTCTTCCAGTCACAAAAAGAAAAAGTTAAGCAGACATCCTTTGCCACCACAGCAAGCTAGCAATTTGTGTCAGATGCAGCTGGATGACTCTGCTGTTGCCATTTGTTGTATCTCAGATTACTCATTTTTTACCCAGGATTCCACTGGTCTAGCACCTACAGCCACTATGTACCGGGGGTTAGCCACATTACATGCAACTGTTGGGATCCAATCAGTGGGCAAGTGAGAGCCACTCTTGTTGGTTCTGGGAGAGGGAACAGGAAAGGTTACCCTGCTGTGTGTCAGAATGATGTGCCCATCCCTAGGGAAGCAGCTGCTGCCACTAATAACACTGCTGACCTCATTTTCTTGTCAAAAAGAAAGAGAACACTAAACATGTATCTTCTCCTCCTGACATTTCTTTGGATAAGAACAGTTTAATGGGTCTGGCTCAGGGTTTAATTCAGGCTATTGATCCTTCTTCTAAACTAGTTTGGGTAATGGGGATTACTCTTTTCCTGAAGAGATTCAAAATTCTAAATCTGAACCGGAAGATACAGGGACAGCTACAATTTTTTCCCCTCCAATTTTTGATTCACACTCAGAGGAGAGCTCAGTTTCTGATTCTCCATGTGTGGGTTTCTCTTTCTTTGAGACTATTGCTAGAATGTGCCCGTGTTTTCAGTGGGAGAACACAGGATTTTCAGTCCCTCAGAAAATGCTATGACTTGTTACAGAATAATTTTCCATAACCTACACCCATTCCTCTATTCTGTCTGATTTAGAGAAAGCGTGTTACTGCCTGCAATTTTCCTGATAGTTAGACGGCTGCTGCTAAATAGGCAGATAGGATGTATAAATGTCTTCAATATTATTTATTTATTTATTTAGTTATTTCAGTTTGATTACTGGGGAGGTCCACTGGGCTTGGGGGCCCGTTTTCAGTGGAGGCCTGGGGAGAAAAGCTCCAACAGGAAACAACAGTTTAATTACATGAAAATTCAGATACAGTTTACATTACAAATAACAGGTTGCTACAAAAAGAATAAACACTAACAATTTCTATTTTGTTCAAGAGGAAAAAAAACAGGCTTATAGCATAAAAATCAAGATTTTACTATTTAGTTACCTATGCTAAGTATATTTAAAAGAGGTTAGGAAGGTAAAGAGGTTAGCCAGGAGAGAAGGGGGTAGATAGCTTGAGTGGTATGGGCTGAAGAGTGCAGTTACATTTCCTGTTTAGATAGAGGTAGGAATGAAGTTGGGTTTTGAAGTTATTAAGGTTGGTACATGCCCTTAGTGTGGAGGACAGGGCATTCCATTTTTTTATCTAGGGTAAAGGATAAGAGAAGCTGACCTGCTGGGTGCTTGAGTTTTTGTACGGTGATCAGGTTTTGGTGAAAAGATCTAAAGTATCTAAGGGGGGTATAAGGTTGTAGAATATTGGAAAGAGCAGGGCAGTTAGTAGGATGGAGCAATAATTTGTGGGCTGTGGTGATTTGGAGAAAGTCAAGTTGATTGGGGAGCTCAAGCCAGTTTAGAGAGTGAAGGGAGGTGCAGTGATGAGAGGAGGATTTGGCAATTGCTAAGTGTGGATGATAAATTAGTGAGCAGGGGAGCACCATACAGTAGGGAGGGAGGGAAGGAGGTAGGTAGAGGCAAGAGTTAGTCTGGTGGGAGGAGAGAGGAAGTGGTTGTTTCTATACAGTAAGCCAAGTTTTATGTGTTTTTTTTATGTTTAGCTGGATATGAGTATTAAATTTTAGTTGGTCATCAATTGTAACACCAAGAAGTTTGGTGGAGGGTACGATCTCAATAGTGGAGTTGTTAAGGCTGGTAATTTGAAATGAGTTTTTATCAAGAGAGGAGGATTTAGAGGGGGCAAAAAGGAAGATCGTAGTTTTGTTTGCATTTAGAGAGAGATGATTTTGGAGCATCCAGTTTTCAGTGGTTGAGAAGGCACTTTGTGTTAGGGCTTGGAGCTCTGTTAGGTTAGAGGTACAGCAGATCAAAGTGGAATCATCAAAGTATTGCACAATTTTGGTGTTAGGAATGGCTTTGTGGAAGTCATTAATAAAGATATTGAATAGTAACGGGCCGAGTATGGAACTGTGAGGTACTCCAGTAGGGGTAGGAAGGAAAGTAGAGGTGGCTTGGCCCCATTTCACAGCTTGGGACCTGTTTGAAAGGTAGCTGGAGAACCAGGATCGAGTTTTTTGGCAGAGGTTGAGATTAGAGAGGTGGTTTAGAATGTGGGTATGAGAGATGGTATCAAAAGCTTTGGATAAGTCTAGTAGAACAGAGGATACTATATTACCAGAGTCACATGCTGAATTGAGAGTGAAAGAAGGAGAGAAGGGCGGTGTTGGTACTGTGTCCTGGGCAGAAGCCGTGTTGGGTAGGAGAGAGTAGTTGGTGTTTGGTAAGGAATGGCAAGAACTGCAAGTGGATGCATTTTTCAAGGATTTTGGAGATAGGGGAGAGGATGGCTATGGGGTGGAAATTGGAGACATTACAATTTTTGCCACCCTTGTAGAGAGGAAGAATGAAAGCAGTGCGCCATAGTTTAGGTACATAGGATTCAAGTAAAGACCTATTAATTAGGATGCTGATAGGTAGAGCAATAGCGGCAGAAGCTATTTTTAGGAAGGAGGATGGAATGCTGTCAGGGGCATTGGAGCAAGGCTTTAGTTTATAGAGAAGTTTCTTAATTAGGTCGGTAGATACAGGTTTGAGTTCAAAAGAAGGGGGGGAGAAGGGAACGGAAGATTGAGCAGGGAGGGGAGGAGGGTTATTGCTGGTGAAAGTCTTGCTTAGCTCAGCGATGGAAGAGGTGAAGAAGGAATTGAATAGGGAGGTAATTTCAAGGTCAGATTTGCTGGTATCAGGACAGGGGTTGTTTTTTGTACCTGACCTAAGGAGGGAATTAATAGAAATCCAGAATTGTTTGGGATTTCTTGCATGGTTTTCTTGTAGTTTGATGTAGTAAGACTTTTTATCTCTAATGACTTGTTTTTGGCAAGGTTTCTCAACTGCACATACTTTAGGAAGATTTCAGGCTGCTTGTGTTTAAGATAGGCTTTCCAGGTCTTATCCCTTTGTAGCATAATCTTTTTTGTATCATTGGTGAGCCAAGGGGTGGTTTTTGTTTTAACTCTTTTTGTTCTTATAGGAGCTATGGAGTTAAGGACAGTTATGAATGTTGAATTGAAATAGTCAACTGCTTCATTTAATGGTAGTGTTTTTAGGGGGTTCCAGTTAGTTAGCTTAAGAGAGTCAGAGAAAGAAGTAGGGTTAAAGTTATATAGGTTATGAGTATGAATGTAGTGGTGAGAGTGTGGGGAGCTGGGAGTAGCTCGAATGGAGAAGGCAGGGAGGTGGTCTCCTAATGGGTCAGGAATGACACCAGATTTTATAACTTTGTTTGGATGAGATACTAGGATCCAGTCGAGTATGGTGCCAGGGGGATTAGTTTTCTTAGGTCTAGTAATGGAGTTGGTAAGTTGAGTGAAGTTGAATAGGTTGATTGTTATCGTGGGATTAGGGTTAATGATTTTTTCCCCCAGTCAATATTTACATCTCCCAAAATGAAGGTTTCTAGCTTAATATTGGAGGCGGACCAGGAGAGGATGTCTTCCAGTGTATTGGTATTGTTACCAGTAGGAATATAGAGGCAAATAATGCATATGCTTTTATGGTTGTTTATTTTTAGTATGCCAATTACAAGTTCAGTGTTATTGAAAGAAGAGATGGGGTTAGGGTAAGGAGTAATGGACAAGAGGTTGGAGTAGATTAGAGCAACACCACCACCTCTTCTATTAGGTCGGTCAGATTGGTGAGAATGGAATCCTGGAGGTAGGAATTCAGAGTCATTAATGTGAGGTTTTAGCCAGGTTTAAGAGATAGCTGCTAGGTCAGGAGAGTTGTGATTGAGCCAGGCATGGAAGAGGGTCAATTTATTTTTTAAGCTTTGGGCATTGATAGTGATGAACTTGAGGTTTTTGTTAGAGGATTTGTTGTTGGTGCATGGAAGATTTGTAGGAGAAAAGTTTGGACCTGGATTGGGGCGAATATCACCGGCTAAGTAAAGGTAAGTGGGATGGGTGGTGTGTTTATTAGTTTTGTATTTTGATAGAAGAGGCTGGTAGTGATTTGGTTTATGTTTGAAGTTATTGTTTGAGACTGGAAAAAGTTTTACTTTTAAGAGAAGGATAGGGTGGGAGGGAAGTAAAGAAGCTGAGATGTTGTGGTAATGGGAAGTACGGTGGTGCTGGGGAGTAAAAGGAGGAAAGAGTAAATGGAAATCAGTATAGCATGTGATTTGGTATAGAGATAATAGAAGGAAGGGGAAGGATGAGAGGAGAAGGACCTTGGAAGGAAGGGTGAGCATGGTAGTTGGAGTCAGTTAGAAGTGATAGAAAAGAGGGTGATGTGATATTAGGAGTGTGGGGGGAGTGGTAGTGAGAGGTAGGTAGGGTGGAGGAAGTGGAGGGGAAAAGGTGTATCTGGATTGGTTGGTGGAGAGGGAGAGACTGGTAGGAGGGGGATAAATGTAGAAGCACTGGGGGTGGTTGGAAATTGGGGGCAGGGTAGGGGAGCAGAGTGAGCCCGCAGAGCGAATGGAGCGGGAAGAGCCAAGAAGGTGGGAAGGCCCTAAAAACAATCAGTGACCTGAGGCTGGAGAAGGAGAACTACTGCAGGGGTGCAGGTATATGGTTATACATTTTGTTTTACAGTTAATAACTAGGATTTTATGTTTGGTTAGGGAAAAACTCTTTAAAAGAATGTACATAAGTGTGGGGAGGTAAATTACTGATTCTTTAGTGTAGGGCAGAGACACTTTTTAGGCAGAGAAAGTTAGTCCAGGGCTCTGACACCAGTTGTTTTTCTGTGTCAGCCCATCCTGGAGTACATTTTTGTCAGTGTGAGATCCAATGACAGCTCCTAATTTGCAATCATCTGCAAATTTAGTCAGCCAGAGACCACTGACATTGGCCTTGACTTCTGAGAAGTAAATGCCAAAAAGGAGTGGTCCAAGGACTGATCCCTGAGGGACTCCACTTGTGACTGGCCTCTTTGTAGAGGTGGACTCCCTAATTCTAACTTCCTGGGTCCTGTGAGCCAGTTGGCTATGCACTGGGTAACATGCGGGTGTGTACCTAGCCTCTTGAGTTTGTCAACAATGCCTGAGTGGGGTATTGTGTCAAATGCTTTGGTCAAGTCAAGGTAGGCAGTATGAACAATTTTGCACTCGTCCATTACTTTAGTGACCTTCTCGAAGAAGTCCACCAGGTTGAATAGGCATGATCTGCCCTTGATGAAACCAAAATGGGTGGGGTCCAGTGTCTGGAGGTTTACTATATATCTATTGATCATCTCCATGATAATTCTTTCCATAGCTTTACATATAAGACTAGTGAGACTTATGGGTCTGTAGATGGCCCATCTTTGTGCAGAGGGATGATTGTTGCCTTTCTCCATTCATGAGGCACAAAGCCTGTTTGGAGGCTACAGATAAATAGTAATTCTAGAGGCCCTGATAGGTTCATAGGTTGGTACTAGGCTATCAGCCCTAGGGCCTATACAAGCCTAGCCATAACAATTCCCTGGCTATTTCTTCCCACACTATTTACTTCCCTGGACCCCTGTCTAGCAGGGTGACTGACATGATCCCTGGGGTGAACTTCCCTTCTCCCATCCAATCATCAAGATTCCTTTTAAAGAGGGCCAAAGAGGCACTCTGCTTGACATGTATGGGCAGTCTATTCCAGATTCTGGGGAGTCTCTAGGTCAGGAACCTATCCCTCCAGCATGTTTTATTTATTGCGATGACAAGGTTTAGATCCCTGGAGCGTGTGGCTCTGAGGGATTGGGATTTCTTTAAGTGTAGCATGTTCAACAGCTCTGGGTTTGACATGGCCTTGTATGTTAAGCAGAGATTGCCTCTGAGTAGACGATATGAGACAAAGTATAACTGGAGTTTTTTAAGGCAGTCAGCATAGGGCATCTGCTTTAGGCCTGTGATTCTTTTAGTGAGGTATTTCTGCGGCCTTTCCAGTTGTTGCAGATGTCTTGAGAGGTATATACCAAATGGGGCGTTGTATTCTATAATGGGTCTAATGAGGGATGAGTATAGTGGGACAATGACCTCCTTTTTTCTGGATGAAAAGCCCTTAGTGATGAGGTGTGTCACACAGAAGGATTTCCTGACTGTTGGAGCGATGTGGTTATCGAAGGTGAGACCACTTTTCACCTGTGTCCCTAAGTCTCTTATCACACTTTCGGAGTTTAGTCTACTGCCACCTATGTGATAATTCACGGGTACATGTTTTTTCCCCAAAGGGGATAACTATACATTTCTTGGCATTGAGCTTGAGCCCATGGCTCTGGCACCAAGCATCTGTTTCTGTAAGGCCCTTTTGTAGCGTAGCCACATCATTTGGAGTTTGCAGTCATCTGTGAACTTTGTTAGCCAGAGTCCCTTAGTGTTGGCTTGTACTTCAGAGAAGCAGATGCCAAACAAGAGTGGTCCCAGGACTGAACCCTGAGGTACTCCACTTGTCACGTGTCTGGAGATGGATTTGGAGTTGGCTACTTTTACAGTGTGGGTTCTGTCAGTAAGCCATTTGGCAACCCATTGGGTGACATAGGGATTAATGCCCAGCTTAGTAAGTTTATCTATGTTTCCAGAGTGGGGGATGGTATCAAAGGCCTTGGCGAGGTCTAGATAGGCTGTGTGGACCACCTTATTTCATACTATTTAGAAGGGATACTGGGATATTGTCTGGGCCTATTGATGCAGTGCTCTTCATCTTAGAGAGAGCATTAAAGACCTGTTCCCTAGTGATAGTAGGGAGTTATATTTGATAATATTTCCTGAGGGAAGGTTGAGGGGGAGAGAGGGGTAAAGCTAGAGCTGAGTTTATCAGCCAGAGGGTTTGCTATATCTTCTGACTCAGTATAGGTGGCTCCATTTACAGTGAGCTCTGCATACAATTGCGTATTGCCTTTGAGGTTGCGGACATAGCTAAAGAATGCTTTGTGGTTGTCCTTGGCCTGGGAGGCCAAATATACCTCAAATTTGGCTTTGGTAGACTTCATTTGTCCTCTGAGTTGTTTGTTTGTTTGTTTTGATGTGAGTATTTTTATCCTGCTGAGTGCTGCACCTCCTAATTTTGACATGATTTGCTTCCTTCTGTTATACAGCCAACTGATTTTGTGATTCCACCAGGGTGGCTTGTTTTTTTTTTGAGTTAGTTCTGTACTTATTCCTACTGGGTATATCTGCTTCTATGCAGCTATTAACATGCTTGTACAGGGTTTCTATGAGCAGTTCTGCATAGGCAGAAGTGTTATCAGGGTTTATGGTGGCTTGAGATTTTGCCAGGTTCTCACTTAATAGGAGGCTAGCATTAGAATAGTACCTGAATATTACAGGTTTAGCTGAGGGTCTAGGGTTTAAATTTACTACAATGGAGACCATTTTGTGGTCTGACCTTACCAGGGAAGGCATTACAGTAGTGGGTGTGCAGCAGTGTCCCATATTAGTTAGGATCAGATCCAGTATAGTTGCACCCCTGATTTGGTGTAGTGACTATTTGGTCCAGGGTGTTTGTGTTTACAAAATCCGGAAAACTCCAGTGTTAATTTGACAAACCAGTTTCACTGTGCTATAAAATGCTTGCAACTAGGATTACACCAATATGGTTTGTTATCATTTATATAAATGTATGATTGCCTTTGTCATAAGTGAGAATTTAATTAAGATGTTTCTGGTTTTAAAAAAAAGTGTGCTCAGTGTGGGAACAATTTCCTTCCTCAAGACTCCCATTTGCTCTGTATGTATTGTTTGGGCCCTGCCCATCTGGATTCATATTGCTAGCCCTGAGTATCCTTTAGTGCCAGAGCTCTTCAATATAGGAGAGAAAAAAACTTATTGTAAAGGGTTTACTGCCCCAAGGGGGGTTAACGTCTGCAGGTTCTTCTTCTACACCTGCTCCTCCTACTAAGAGAGTGGATAAATCTAAGTTGAAAGAGAAACCCAATGACAGAGATAAGGAACAGAAGAAAGAAAAACCTGAGAGGAGAGAGAAACCTGTGTTGGATTCATCCAAGAAACATTCTCCGGATCCAATGGATCCAAAATCAGCTTCATTAAATAACTGGTTTGAAGTCCAAGCACTTAAACCAGAGCACAGACACTTATAATAACAGGCACAATAATGTGTGTCTCTCTGCAGTTATTTTGCTATAAGTGCGGGTGTTGTTATCACTTCTTTGTTATCTGATATTTAATAGCCTAGAGGGATTCCTCAGTACTTTAAGTGCTAGCCACAAAGCTTGAGAACTCATTTTATGCTCAACTCCTGAGAGACTTGCTTGGCTACAAACATCTGCATTACAAGCTGAAGCCAAGTGAAAGTTGCAGTAGTGAATTTTAGTCTTCTGTTAAGTACAAACTTGCAGTTTTAAAAGTACTGTATTTCCATCTTTTTCTGTTTCCTAATTGTGTGTTTCTGAACAGTGTGCTGTGTGTCTCTCTGCAGTTAGTTCTCCACCCTCCCTCCCTGTTCCTGTGTTGGTATTAGTGTTGGTGGCTCTGGAATTGCCCGCCCCTCCTGTAAGTCTGTATTAGAACACTCCTCCTGGGTCCATTTCATTTGCTCACTTAACCGAGTACAGTTAGATCATATTCTGAGTCTAGTGTTCACTCTACTTAATACAGAGAGAAGATTTGAGAAGGCCAGCCCACTTAGGTTCTTCCTTCCTCTCTTCTTGCACTTAAAAAAATTTTTGCACTTTATTTATTTGATTTTACTGTATTTGTGTTTCTTCCTACTTTATTTTGCTTTTCTTAAAAGTACTCAACATTATTTATACTGCTGCATTTATTACTGCTTGTTCATAGCCTGATTAAATTGTAACTGTTATTCTAAGTCTTTTGGTTTAAGCACTTGGGCTTCATACAGGCTGTTTTACATTAAGAAGGTTTGTGGTCTGTACTGTTGTGGCAGGACAGGTAGCTTACATCCTTCTAAGCTGGGAGTTGCTGATTGAAGGCCCATTGTCTGCTATTCTAAAAGTGTATTAGTTCTGGCTTAAGCACTTGGGCTTCAGGCCAGTTATTCTACATTATGAAGGTTTGTGGTCTGCACTCTTGTGGGAGGAGAGGCTGGATTCTGCCCTTCTGAGCTGGGAATTTCTGGTCAGAGGTTTATTGTGACTGCTTATTTGAACTGTTTCTTTCTGAAATTGATGCACCTTGTTGCTGTAGCATAGACCAGATTCAGGCCTGCTGAATCTAGCTTTGTTTGTAAAAATTGAGCACTGATCCAGGCCATCTTTTTTAGAGAAGGTTCCCCTGCACCCTAGTAAGCAGGGGTGTGCAGTTAGAACTTGTCTAATTGAAGACTGCTGGAACAGGGCTCAGTTTTGAGCTTTTTTCTGGTTAATTGGGTTACTTGTTTAAGTCAGTTTGTTCGTTTTTTATTGTTTTATATTGCCCATACCTTACTTGGATAGAAGGAAGTTTCTCTGTTCACCTGTGAGAGAGGGAAGCTTTGAGCAGCCTATCTGCCCCTGGAGGAGTGGTTTGAGCCCAGAAATTAGTAGTTTATTGGCCATTTGGGGCTAATTTCTATCTCTTTCTTTTCCCTGCTATAAATACCATATTTGCCCAGTTTTGCGTGCCGGGCAGCGCCGGTTAGCTAGGGTAAAACTATTCCCGGCTCCACAAAGTCTCCTCTTAAAATTTTCCCTTGGAATTAGACAAACTTTCAACTTAAGCACTCAATCCATTCATTTCTCAGCCCGGCACTTGCTCAAAACTTATAGCAAGCACTTATAAACCCTAGCACTAGACCCTCCTGTACTGTACAGAAGGACAAGGCTGTCTATACGACCTTACCAGCCCTCCAGTAAAACAGTTCACTGTACCTATCCAGGTATGTCCAAAGGGCAGTTTCAGGTGTACTGTCCAGTCCAACTGGTGAATCTGGGCATTTTGAGGCAATGTTACAACTGCCTCATGTACACAGACAACTCCCTCCTCCTACCACCAAACACTAATACATACGAGAGATGCAGTTATACAGCCAAACTGGAGGCTAAGCTCTCTCAACCCAAGACTGGATCAGACAGTCAAAAGGAGAAGGGAAATACTTGCATCACACCACCAGTCTCACATAGACCCATTAAACCAGCACCGGCAAAAAACACAGATAAATACACAAAAACATACTCAGAGGCTCTAAATAAAAATCTGCAAAACCAACAGAGATCTCCAAAGCAAACATCCAAGCAACCTCCACCCCCCCAACACAAACCATGAAACACATACTTCACAAAACCAGTGTGCCATGCAATCACAGTCCTTAAGGCAAAATAACATACCCAACATACTAGTAATAGGTGACTCTATAGTCAGGCACACTGATATCCTACTCACTAGGCTGAATAAGGAGAAGGTTACTGTTAGCTGCCTGTCAGGTGCCAGGATCCGCCACATAACACAAGCACTCAGGTCACTCCAGAACAAGTACAAGTATAACTCTGTCATTGTCCATGTTGGTGTGAATGACCTGAGCCATACCTCCCTGGACTACACGAAGAGAGACATGGAAGAGCTCTCTGGTTATGTAGCCCAGGCCGGTATGACCCTGACCCTGAGTAGCATCCTGCCCTCACCAAGAATGATATCACGGTATAAAGAAAAAATTCTTGATTTCAACAATTGGCTAAGTTTCTGGTGTCATTCAAAGGGGATCCAGTGTCTGTCCATCTGGGATGACATGCTCGACAAGCCACGCTGCTTCACTAGAGATGGCTTGCACCTGTCACCCTTAGGCTTTCGAATACTGGCCAAGGCTCTTGCAACCCTCATAGTGCCTTTTTTAGGCAAGGCTCAAAAGACAAACCCACCACCGTAAATAGCACAAGTAACAAAAAACTGAGGGTAATGCTACTCAATGCCAGAATTCTAAACCTCAAAATGCATACACTTGAGGCACTCCTCAGTATGGAGAAAATCAATATATATGCAGTAACAGAAACCCAGTTTAAGGCTCCAGAGAGCACCCCAGCACTACCAGGCTACAACTCATACCATACATTTCGGCCACAGAACCCAAACAGAAATACAAAAAGTGGGGCCGTGTCCATATTCATCAAGGATACCCACACCTCCAGGTTAGTGGCACATCACGATGCTTCAGAGATCATCCACGTGCAACTAACAATGGGCAAAACTGCTATTAAAATTGTAGCTTGCTACAGATCACCCACTATGTCCAAGGACCCCCATTCCACAATTCTGGAAACAATGGGAAACATAAAGGTCCTACCAAACACCCTAATATTGGGTGATTTCAATTACCCAAACATTAACTGGAAGAATTACTCAAGCACTAACTCCCTTACCCAACTTTTCCTAGAATTTATAAACTCTGATGCCCTGGTTGAACTGGTTAACACTCCCACCAGAGGTGACAAAATATTGGACTAGATCATCACCAACATGGGTGATGGGGGTTCCACACCAGAGGTCAACCCCTATCTGGTTAGATCTGACCATAAACAAATCACTTTGGATATCCATATTCTACCTCCACCCCCGGACAAGAAAACCAAAGTGAAAAACATTTCAAAAGCAAACTTCACGTTACTTAAGACCGAGGTGGAAAGTTTCAAAGCCCCCATGCTGAAGGATAACACTGTCCAAGCTGCAAAATCCTTTACTAATGCATTCTACGGGCAGCTACAAGAATGCATGGATCGTGTCATCCCAAGCAAAACCAAGACTCACTCCTCCAAGAAAAGGAAACCAGTCTGGTGGACTCCTGCCATAAACAAGCTATACAATAGAAGGAGGAAACTAGTACAGAAAAGAGTAAAATCCCAAGAAGGGAAGACATCCCTGATCAGTATCAGCAAGAAATTATGATCCCTCATAAAATCATCCAAGGCGAGCTTTGAAAGAAAAATTGCCAAGGACGCCAAAGATAACCACAAGGCATTCTTTAGCTATGTCAAGAATCTAAGTGGCAATGCTCAGATCTGCTCAGAGTTAGTGCAGAATGGCACAAAATACACTGAACCGACCGATATCGCCAACATCCTGGCAGATAGGTTCAGCACAAACTTCACCCCCTCTCACCCCCAAAAGGGCCCATAACCATACCAGAAGAATGTAGAGTCCCTGAAATCACAGACACTCAGGTTAAAACAGCCCTCTCCAAAGCCAAAAACACAGCATCAATGGGACCGGACGGTGTCCCAGGCTGCGTCCTATATGAGCTCAAAGACAAATTAACCCCTCACCTAAACACACTGTTCAAACTCAGCCTCTCCACAGGCTACATACCCATAGAGTGGTGCACAGCAATGGTTATTCCACTCCACAAAGGTGGAGCCACAACAGACCCCAGGAACTATCGCCCTATAAGCCTGACTAGCTTGGTCTGCAAGGCTATGGAGTGCATCATCATGGAACTCATTAACAGAGACATTGTGAACCTCCAAACACTGGATCCTACCCAGTTTGGCTTTGTTAAGGGCAGATCATGCCTCCTAAACCTGGTGGACTTCTTTGAGACAGTTACCAAGGCTATAGACAAGGGAAAGGTGGTACACACAGCCTACCTAGACCTCGCTAAGGCCTTCAACACCATTCCGCATTCTGGTATTATAGACATGCTCACCAGCATGAACATAAACCCCTATGTCACAAGATGGGATGCCAACTGGCTCATGGACAGAACCCACATGGTGAGAGTTGTGGGAGCTAGGTCCAACTCTAAACCGGTTACAAGTGGCATTCCCCAGGGCTCAGTCCTAGGACCCCTCCTGTTCGGCATATACCTCTCAGGGGTACAGGCAAGCACAGGAGGACTATGGCTGACCAAGTTTGCAGACGACTGCAAACTAGGGGCTATAATTGACTCTCCAGCTGACACAGACATCCTCCAAAAGGGTCTCACTGAGACGGATACCTGGTGTCAAAATCAAGGCCTCAAGCTAAATGCCAAAAAGTGCATAGTCATCCCCTTTGGAAAAAACAAAGTACCCACAAACTACCACATAGGTGGTAGTCCCCTAAATACGGAAGACGTAATAAGGGATCTGGGGACCCAAGTAGATAGTAATCTCACCTTTGATAATCACATTGCCAAATTGGTTATAAAATCCTTCTACATGGCCCACCTAATCACAAACGGGTTTGTATCCAGATCAAAAAAGATCATTGTGCCCCTCTACTCATCACTCATCAGACCCATCATAGAGTACAACGCTCCATTTGGGATGTACCTTACAAGACACCTGCAACAGCTGGAAAGACCACAGAAGTACCTCACCAAGAGGATCACAGGCCAAAAACAGATGCCCTATGCAGCTCGACTGAAGAAACTCCAGTTGTACTTGGTTGCATACCGCCTATTCAGAGGTTCTCTGCATGACATACAAGGCCATGTCCAACCCAGAATTGATGGACATTCTCCACCTAAAGAAAACCTTATCCCCTCGAGCCACATGCTCTAGGGATCTAAACCTCACCACAACAATAAATAGGACATGCTGGAGGGATAGATTCCTGTCCCAGAGACTTCCCATGCTTTGGAACAAGATCCCAATCTACATTAGGCAGAGCTCCTCGCTAACACTCTTCAATATGGGCCTTACAAACCTAGAAAGGTGATGCAATAGCAGGTTTTGCATTAGCATGCATTTTCCTAAAGGGTATGAAGTCTGAAAATACAATCTGCCATTATTTTCTGACTTTAGTCTTTTGTGATTTGTCACTGATTTGCCAGAAAAACACGATTTCATGATAAAGAGACCATAAATATGATGCAAACCTCTGGACATTCTGCATAATGTCTGTACAGTTGAGGGGTATACTAGGTACTGTGTAGGTTACTCTGAGCTGTGTACTGTTCATATGTGTGGCCCTTTGTCCCTGACCTGTCCAGCTTTGCTTCAGTAACAGATATTGACATATGGACAGTGTGTACAACTCCTACCATGGCTGTATTTGATATGCAAAATAGTTGGCACATTTTTCTTGGAATATTGACCCTGTCAACCACAGTACTGTAGCTAGGACACTAAGATACGACAGCCAGGAGTAAGTGCAGGCCACATACTGACAGTATTGACCACACATTTACACAGCTCATTGAGCCCTGCATATTGTGAACAGTCATCAAGTTATCAAATTGATTGGGACAGCCCTGGGAATGTGTGCTCTGCTGCTTATACCCTAAAACATTACTGTTACTGCATTTCTGTGGGAACATGGGTGTGTGTGGGGGGGGGGCACACCTGTCAACTGTCCACATTTGCACAGACTGAGCTTAAGTACCCTTTACATTATGGTTCCATTTTAGCATGGTATTGTGCCTTTCCTGGAGACTACAGGCATATCACTAAAGACCACAGGTTAGATTGTAATGACAGACATTTGGGTTTCAGACATCTTACCCTTCAGAGCCTTATTGCAATTGCCATGCCTCCTATGATATCACTGTGTAGGTCTGTATGGGCATATTTCATGATTGTCCCCATTTGTAGGCCTTTGCCAGACATTTCTTTATGGTTTTGTACAGCTGACTTGCTGAGTGAGGCTGAGGGGTGAGTATGGGACCTCCGCATTGACATCAATGCATGTGACCTATGACCCCCCCAGTTTGTTAGCCCCCCCACATATACTGCAGTGATATTTGTCACCTAGGGGACTACTGCATTCTCTGGGGAAGCCAGTATTTGGGAGACATTTCCTGTTGTCCCACATAGCTGTCAGGTGTCTGCTGCTATCCTAGTAGGCCACCCATTCCTGCATGCAGCGATACCATAGCTATGCTACCACAACATATTACTCCATTCATTTACCACAACATATTATTCCAATCATTTATTGTTAAGACTGACTTACCTTGTGCCTGTGGCAGTTGTGAGGATGGTGTTTGAGTGCTGGCTCTGTCAGATGCATGCAGTACACAGCCTATACATGGTAAGATACAGGTAGTGTGATGTGTGTGGCATCCATTTTACTGTGTGTGTGAGTCAGAGAGAGGTGTCAGTCCCTGGGTCCTTACAGTGTCAGTGTATGTGCTATACATTACCTCTTTGCCAAGGCCCGGGCATACTGGGCCTGCCTCTGGCTGCCCACAGGAACAGGCTCAGGGGGTTCCTCCTCTGAGTCTCCCTGTGCCTGTGCGGGCCTTGGCAATGGTGGGAGGGCTGTGTAGGCCTTCCCTGTGATGTTCCTGCTGCAGATGTTTCTGCAGGATCATATTGTGCAGCATGGCAGATACTATGAACATGTGTGCACATGTGGCTGGAGAATACTGCAGGGCTCCACCAGATATGTCAAGGCAGCGGAACTGTGACTTGAGCATCCCAAACACATGCTCTATAATATTCCTGGTTTGTGGCTGTGCCTCATTATAGCATTCTTCTGTGTGTGTGTGTGTGTGTGTGTGTGTGTGTGTGTGTGTGTGTGTGTGTGTGTGTGTGTGTGTGTGTGTGTGTGCCTTTTTGATGGGTGTCATCATCCACGGCTCCAATGCATAGCCAACATCTCTCACCAGATGGCCATATGGGATGTCCCCCCTGGCAAATGCCTGGCACAGCTGTGAGGCATGCCAGATGTGGGAGTCATGATAACTACCAGGGCTGCCAGACCACAAATTCATGATACTGACCTGGGAATTGTACACTACTTGGTAGTTGATGGAGTGATAGCCCTTGCGGTTGACATAGACTCTACCCTCTTCACCGGGTGGTGCCTTGATGTCGATGTGCGTGCAGTCTATGGCACCTAGTACCTCTGGGTGGTCTGCTACACAGTAGAAGAGATGCATATTGCTGGTCCTCTCCTCACAGGTGCTGGAGAAATATATGTGCTCACCAGCATCTGTTCGTATGACATCCAGGAACTGGTGGAGTACCCTGGATGAAGATGCCTGTGAACCCCCATGATGTCCCCAGTAGGTCTTTGGAAGGTACATGTAGTTATTATTCTTAAAGCTACACATACCTTGATTTCAACTAGGATGGGTTCCCCTCTGTTGCCTCTGATCTGAGGTGAGGCCAGCACAGCTTGCAGAGTTACTGAAGTAAGTCCCTGTTCACCCTGTAGTGCTCTCGTATCTCCAGGTCATGTAGCCCCTGGTAGGTTACCCTGGGTCTGAACACTCTCCTCCTCCTCCTCCATCTGGCACGGTTGTCAACATTATCCTCCTCACTGCCATCATTCTCTAGCACACACTGATGTATCAAAGTGACAGCCGTCCCTAACATTGTGTCAGTTAAAATTCCCCGAGTGTGTACACCAATGGTGCAGAGCTTGTGGGAAAAACCAGACTGAAAGGTGTTTGCATAATTTATACTGGTGTGCTGCAGATGCTGCCTGTGTGATTAGCTGACTATGATACATTCCACCAGCCAGCTATATTATTTGTACTTGAGTGCCTTTATTCTATTTCCCGCTTTTTTTTTCTTCCCATTTCTGCCCTTTCTAAAGCCTGCGGCATGCCACTCAAACCTGCTGCTCAAATATAAACAGCTGGTTGCTGTTGTTTTTCTTATTTTTTTTTATTATTTCTGTTGTTTTTAAGCCCCATGGTGTGCCACACAAACCCCTGCAGCTATAGTTAACAGTATTGAGCAGAAGGGACCCTCCCAGGGAAGCAAACATGCTCAGCATTTCTTAAATTAGCTCAGACACACCCCCTTGCTTAGCTGTGTTAAACTGAGCACAAATAAGGCAGTGTAGCTCCAATGTGCTTACACCAAGCATGACACACCCCCTTTTCATGTCAGCAGCTTCTCCTGCTTACACTACAGCATTATAGCTACTATACAGTTAGGTGCACGTGGACAAGGTCTACTATTTTGCTTTTCAATAAATTTAGCTCATTTGCATAGCCCATTGTCTTAGTCCCTTGTTACACCACTACACCAGAGCCTGTCTCCTTAGCTACCAGTGTTACTTGTTATTGCTTTGGTTCTGCATGCTAGCCATTATAATGGCAAAATTCATATTTCACACAAAATTGTCTTTTTACATTTTTTTATTATATGTACAATCTCATTTGCGTGCCACTGCGCTATGCTAAAACGGCCGAAAGTGGCTAAAAAAATCCTATGATTTTCATAATTTTGAAACTGTTTTTCATGCCAAATTTCCATATATATGGCCATTGGCATGCCTAATAGTCATAATGCATGTTTTACTTTGAGCTGCCATGCCCCTGTTTTGATTTTTGCAGAAATTTACACTGTTAGTAATCAAATACGTTTCTGCAATGGACACTGCTCTGACACGGATGCCTGCCTGCTTACTGAATCTCTAATTCACCTCATTTGCATGGTTTTCATCAGCAAATGAGGTAATTAGCATTATTCAGTGGTGTCCATGTCAGAATAGTGCTGGCAGGCTCATGCACTCCCCCAGCCTTGTTTACTGCATTGTTAGGCAGTCATATTCCGTGCAGAAGCTGCTACACTATTCTGACATGGTGATTTGGCTTTATTAAATCCCATCCAAAGTCTTTTACTGTTCTCTTCATCCTCCTGTTTTCTCTTACTACTTTCTCTTCCAATTTCAAGCCATGTTACTCTCGCTCTGATTCTTTCCTTCTTGTTTCTGTTGTCTTCTCTACCCACTTTTGTAACTGTTGTTGTCACAGGAACATGGGAAATCGCCTGCATTTTTATTCTGTCATGCTCAATCTCCTGTTTAACCTGCAGGACACAATTCCTTTTTTCCTACTTTTTCTCCTTCTCCTTTCTAGTGTGGATTTACTGGTTTCTCAAGAATCCCATTGCCTCCTTTGGATTATTGAATAACAGTGCCCTGTGCATATACATCTGTATAATGCCCGGATGTATCATTCTCCACCTGATGCTTTTTTTTTTTGCAGGCCTTTGATTAATGGAAGTATAACATCCCTTCAACAAAACCAGGTGCATCTCCTACTTTAGTTTCTTTCTCAACCTCCATATCTCTGTGAAGATCTTTTTTCTTTTAGCTCATTTGTTTGAAATCTTTTTTTACTATAACTGGTTGTGGCCACTTCTGAGTTTCTCTTGCGGGGCACTATGCAGTAATATGTGCCTTTTCAATATTTATCTCTACCTCTGTTGGATTCCAGTCCATTTTGCCAAAAGTCCCGGTATCTCCTTCAGCTAATCTGCCCCATCAAATTGTTCTGGTTTTCCCACTATTTTGATATTCTTTTTCCTTGTGCAAACTTCCATGTCTATGATCCTTGTTCAAGACACCCTAATCTCACCTCTGCTGATTCAGTTCAAGCCAACAAGATATCATTCTGTCTCAAAATCTCCTGGATATGTTTGACATTCTCATTTAGCCCCTTAATCACTTCTGTCATTGTTTTTCTTGCATGGTTATATTTTCTAACAGTGTCAGTTTAACTTATTTTATTTCCTACCATATCACTTCCAGGGATACTTGGTCTCTGGGCTGAATCTCTGTTTCATTAGCTGGTATTGTTTCTTGAGATTTTCTCATCCCTGCTTATCACATTCCTACTGGTTTGTTACTCATTAACTGCCAGGCATCTTCAGCAGTTATTTGTAATCATTTCTTACCATGTTTTCTACAATTTATTTTATTTTCCTTTATCTGGTAGCTGAGTAGAACTGCATGTTTCTAGAGTGGTGCCATACTGGATGTCATGTGTTACTATAATTATCTAGTAAGCCTTCAATTATTTGGACTTGTTTTCATACCTACTGTATGCATGTCAAGCAGGTGTCACAAGTTATGATGGACATACTTGTCTGCCTCTCCCTATTCATATCGTATGCATCTCAGTGTGGCCTTTCATCTTGTCAGTTTGCCTCCCTCATTATTATCGGGTTGAGAGCTATAATCTTGAGTTACAATCATGTTTAGCTTGATTGCCCAGATCTGTAACCTTGAGTTACAACCATATTTAGGTTGATTGCCCAGATCTATAAACTTGAGTTACAATCATGTTTAGGTTGATTGCCCAGATCTATAACCTTGAGTTAAAATCATGTTTAACATGACTGCCCATATCTGTAACCTTGAGTTACAATCATGCTTAGGCTGATTGCCCAAATCTGTAACCTTGAGTTACAATCATGTTTAGGTTGATTGCCCAGATCTATAAACTAGAGTTACAATCATGTTTAGCTTGATTGCCCAGATCTATAACCTTGAGTTACAGTCATGTTTAGCTTGATTGCCCAAATCTGTAACCTTGAGTTACAATCATGTTTAGGTTGATTGCCTAGATCTATAACCTTGAGTTACAATCATGTTTAGGTTGATTGCCCAGATCTGTAACCTTGAGTTACAATCATGTTTAGGTTGATTGCCCAGGTTTATAACCTTAAGTTACAATCATGTTTAGCTTGATTGTCCAGATCTATAACCTTGAGTTACAATCATGTTTAGCTTGATTGCCCAAATCTGTAACCTTGAGTTACAATCATGTTTAGGTTGATTGCCCAGATCTATAACATTGCATTACAATCATGTTTAACTTGATTGCCCCGATCTGTAACCTTGAGTTACAATCACATTTAGGTTGATTGCCCAGATCTATAACCTTGAGTTACAATCATGTTTAGCTTGATTGCCCAGATCTGTAACACTGAGTTACAATCATGTTTAGGTTGATTGCCCAGATCCATAACCATGAGTTACAATCATGGTTAGCTTGGTTGCCCAGATCTATAACCTTGAGTTACAATTATGCTTAGCTTGATTGCCCAGATCTGTAACCTTGAGTTACAATCATGTTTAGGTTGATTGCCCAGATCTGTAACCTTGAGTTAAAATCAGGTTATGTTGATTGCCCAGATCTGTAACCTTGAGATACAATCATGTTTAGCTTGAGTGCCCAGATCTATAACCTTGAGTTGCAATCATGTTTAGGTTAATTGCCCAGATCTATAACCTTGAGTTGCAGTCATGTTTAGCTTGATTGCTCAGATCTATAACCTTGAGTTACAATGATGTTTAGGTTGATTGCCCAGATCTGTAACTTTGAGTTACAATCATGTTTAGGTTGACTGCCGTGATCAGGTTTGCTGCCATTTCAGTCAGCAGCTTGATCTGTGGCTTTGCTCAGGAGTGTATCCCTTTAGTCAACAGCTTGATCTGTGGCTCTGCTCAGGAGGGTATCCTTTGTGTCAGCAGCTTGATCTGTGGCTCTGCTCAGGAGTGTATCCTTTGTGTCAGCAGCTTGATCTGTGGCTCTGCTCAGGAGTGCATCCTTTGTGTACTATTTGTTGTCTTTTCCCCCCTACCCTTTAGAGTAATAGGTAAGTGTTAGATCAGTGGTTAGATAGATTTATGGGTGTTGGGTATTTAGGTCAAGAAGTTTTTTTGGGTGAATGTAGTTATTGGTAGGCTTTTCCCACCTTGGATTTTTTTATTGCTTTTTTGTATTTTTCCTCATCAGAGTAGGGTACTTTTTTGTTGTTAATGTAGTATATTAGTGTTTATTAAGCTTGCTTATTTTTTGCTTAGTGATGGATGAGGCTTTTAAGAAATGTGCTGCTTGCGGGCACAAGCCACCTTCAAAGGATGCACACAAAAAGTGGATTTACTTCTTCGTGCTATCCATCGATTGTTCCTGCTCTATTTGTGAAGGGTTCATTCTAGGGCTATCAATGAGAGGAGGGCAAATCTTGTTTTAAAAGGTCTCCTCCCCAGATGGTCCTTCCTCATTGGCTACAAAGAATGGTTCCAACAAGAGTGACTGTCCTCCCAAGGACTCTAAGCCTTCAAGAGGGGATTGTAAGAGGTCTTCCTCTAGCTGTGTGACTTGTCCCTCTTCTGGCCCACTTGACTCAAAGGTCCCAAGACCTTCTGGTGCCCTGGCGGTCTCAGCACCTGCATCAGCTCTGATTCCTAAGAGCCAGTTTCCCCCGATGTTGACCTTGTGTAAGGCTTCTCCAGCTCTCAGTGTGCCGAGTACTTTTTTTGGTAAAAGTGGCTCCATCAGTTTGGGGAGCTTCCTTCTTCTCCCCCTCCATAGGTTCATAGGTTGGTACTGGGCTATCAGCCCTAGGGCCTATGCAAGCTTAGCCATAACAATTCCCTGGATATTTCTTCCCACAATATTTACTTCTCTGGACCCCTGTCTAGCAGGGCGACTGACATGATCCCCGGGGTGAATTTCCTATCTCCCATCCAATCATCAAGGTTCCTTTTGAAGAGGGCCAATGAGGCGCTCTGCTTGACATGTATGAGCAGTAGTCTATTCCAGAGTATGGGGAGCCTCTGGGTCAGGAACCTATCTCTCCTGCATGTTTTGTTCATTGTGATGACAAGGTTTAGATCCCTGGAGCGTGTGGCTCTGAGGGATTGGGTGTGGCTCTGAGGGAGGTGTCACTGTAGTCTTCTCCTTCCTTGCCTCAAGACCAAATCTCTCCAGCTCAGATCCAACCAGTGGGTGCTTTATCATTCTGATGAACCTCAAGCCCTGGTTGGTGGCTTTATCCTCTTAGTCACTGAGGTTGGTAAGCAGTTTCAAGGCTTCAGATCTGGAACATCTGATGAGATCCCATTTGCAAACTCAGATGCAATTAGGCCTTGTTTCTTTGAGGCTGGGATCCTTCTCTGGACCCTCTGCTCTGTCACTCTTGTTTCCTGCCATGGACCCAAGGTCTTTGATCCCAGCTGTGTTTCTACCATCTGGGTCAAATTCAATTGCTTGGCTGTGTCCGGTTCTGACTCCCACATTGGTCTTCTTAACTTCAGCAGTGTCAGAGCAGAGTGGAACTCAAGGCTATTGTGTCAAGACTGGTGTTTCCAGGTTGGGTTTGTCCCTCCTGCTTGGGGTATTGCCCCTCAACAGCTCAGCTGTGGTTTTGATGTAGGGGTGGGATGTAGCTCCCTGGGTTCAGGCATGTGTCAGGTCTCTTCAGATCCTGGGACTGTTTTTTTCTGGGCAGCTAGCTTCCACATTTGCCTTTGACATCATGGTGAGGATGTTCTCCACTAAGGAGATGGGTTTGTCTTCCTCTGCCGGTGTTCCCACTCCCTTCTCATCTATACCTATGACAGGTCATGAGCCTGTTTTGGGAAAGCCCATGCTGGTTGGCCTTCAGTCTGACGCCCCCCACCCCCCCACTGAGGTTCCTACCTCTTCCCCCCCTCTCATCCTGTTTCACCAGAGCAGGAAGTTTCAGGCAAGAAGCAGCCCATGAGAAAGCACCTGGACTCCCCCAAGGAGCCCATCACCAAGTATACTGATTTTGAGGAAGGAGAGGGGTCTTTTAAGTCACTGCACAATGATGCCTCCTTTGGTGATCTTTTGGAGCTTTTTCAACAGCACAGGAGCTGGACCACCACAGCCATTTCTACAGAGGAGTCAGTATTTTTGATCATAGAACTAGTGTCTCTGAGGACATGAAAGGAACCTGACATGGTGGAGCCCATCCCTAAGAAGCCTGACAAAATTCTTGTTTCACCCATTGATCGGCTGCACTGGTGTAAGGGCCTGGCAACAGATGCAATCTTGGCGGCAGCCATCACAAAGAAGGAAGTCTCTGAGGAGAGTTCCTAAACACATTCCCTGAGTAGAGGGTCTCAGGCTTTGGAGCAATTAAGAAAGTGCTCTTATGCCAAAGTGACATTTGCTTAAAGGACACTTAATTACCTTTCCCACTTGACACGATTTCATTGCAATCTTGTGGCCGAATTGTCTAGCAATGTTAAGACACAGCAGAATTGGAGGTTCAGAATACGTTGGAGACTCAGTTGTCTACTCTTCAGTCTACTGCCAGTGTCTCCATGAGGCTCACTTTGAATGCAACCAATGGAGCATTCAAAGCAGCTGGCACCGGCACTGCCATGCAATGCCACGCCTGAATGAGGCTGTGTAATTTCACAGACTGCTTCAAGGCATCTGTTGATAATGCCCCTTTTATTGGCTGTTCCTTGTTTGGGCCAAAAATTAAGGACACTCTTACTAGGGGTGAGCAAGACAAGAAGACTTTGTTCTCTGTAGGAGTGCACTTTGCAACCCTTTAACAAACCTTCTCAAAGGATCAAAAGAAGGAGGGGCCAGCATCTCTTCATTAGGAAATCATAGCAGCCATTCCAGAACACCCATTCTCTGAGGGTTCCACCCATGGCTGGGGAAGAACTGTAATGGGTGCCACCCACAGGGCAGAGGCAGTCTGTAAAATCAAGGCTTTCATGGAGAGTTCAATAGCGGACCCTTCCAGTGATCCTGAGGAGTTGTGCAACTATCCTGATCTGGAGGCAGTCAAGGGTCACTCAACTCTTCACCCACAAGCTTCAGAGGCCATCAGATCAGATGGGTGGGTGCTAAGACTCATATCCAGAGGCTATGCCATTCCATGTTTAGAAATTCCAAGTTTTCATTACAGATATCACCCAGATATTTCAGCCAGTTAGAGACAGCAGGCAGTAGTAGAGATTCAGAAGCTGCTGGCAAATCAAGTCATCCAGGAAGTCCTGGCAGTCCAACAGGGATCTGGGGGTCAACTCGAGGTTCTTTTTGGTGCAAAACAAAGAACAAGGACCTCAGACAGATTTTGGATATAAGCATATTGAATTTGTTTGTAAAACAGACCGAATTCCAAATGGTCAAGATGCAGACCATTCTACCTCTGTAGAGGAGGGACAATTAGATGTGCTCATCAGACCTCAAGGACTCCTATCATCATTGCAAAAGAAACATACCAGACTCCTCTAGCAAACCACAATTGAAATGAATGGACTGGAAACAGCACAGCTGAATAAACAAGCATAGTTTAATTTCTAAGCACTTTCACCTTCAGTAAAGGCATCATTAGAGATAAAAACAGAACACAGAAAGCAATTATGTTTAAATATACCTCTCAAAAGGTATTTAACTAATAAAAACCCTGAATAGCATGGCTCTGAATTGATAATGACTGGCCCCCGACTGGAAAATGCAGTGACCCTTGTACTATATCCTGCTTAAAGACAGGCGCCAACTTAAACCCTTTTTTGAAAAGAATTCTAAACTGTTTGTCTGACAGTCCTTACATGGTTGTCTAGTTCTCTTCCCGCCACCAGTAGTTTCTTGATTTTGAAATGAAACCAGATAATGGTGTTGGGAGGCTTGAAATAACTATTTAAGTATTTTTGCACTTTTAAGTAGTATGGTATTAAATGTTATATCTTTTATGTCTGTTTTATATTATTTGTGTTGGTGTTTTGTATATATGCACTGGAACATTAAAGGCTGCTACACTGGTTCTTGATAAGGGTTTTTATTGGTTAAATACCTTTTTAGAGGTATATTTAAACAGAATTACTTCCTGTGTTCTGTTTTTATCTCTGATGATGCCTTTACTGAAGGCGAAAGTGCTTAGAAATTAAACTATACTTCTTTATTCTGATGTGTTGTTTCCAGTCTGTTCATTTCAGTTGTGGTCTGCAGGAGGAGTCTGGTGTGTTTCTTTTGCCATTGGAGTGTTAGCTTACATTGGGCAACCTATGAATGGTGACTCCTAGCATCATATCAAGATACAGAGACATTCCAGGAGGATCTTGCTCTTCCATTTGAGGGCCAGTCATAATCAGTTCAGAGCCCTGCCATTCAGTGTCATTACAGCAACTGGGTGTTTACCAAGAGCAGAGCAGTGGTGGCAGCCTAGTTCTGGCTGCAAGGGTTTTGGATCTTTCCATACCTGTATAATTGGCTCCTCACAGCCCCCACAAGAACTTCCATAGTCACAGCCAGGGACACCTTACCCCAGTTGTACAGACATTTGGGGATAACTATCATTTATCAAAAATCAAGTCTTTAACCTGTCCAGGCTGCACATTTTTACTTTTTTTTCCACTGATTAATTTGTTTCCTGAGTGATACTTAAATACACAGAGAATGTCAGTGTCTTTTTCTTTTGTGATAAGACTCAAGGCCTGCAAAAACTATAAGAACTGCTCATGACTCTGCTGGTTATCCCCCCCCCCCCGTTGTATTCATTGATCTGCTTTTTATACTTGGTGATTTAATTTGCCCACCCTTACTGTAAATTGAGCTTTATAAGTTCATCCTTTTCTACACCAGGGTTTCCAGATGTCCCTATGTGAACAGGACTGTCCTGAGATCATCAGCCAAATCCCGAGTCCTGCACTGCCTCTTAAAATCCCGGTGAAACTGCCTGCTGTTCCACATTGAAGAGCAGAGGCTCCACTTTGTGATATTTAATTAGCTCGTATACCGGCATATGAGCCAATGAAAACTTGCAAAGCAGAGCCACTTCTGTTTAATGAGGAACAGCAGGCAGTTCCACATGAAAGACCTTTCTCCTATTTTTTTTTTTTTTTTACTTCTTTACCTGTCCGTTTGGAAATCTGACAACCCTGTTCTACACTTATTTGCCTTTCCTTGGGCTTATTTTCAAAAAAGTGCATTTTGCCTCTGACTGTTCTACTGATTTACTATCTCTGAATTCATTATTTAGCTAGCTGTTGGATAAAGTAGTGTATTTTAAACTTTAGCAAGCTCTCTTCTGTGTTTTTACATCAAGAAGACAATGGATTTTCCATCTAGTGACAGTGAATGGGAGCCTGGTCTGTGTAGGTTTGGGGAAATACACTAGAGATTCCTGCATGTACTTGTTTTCTTGGCTGGAAGGCTTATAATCAGCTTACCTTGATTTAGTGACTTTACAAATTCTGTACAATTGAATGGCTCTTGGCTCATGTCTACAAAGCAAAGCACTTTTACTGAATAATCACACTTTTATAAGCTCTTTAAAGGACACTGCTGTTATCTTGAGTTGCTTATTGCCTTTCCTTAAATTTAAGTTTGTTTGTGCATTTCACTCTAGGGTCACAGGTTTTACTAGGCTAATGACCACTAGGGACTATTTAAGTCTAGCCATGGTTCCCAAATCTCTGACAAGTTCTAGTACCTTTGATAAGTGTAAGCAGGGGCTTGGGAGATGAAACATTTCCAAACTAGGGCCTGGGAGATGAACCATGTACAAGTTACCTGTGCCCATTACAGGCATGGGTGCCAAACCAGGGATACATTTCCTGTTCCCCATCCAACTGTCCAAGTTGCACTTTATTTGGGTTAGGGAGGAATTCTGTTTCACATGGATGAGGAGCCTGTTCCAGAGACGGGGTAGTCTCTGGGATGCATACTTATCTTTCCAGCATGTCCTATTTATGTCACAGGCAAGGTTTAACACTTTAGAATGGGTAATTTTGGTGCTGTTTGTTTTGTGGATATTCAGGAGGTCCAAGAGAGTGGGATCTGACAATGTCCTGTATGCCTGGCATAGATCTCCCCTCAAAAGCCTGTAGGAGACAGAATACAGGGATAGGGCACTGAGGTGATCTGCAGAGGACATTTTACTTACTCCCTGTATTCTATTAGTGAGGAACCTCGGTGTACATTCCAATTGTTGGATATGCCTGGTAAGGTACATACCAAAGGGAGCATTGTACTCAATGATAGGTCTGATGAATGCCATATACAGTGGAACAATGACTTCCTTGGAATTAAATGCCATACCTTTGTTTATAACTTGGCAGTATAGAATGATTTCCTCACCACTAAAGACACATGATGGTCAAAGGCTAGATTACTATGTGTGTCCCTAAGTCCCTGACTACTGGATCAACTCTAAGGGGTGTGTTGTCAATATGATAGTTACCAGGGATGGATGACTTCCCAAAGGATACCTTTATGCATTTCTTGGCATTTAGTTTTAGTCCAGGGCTCTGACACCAGTTGTTTGTCTGTGTCAGCCCCTCCTGGTGAACATTTGTGTCAGTGTAAGATTCAGTGACAGCTCCTAATTTGCAATCATCAGTAAATTTAGTCAGCCAGAAACCACTGACATTGGCCTTGACTTCTGAGAAGTAAATGCCAGAAAGGAGCGGTCCAAGGACTGTTCCCTGAGGGACTCCACTTGTGTCTGGACTCTTTATAGAGGTAATGTCCCCAATTCTAACTTCCTGGGTCCTGCCTGTGAGCCAGTTGGCTATCCACTGGGTGACATACGGGTTTGTACCTAACCTCTTGAGTTTTTCAACAATGCCTGAGGGGGGTATTGTGTCAAATGCCTTGGCCAGTTCAAGGTAGGCAGTGTGAACGATTTTGTCCTCATCCATTGCTTTGGTGATCTTCTCAAAGAAGTCCACCAGGTTGAGTAGGCATGATTTGCCCTTGACGAAACCAAACTGGGTTGGGTCAAGTGTCTGGATATTTACTATCTCTCTATTGATCATGTCCATGATAATTCTTTCTATGGCTTTACATATAGGACTAGTGAGACTTATGGGTCTGTAGTTTCTAGGGTCTGTAGATGACCCACCTTTGTGCTGAGGGATGATTGTTGCTTTTCTCCATTCATGAGGCATGAAGCCTGTTTGGAGGCTACAGTTAAACCATAATTCCAGTGGCCCTGATAGGTCATGTTTCATGCTATTTAGAAGGCATCCTGGGATATTGTCTGGGCCCTTTGATGCAGTGTTCTTGGTCTTAGAACATTAAAGACCTGTTCCCTAGTGATAGTAGGGGTGTTATATTTGATGATATTTCCTGAGGGAAGGTTAAGGAGGAGAGAGGGGTAAAGTTGGAGCTGAATTTGTCAGCCAGGTTTGCCATGTCTTCTGGCTCAGTATAGGTAGCTCCATTTACAATGAGCTCTGCAAACAATTGTGTATTGCCTTTGAGGTTGTGGACATAGCTAAACAAGGCGTTGTGGTTGTACTTGACCCGGGAGGCCAAACTTACCTCAAATTTGGCTTTTGTAAGCTTTATTTGTCCTATGGGTTGTTTGTTTAGTTTGATGAGAGTGCTTTTATCCTGCTGGGTGCTGCACCTCCTAATTTTTGCCATGATTTTCTTCCTCCTGTTATACAGCCTATTGATTTTGTGATTCCACCAGGGGGGCTTGTTTTTTGAGTTAGTTCTGTACTTCCTCGTGGGTACAACTGCCTCTATGCAGCTATTAACATGCTTGTACAGGGTTGCTGTGAACAGTTCTGCATAGGCAGCAGTGTTCTCAGGGTTTATGGGAGCTTGAAAGTTTGCCAGATTCTCACTTGATAGCAGGAAATTAGCTTTAGAATAGTTCTTGAATATTCCAGGTTTAGCTGGGGGTCCAGGTTTTATTTTTATTTCAAAGGAGACGATTTTGTGGTCTGACCTTACCAGGAAAGGCATTACAGTAGGGGGTGTAGAGCAGTCTCCAATATTAGTGAGGACAAGATCCAGTATGATTGCACCCCTGGTTTGTGTATTGACTATCTGGTCCAGGGAGTTTGTGTTTACATAATCCAGGAATCTCTGTGCATGTACGTTTGGTGTCTTATAGGATTCTGAGTTAATAGTGGGGGTAATTAAAGTGACTCATGATATGGTATTGGGTTGGATGGTGAGTGTTTTTAATAAGTTTAAATACATGTTATAGGTTTCCTGGGTCATAGAGGGGGACCTATAACTTGCAAGGAAGTGGAATTGGATTTTACCTATGGTGATTTGAACATGGAGCAGCTCAAGTGCTTTGTCCTGTTTTACCAGCCTTGAAGTATATTTATTTTTTATGTAAATAGAGACACATCCACCTTTAGTCTCTGCCTGTGAAGTAGCTGGCCTAAATGTGTGGAAGGCATTATAACCTTGCACTGCTGGTGTGCTCTCCATGGCTTTAAACCACGTCTCAGTGACCACACAGACATCAGCATTCTCTAAGGTAAAGAGAACTTCTAGAGAGTGTATTTTTTCCTCTAGACTCCTAGCATTGAGCAGTAATACCTTAAGATTTTCTTGGCTTTGATTTGCTATGTCGGAAGTACTTTCAGTTTGGCATTGCCTAAAAAAGGTACTATGGGGGAAGACAGTGCTTTAGCTAATGTTCAAAAGCGTGGAGGGGAGAGGTGCAGACCATCCTCGGTAAAGCACCATGCTCTGTTGACCTTCTCCTTCCATGGTGACAAATATTGTCCAACTGGGCAGAAGCCCTTTTTCAACAGAGACCAGGGGATACAAGTTCCAGTAAATGAGAATTAAAAAGTTACAATTTAAAAAGTTACAATTTAAAAAGTTGCAATTTGTTTTACAAAAGAGAAGTTACAATTTTTACACAAACAGCAGTAGACAATGTGATTCAATTAATATTACAAAAGAAGTAAACAAAATCAGCAAATACGGGGTACTATTGAAAAAAGAAAAACAACAGGATGTACAGGATACTGTGTGACAAGACTCTGAGGTAGAAGTTTATATAATAGCATTTAGTTAATTGAAACAAATAATTTTGTAGAGACCAGGCTCCATTTTCCAGCAACCAGTTTTAATGTAGTCAGAATAACACAAGCACTTTCACAATTAGCTTCCTCAGGAGAATGAACTACAACAAAATAAAACACCTGTTTTATACCATTTGGACATAGCACATGACTTGTAGTATATCATTTAAAGAAACATCAACATTACATCAATGAATGCCATTTGTAAAATGCATTTGCAATACGCATAAATATAAATACTTGCATAAATTCATGTGAAAGACACTAAGAACAATCATACACAAAATACATACTAAATATATATATATAAAAATAGTAAAACCTTTAAGACTTTTAAACCTCGTCTACGTAGGGGTCGAGTCTTGAGGATGGGTCTCAATGGAATGTGATAATTTAGGCCATGTCCCATATTTGCCCTAAGCCTTATGATCCATTCCGCTTCAAGTGTTTCAGTTCTTGTTCTAACATCACCTCCCCTTCTACTTTCAAGACATCTACCTAATATCATAAACTTGAAAGTGTGATGTGTCTCAGTATCCTTAACATGTTTCGCTAATGCATTATGCACATTTTGTTTCTTAATATGGTATAGATGTTCCCTAATTCTAAGTTTGAGTTGCCTGTCTGTTTTCCCTACGTAGTATTTGCAACAGATTTGACAGACAGCTAAATAAACTAAATGGGGACTATCACATGTAGCATAAACCCTAAACTGAAACTTTTCACCCGTATCCAGATGCACAAAATCTGTCTCTTCTGAAATATATTTACAGTATTGACAATTCCTGCATGCTTTCTCACCCCCTGTATTCTGTATCCTGATATGATCTCTAGTGGTGCATAATCTTCTCTTTAAGGATTTCTTAGTTTTGAAGGTGAATTGTGGTCTTATATCCAAATGTCTGCTTACTTGTTCATCTATCATTAAGATGTTCCAATATTTATTAAAGATGTCTGTGTATGCCCTGATGTTCCTAGAATAACTAAAGCCCATCCTTAACTTATGAGGAGTATATTTCTTATTCCCCTATTGGCTCATTATAATATTAGCCTGTTGTGAAAAATATGATTTAGCTCTACCTTCCCTTAATTTGGCTACGTCCCTTAAATTCCCCTGTACAAAATGTGTCTCATAACCTCTCTGAATAAATTATTTTTCAACATCACTTGCTTGCCTTATAAACTCTTCACCTTGTACATTCAGACGTGATATTCTAAATTCCTGATTTTGGACTACATTTTTGAATATATAGTCAGGGTGCATGCTCTCCCGGCTAAGTAAGCTATTTACATGACATTCTTTTCCATATAGCTTGGTACTCATCTTATAATCATTATCCCTAAAAATTGAGACATCTAGAAAGTTCACCTCTGTAAATGACCAGTTCATTGTAAACTTAAGGTAAAATGTACTGTGATTAATAAAGTGTTGAAATTCCTTTAATGAATCAGGTGACCCTCTCCAAATGAGAAAGAGATCATCCACAGATCTGCGGAAAAACACAATATTATGTTTTTAGGGACCGTGCACTAAAGTTTTCAGTTCCCATTCAGATAATACTGCATTGGCATAACTATTGGCACATGATGTCCCCATTGCTATCCCGTTACATTGCCAATAAATATAATTTCTAAATAAGAAGACATTATTTTCTAGTACAATAGTTAGTAGTTTCCTAATTAATTCCACCTTATTACAATCATAATTCGAATCATCTACTAGCTGTCTAGTAATGCTATCTATATCAGCTTCATTGGGTATCACTGTGAAGAGTGACACCACATCAAGGGTAACTAGCATATATTCACTAGAAATGTGCCCTCCATTGGTCTCTATACTGTGAAGAGTGACACCACATCGAGGGTAACTAGCATATATTCACTAGAAATGTGCCCTCCATTGGCCTTTATACTGTGAAGAGTGACACCACATCGAGGGTAGCTAACATATATTCAGTAGAAATGTGTCCTCCATTGGTCTCTATACTGCAAAGAGTGACACCACATCGAGGGTAACTAGCATATATTCACTAGAAATGTGTCCTCCATTGGTCTCTATATATAGGTCTCTCACAAACTGTTCTGTGTCTTTTAAAATATATTCAGATTTATCTATAAGACAACGTAAATTTTTCTCCAAATATATGGAAATGGATTCCGTGCACCAATTTCTGCTAGCCACTATTGGTCTCATTGGTAGCTTCACCATATTTTTGTGGAGTTTAGGTAGTCCTTGAATAATTGGTATGGTGGGATTCCGCATACTGAAAAATGTATATAATTCATCATCTATTAGGCCCATTCTTTTTAACTCATAAAGTTCCTTCCCTGTTTTCTTTATCATTTTAGAGACATCAAAAAAAGAAATAGTGCTATAAAAACGACTATCATTTAACATATTAACCATCATTTTGTCATACTCTTTCCTGTCCATGACAACAATCTGTCCTCCTCTGTCAGCTGGTCTTATCATAATATCAGAGTTAGTCTGTAAATTGCACAACGCTTGATGTTCACTCTTGGTTAAATTATATTTCTTATTAACATGCTTATTACCCTTCTGTGAATAATATACTTTATAGGCTTCTATACACATCCTTTCAAATGCATGTACTAAAGAATTGAACTTCGGAACAAATATACTCGGTTTTCTAAAAACATTAATATTGTTAGAAGCATTCACGTCATTATCAAACATAATTTTTAACATCAAATTGAGCGTAAATTGTTTAATGTCAAAAACAATGTCAGTAATATCCGAGTCTGCAGTCAGAATAAACAAAAGTCTTTTGTTTAGAACATTAAATTCATTTTCAATTGACATATGTGAGGATAGATTAACCACTAATTTTTTGTATTCATGAACACCTTCTTTATAGTATAGGGACTCACCACACCTGCTTCGTGTTTCCTTTTCCCTTTCGTAATCACGTAATTACAGCATGCGAAAGCATGCAGGAATTGTCAATACTGTAAATATATTTCAGAAGAGACAGATTTTGTGCATCTGGATACGGGTGAAAAGTTTCAGTTTAGGGTTTATGCTACATGTGATAGTCCCCATTTAGTTTACTTAGCTGACTGTCAAATCTGTTGCAAATACTACGTAGGGAAAACAGACAAACAACTCAAACTTAGAATTAGGGAACATCTATACCATATTAAGAAACAAAATGTGCATAATGCATTAGCGAAACATGTTAAGGATACTGATACACATCACACTTTCAAGTTTATGATATTAGGTAGATGTCTTGAAAGTAGATGGGGAGGTGATGTTAGAACAAGAACTGAAACACTTGAAGCGGAATGGATCATAAGGCTTAGGGCAGATATGGGACATGGCCTAAATGATCACATTCCATTGAGACCCATCCTCAAGACTCGACCCCTACGTAGATGAGTTTTAAAAGTCTTAAAGGTTTTACTATTTTTAGATATATATATTTAGTATGTATTTTGTGTATGATTGTTCTTAGTGTCTTTCACATGAATTTATGCAAGTATTTATATTTATGCGTATTGCAAATGCATTTTACAAATGGCATTCATTGATGTAATGTTGAAGTTTCTTTAAATGATATACTACAAGTCATGTAATGTCTAAATGGTATAAAACAGGTGTCTTATTTTGTTGTAGTTCATTCACCTGAGGAAGCTAATTGTGAAAGCGCTTGTGTTAGTCTGACTACATTAAAACTGGTTGCTGGAAACTGTTGCCTGGTCTCTACAGAATTATTTGTTTCACTGGAATTTTTGGATTTATCTATCATTATTATAGAGACACCTGGATTCCACTGGTTTTGCTTGTTTTTGCTGTAGCATTTAGTTAATGGTTAGGAAAGGGTTTGAGCATCTGAGAGGAGTAAAGGAAGAGGAACGGAGTCATTAAGAATTGTATTTTGTAAGTTGTGTTTGTTCATACTTGTGTAAGTGAAATTTGAAAGAGGTAGATAGTATATGTGTTAGGTGTGGTTTAGAGTCTGTGTTAGGGAGGGGTAGAGGCCGAGGGGGGTGGTTTGTCTTGGGTCTGACACGAGCAAGTCCTATATTTAAGTAGGTGGTCTTTTAAAGATTTTTTGAAGCATATTGTGCTAGTAATAGATCTTAGGGATCATGGCAGTTTGTTCAGTTTGTTCCATGAATTAGCACCTCAGTAACTGTAGAGAAGTTTGCCTTTGTTTTTTTTTTGGCTTGTAGATTTCTAGGAGATGTTGATCAGAGCTACGAAGGGTACCATTGGGAGTGAAGGGAGAGAGAAGAGTTGAGAGAGTTGGGCAAGAGGTAAACTTGTTGAGTATGGAGTGAGTAATGTGCAGTTGATGGAGGAGGAGTTGTTGGTGGAATTCAAGCCGTTGAAGGTTTTTTAAGGATAGACAGTGATGTGAGCGGTAGAGTAGATTACCTGCAAATCTTGCAATTCTGTTATATGTGAGTTCAAGCTTGGACATGAGATTGGATTGTAGGTTAGTTAGGACTGGTGGGGCATAAAACAGGCTAGCTAGAAGGCAGGCTTGTGATACGGTAGGTTTAGATTAATTTGTGAGGAATTTTCTGTTCCTGTAAATCAGCCCTAGCTTTTGCTGGGTTTTTTGATGGATTGTTGTATGTGGAAATCAAATTTGTGTTGCTCATCTATTGTGCCTAGTAGTTTTGTGTGAGGCTCTACCTTGATGATTGTGTTGTTAAGGGAAGTAATAGTAAAGGCAGGTTTGTGATGAGAGAGGGATTTAGAAAGGAATAGTGGCAACTTCTTTTTTTTTTTTGTTTGTTTTTTGTTTTTTTGGGTTAAGTAGGAGTTGGTTGCTAGTTAGCCATCTTTCAGCAGAGTGAAATGATTCTTGAGTTAGGGTAAGAAGCTGGGAGATATTGTCATCGGAGGAGATTACAGTCGAATCATATGCATATCGTATTAGTGTGAAGTGAGGAAGAGCTGTGTGGAGGTTGTTAGTGAATATGTTAAATAACAGGTGTCCAAAGATGAAGCCTTGTGGGATCCTGGCTTGGACAGCTGGAAAAGGGGAGAGATCATTGTGCCACTTGACAGACTGATGCCAATTATAGAGGTAGCTAGAGAGCCAGGCAAAAATGGAGTTTAAGAGATTGAGGTCTGATAGGTTAGACAGCAGAGTGTTGTGGGAGACAGTATCAAAGGCTTTAGAGAAGTCAAGGAATAGTCAGAAGTTTAATCTGTTGTTGTCTCGCATTCTGGTAATTGCCTGTGTGAATGATATTCGTGCTGTGGCTGTACTGTGATGATGGTGGAAGTGTGCTGTGTAGGAGTTAGAAAGCTTTCTTGGAGAAGGTAATCTAATAGCTGCTTGTGTATACACTTCTCTAGTTCATAGGTTCATAGGTTCATACGAGGCTATCTGCCCTAGGGCATTTATAAGCCAAGCCAGAGTGTGTTTGGCTTTCGCCACCCATTTTAAAATAATTTTGCTATGCCCTTTTTCGAGGTTAGTATACTGTGCCTCTGTCTAACAGTGACACAGAAGTGATACCCGGGGTAAACCTATGATCTCCCATCCACTCATTAAGATTCCTCTTGAAGAGAGTCAATGAGGGACTCTGCCTAACCTGGACTGGGATTTTATTCCAGAGTGAAGGGAGCCTCTGGGTTATGAATCTGTCCCTCCAGCATGTCCTATTTATTTCAGTGCTGAGGTTCAAGTCTCTCGAGCATGTAGCTCGATGGGATTTGGATTTTCTGAGGTGCAGCATGTCCATTAATTCCGGGTTGGACATGGCTTTATACGTCAGGCACATATCGCCTCTGAGCAGGCGGTATGCCACTGAGTAGAGCTGGAGTTTCTTTAACTGGGCAGCATATGGCATCTGTTTGAGCCCTTTGATCCTCTTGGAGAGGTATTTTGGGGGTCTTTCCAGTTGCTGCAGGTGTCTGGTAAGGTACATCCCAAAAGGGGCATTGTACTCAATTATGGGCCTGATGAGGGATAAGTAAAGAGGCACGAAGACCTCCCCTGATCTAGATGTGAATCCCTTCATGATTAGGTGGGCTATATAAAATGTTTTTCTAACCACTTTGGCCACGTGGTTGTCAAATGAGAGATTGCTATCAACTTGGGTCCCCAGGTCCCTAATTACTTCTTCTGTACTTAATGGATTACCACCTATGTGGTAATTTGTGGGCACTTTGTTTTTGCCAAAGGGGATGACTATACACTTTTTGGCATTTAGCTTGAGGCCATGGCTCTGGCACCAGTTGTCTGTTTCTATGAGGCCCTTTTGGAGGAAGCTTGTGTTGGCTGGAGTGTCAATTATGGCGCCTAGTTTGCAGTCATCTGCAAACTTGGTCAGCCACAGTCCTTCCGTGTTGGCCTGTACCTCCGAGAAATATATACCGAGCAAGAGACGTCCCAGGACTGAGCCTTGTGGGATGCCACTTGTAACTGGTTTGGAGTTTGACATGGCTCCAGCAATTCTAACCATGTGGGTTCTGTCCTTGAGCCAGTTTGCAACCCATCTAGTGACACAGGGGTTTATATTTAAGCTGGTGAGCTTATCTATAATACCCAAGTGGGGTATTGTATCAAAGGCTTTTGCAAGGTCCAGGTAGGCTGTGTGGACCACCTTCCCCTCGTCAATGGCCTTGGTGACTGTTTCAAAGAAATCAACCAGGTTTAAGAGACAGGATCTGCCCTTAACAAAGCCAAACTGGGTAGGATCCAGTGTCTGTAGGTCCCCAATATCTTTATTTATGAGGTCCATGATGATCCTTTCCATAGCTTTGCAGACCAAGCTAGTCAGGCTTATGGGGCGATAGTTTCCAGGATCCGTTGAGGCACCACCTTTGTGGAGAGGGACCACTGTTGCTGTACGCCACTCTTTGGGTACATATCCTGTAGTAAGGCTGAGATTGAACAGTAGTTTTATGTTTGGGTTTAGCTCTTCTTGGAGTTCATGTAGGACGCAGCCCGGAACACCATCTGGTCCCAGTGATGCTGTGTTTTTTGCATTGGAGAGGGCAGCTCTTACCTGAGCATCTGAGATGTCAGGGGGGCGGCACTCTGCTGAGATAGATATTTGCCCTTTTGGTGGGGAGGGGGGGGAGTTTGCGCTGAACCTGTCAGCTAGGATGTTGGCAATGTCTGTGGGTTCGATGTATTTTTTGTCATTTTGGACTAATTCTGAGCATATCTGGGAATTCCCACCCAGGTTCCTAACATAACTAAAGAAAGCCTTGTGATTATCCTTAGTGTCCTGTGCAATTTTTCTCTCAATGCTGGCCTTAAACGATTTTATGAGTGCCCATAGTTTTTTGCTAATACTGATCAGAGATGCCTTCCCTTTTTAGGATTTTGCTCTATCATGTAGTAGTTTCCTCCTTCTATTGTATAGTTTGTTTATGGCTGGGGTCCACCAGACAGGACATCTGCCTTTGGAGGACTGGGTCTTGGTTTTATTTGGGATTGCATGATCCATGCTTTCCTGAAGGTGTTCATAGAATGCGTTTATAAAGGATTCTGCAGTCTGGGCCGTATTTTCCACAGACCCGGGGGCTTTGAAGGATTCCACCTCCGTTTTGACGAGTGTGAAATTTGCATTAGAGAAGTTTTTCACTGTGGTTTTCAGGGCAGGGGGTGGAGTCGGGATGTGAATATCCAGTGAGATTAGTTTTTGGTCTGATCTTACCAATGAGGGATACACTTCTGGTCTGGAGCATAGAGTCCCCATATTGGTGATGATCATATCCAGTATGTTTTCCCCTCTTGTGGGAGTGGTAACAAGTTGTTCCATAGCATTTGAGTTTATAAATTCTAGGAACCTTTGGGTTAGGGTGTTGGAGCTAGAGTAATGCTCTCAGTCTATGTTTGGGTAGTTGAAGTCGCCCAATATAATTGTGTTTGGAGAGACCTTCATATTTTCCAGTGGTCTCAGGTAGGCCGAGTGGGGTTCCTGGGTTTGGGAGGGTGGTCTGTAGCAGGCTATAAACTGGAAGGCAGTTTTACCCACTGTTAGTTGCACATGGATAGTCTCTGATGCTTCGTGCTGTGCCACCAACCTGGAGGTGTGGGTATCTTTGACGAATATTGATACTCCCCCTCCTTTTGTGGTTCGGTCCAAGTTTTGGGGCTGAAAAGCATAGTATGAGGTATAATCTGGTAGTGCTGGGGTGCTCTCGGGAGCCTTGAACCAGGTTTCTGTTACTGCACAGATATCGATGTTCTCCATGCTAAGGAGAGTTTCGAGTGCATGCATCTTGAGGTTTAGACTTCTGGCCTTGAGTAGCATTACTCTTAGTTTCTTATCCCTTGTGTTACCTATGGAGGTGGGTTTGTCTTTTGAGCCTTGCCTAAAAAAGGCACTATGGGGTTAGCAAGAGCCTTTACCAATATCCAAAAGCCCAGGGGTGACAGGTACAAGCCGTCCCTAGTGAAGCATCATAGCTTGTCGAGCATGTCATCCCAGGCTGACAGGCATTGGATCCCCTTTGAATGACACCAATACTTAAGCCAATTGTTGAAATTGATCATCTTGTCTTCATATTGTGGCATCATTCTTGGTGAGGGTAAGATGCTACTCAAGGTCAGGGTCATACCGGCCTGGGCTACATGCTCAGAGAGCTCCTCTATGTCTCTTTTCATGTAGTCCAGGGAGGTATGTCTCAGGTCATTCACACAAGCATGGACAATGACTGAGTCATATTTGTACTTGCCTTTGAGTGACCTGAGTGCTTGTGTTATGTGGCGGATCCTATCACCCGACAGCAGCTCACCGTGACCTTCTCCTTGTTCAGCCTGGTGACCGGGACGTCAGTGTGCCTGATGATAGAGTCACCTATTACAAGTGTATCAGGTGTGTTTTTTAGCCTTAAGGACTGTGACTGTTCGGCACACTGGCTTTGTGAGCTATGTGTTGTACATGTTTTGTTTAGGGGTAGCGGTTGCTTGGGTGTCTGATTTGGAGGTCTCTGCTGCTTATTCAGATTTTTATTTAGAGCCTCAGAGTATGTTTTTGTGTGTTTATGTGTTTGGTTTGCTGTCGTGGTAGGTCTAGGTGAGACTGGAATTGTAGTGAGTGTGGTTTCCTTCTCCTCCTGACTGGTTACGCCAGTACTGAGTTGAGAGAGGTTAGCCTCCAGTATGGCTATATGGTTGCATCTCTCACATGTGTTGGAATTTGTTGGGAGGAGGAGAGGGTTGTCTCTGTACATGAGGCAGTTGTAACATTGCCTCAAGATTCCCAGATTCACCAGCTGGACCGGAGAGGAGATTGACAACTGACCTTTGGACATGCTAGAATAGTATTGGGAATTCCTTTATAATTGAAAAAAAAGGGCTAATGGGGAACAAGGTACTCAAGGGGAGTTTGTGATGGTATAGTGCTTTTAATTTTTTAGTGCTGACTTATATAATTGCTTTAGTGGGCAAATGCCAGATAACTTAAATGCAATGTGTTACAGGTAACTTAAATGCAAAAACGACAAACAGTAACTTTCTTTCAAGTGAAACAAAATAAGTACAGTAAGCAATGCAGATATCACTAGGGATCCGCAGAAGCGCTGAAAAGCCGCGTTTTAGGTGGAATTAGCATTCCAGGGAAATAACAAGCATACAAACAAAGCTAGATTCAGCAGGCCTGGATCTAGTCTATGCTACAGCAAACAAGGTGTACCAATTTCAGTAAGAAACAGTTCAAATATGCAGGCACTATAAGCCTTTAACCATAAATTCCCAGCTCAGAAGGGCAGAGTCCAGCCTCTCCTCCCACAAGAGTGCAGACCACGAACCTTCTTAATGTAAAATAACTGGCCTGAAGCCCAAGTTCTTAAACCAGAACTAATATACTTTTAGAATAACAGACACTGAGCCCTCAATCAGCAGTTCCCAACTTAGAAGGATGTAAGCTACCTGTCCTGCCACCACAGTGCAGGCCACAAACCTTTCTAATGTAAAACAACTGGTCTGCAGCCCAAGTGCTTAATCCAAAAGACTTAGAATGATAGCTACACTTTAATCAAGTTACTACCAAGCAGTAATAAATACAATTGAATACTTTAAAGAATGCCTGGATTAGTGCTCAAGTTATACAAACAAAGCTAGATTCAGCAGGCCTGGATCTAGTCTATGCTACAGCAAACAAGGTGTACCAATTTCAGTAAGAAGCAGTTCAAATATCCAGGCACTATAAGCCTTTAACCAGAAATTCCCAGCTCAGAAGGTTAGAGTCCAGCCTCTCCTCCCACAGGAGTGCAGACCATGAACCCTTCTAATGTAAAATAACTGGCCTGAAGCCCAAGTGCTTAAACCAGAATTAATACACTTTTAGAATAACAGACACTGAGCCCTCAATCAGCAGTTCCCAATTTAGAAGGATGTAAGCTACCTGTTCTGCCACCAGAGTGCAGACCACAAACCTTCATAATGTAAAACAACTGGTCTGAAGCCCAAGTGCTTAAACTAAAAAGCTTAGAATGAGATACACCAAGCAGTAATAAATACAATTGAGTACTTTTAAGATGATGCAAAAGCAGAATAAAGTAGGAAGAAACAGAAATACAGTAAAAGCAGATATTTTTTTTTTCAGAAAAGTAGCAAAAACAGTAGTATTTTAGAAAGGGTAGATATGATGGCCATACGCCTGTAGTTAGAGGGATCAGTGTGTTGACCTCCTATGTAGATGGGTGTGGTATAGAATTTCTTCCAAATGTGAGGGACTATGGATTCTTGGATTGATATATTGATACGTAAACAGAGATTATACGCTTTGGAGTTAACAGTGAGTTTTAAGAAGATAGGAGGTAGAGTATTGGCTGATAAGAGAGCATGTTTTGAGTTTACTGAGGAGTTATTTATGTAAGCTGTGGAAACAGGCTTTAGAGAGAAAGATGTATGGTAGGTAGATGGAGAGAGTGAGTGAAATTGTGCTGAAGATGGTGTTGTCCTTTTGAGTTAAATTTTTGATGGTATTGATAAAGTAGTTGAGAAAGGTGGCAGTTTCAGTAGCAGAGCTACTGGGGCAGGGGTTGGGTATAGTCTGATTACCTGGCTGTAGTAGTTTTTTAATCATAGTCCAGAATATTTTGGAATTGGTTAGGAGTTAGATAGAGGCTTTTGATAGATGTTTTTCTTGTCATAGTTGACTTGTTTTTTTGGTTAGGTTACGGAGTTCCTTGTATATTTGTAGGTGGGTAGGGGATTTGGTTTTTAGCCAGGCTTTCCAAGTGTTATCTCTCTTTTGCATGAGAGATCAAGTGGACTGTGTAAGCCAGGGGAAAAAGCTAGATTTCATTCCAATTTTCCTGATGGGAGCCAGGAAGTTCAGAGTGTCTAGGAAGATGCTGCTGAATTTTGTATTTGCTTCATTGAGGGAAAGGCTACGGAGGAAAGACCAATTAATAGATGAGAATGTATGGTTAAAAATATCTGTGTTGAAGCTGGAAAGTTTGCTACATTCCTTGTATTAGTGTGATTTGCAAGTTTGGGAGGAGTTTCTTAGATTAATATGGGAAAATGGTCACTCAGAGTGTCAGGAAGTGTACTAGGGTTGTGGTATATGTTAGGGTTGGAAATAAGTATCCAGTCTATCGTGGAGCTGGTATTAGTGTGTTTGTTGAGATAGGTGGGGCAGTGATTATAGATTCATATGTTCATAGGTAGGTACTGGGCTATCTGCCCGAAGGCATATATTAGCCCAGCCACGTTGTGCGGTATTCACCTCCCCTTTGGTTAGTTACCTATGCCCTTGATCTAGCAGCTAGTACCATTGGCCCCTATCTAGTAGAGCTGTTGGTATGATCCCTGGTGTGAACTTTCTGTTACCCATCCACTCGTCAAGGTTCCTCTTGAAGAGTGATCGTGAGTGGCTCTGTCTTATGTAGATCGGGACCTTGTTCCATAGCAAGGAAAGTCTTTGCGAAGGGAATCTATCCCTCCAGCATGTTCTATTCAATGTTGTGCTGAGGTTTATATCCCTAGAGCGTGTAGCTCAAGTACATTTTGTTTTGCTAAGATGGAGCATGTTCAACAGTTCTGCGTTGGACATGGCTCTGTATGTTAGACAGAGATTGCCTCTGAAAAGGCGGTATGCAACAGAGAAAAGCCTTAGTTTTTTCAATCGTGCTGCATAGGGCAACTGTTTGAGGCCAGTAATCCCCTTAGTGAGGTACCTCTGTGGTCTCTCCAGCTGCTGGAGATGCCTAGCCAGGTACATTCCAATAGGTGCATTGTACTCAATAATGGGTCTGCTGAGGGAAGAGTAGAGGGGAACCACTACATCCTTAGATCTTGATGCGAACCCTTTTGTGATCAGATGGGTCACATAGAAGGATTTTCTAACCACCTTGGCAACATGGTTATCAAAGGAAAGCTGACTGTCTACTTGGGTCCCTAGATCCCTTATTACGTCTTCAGATTTCAGGGGGTTACCTCCTATGTGGTAGTTCGTGGGTACTCTGTTTTTTCCAAAGGGAATTACTACACATTTTTTAGCATTTAACTTGAGACCATGGCTTTGACACCATACATCAATCTCATTAAGGCCCTTCTGGAAGATATCCATGTTGGGAGAAGCCATAAAGGTTAATGCTAGATTCAGGTGAGTAAGCGGAAGTGTATTCCAGTCAATGCTGACATCACCCAAATTAAAGTTTCATAGGGAATGGCTTGTAAGAGCCAGGTCAAAAAGAGTTCAAGGGTAGGTATGTTATTACCCAGAGGAATATATATGGAAGAGATGGCTAGTTTTTTTTGTAATTATTTAGTTTGCATTTTGATATAAAGACTTCAGCAGGGTTAAATTTGGGAAGTGATATTTCTAGAGGGGAGAGGGAGAGTTGGCCAGAGTACATTATAGTTACACCTCCCCTTTTTTGTAAATCTGTCTGAGCAAAGAATGTAATACCTGAGGGAAGGATTTCTGTGTCAGAGATGTGTGGTTTGAGCCAGGTTTCAGAAAGGGTGAGGATGTCAGGAGAATGGAGAAATATCCAGGAGTGACATTTTATGACTTTGTTTAGAATGCTTTAGATATTAGGGGCAAGAATGGTTACGTTTTTGGTGTATATAGAGGGAGCAGTTGAAGATGGTGTTGAGGTGGGGAGGGAGAAGGAGGTTGATTGTAGGGCAGGTGGAGAGAAGGGAGTGGTGATAGGTCCAGGGTTGGGGTGCATATCACCTGAGAACAGTAGATTTAGGGTGAATGGTTTAAGTTGACAGATGCCGGGGTTGTAGTAGTGGAATTTGAATTTTTTTACGAGGCAGTGTGGGGGAGAGTCTCGGTGGTTGAATAGTGAGGGAGAAATTGGGAATTTGTAAGTATTTGCAAGCTTTGTTAGAGTGTAGGTAAGAGTAGGACATAGGTTTATGAAGGAGAGACCATGGTGGTAAGAGGTACAGATAGAGAGGAGTAGCAGCAGAGGGGAAATAAAATGTGTAGCATTATAAGTGAAGTAGTGGTAAGTGGAATATAATTAGTTTGGTATAGGAGGGGATATGTTAGTTGAGGTGATTGTAGGGTTTAAGTGGTTGGGAGGGAGATTAGATAATAAGTTGTTTACTAAGATGGCAGATTAATTTGGGGGGTTGCAAGAGTGGAAGGTGAGAAGTGAAACACAGATTGTAGTTAATGAGAGAGGGAAGTGTTTTTTGTGGGAGTTACTAGGGTAGAGGCAGTGAGTGTGGATAGCAGGGTTAAGGCAGGAAGTGAGAGGTGTCTTAAGGGTGTGTTTGAGGTAGACTGAGTATATGTTTACTCTATGTGGGGTGGTTGGGAATTGGGGGTAGGTTAGGGTAGCTAAGTGAGCCCAAGCATAGCGAGGGTGAACTGAGAGGGAGGAGCCAATCTCTGGGTTTCACATCCACCTGAACTAGTCAGTAGAATTAGGTGAGCTTACTGTCAGTAGTTAGTTAACAAACAAGTCTCATAAAAAAACAGAATACTGTTTGCAGACAGTGTTATAAGTTGTCTGAGTGTTATAAATTTATTTTTTTGTTTTCTTTTCTGTAATGTTCAACCCCAATACATTTTGCCAAATTGTGGTGAATGGGGAGAGGATGTTAAACCAAGGGGGGCTATGGGAATCACAGAGAAGAGGTTCATGCTCAATGTGCATGTTACCAGACTTAATATCACTGATATCCACTATCAAGGTACACTAAGCAGAGTAACCATCAGGACTCGGAGGGCAAAATACATATAGTTTAGTTAAGGAAAATAGATTGGAGCCTGTGTAATTATTCCAAGTGGGAAGTCTGTATTCCACTGTGGTAGCAGAAATTGAGAGGAAGCTGGAAGTGGGAAGCACAACAGTTGAGGATTACTGAGGAAGGCAAGGAGGAACAAAAAAAAAAGATTATGGTTAAAAGATGAAATAATGTATATAGAAAACAGCAAGAGAGAAAATGATACAAGCTATTAGGAAATAACTAGTAGAGTGAGTACTGGATAGGAGGATGGGATTACACACATTCTATTGTATGCTTTTAAAACAGTATGTGAGAGATGTAGTTACACATTGACATTGGTGGCTAGACTCTTACATACAAACACAAAAAGCAACAAAAAGGTTGTCAGCGACTCACACACATCATTGACTGCACCTGCAAAGGACCACAAACATAGGCACACATATGCAGAGGTGCTCACATGTAACTTAACCAAACCTTAAAAGCCTCTTAGGTGCAGCCCTCAGAAACTCTGTATCACAGCACATAAAGCCACATCTTATTGTGTCTCAACTACCAAGCACACAAGGTGAAACACTCCACAATCAAATATTCTTGTCATAGGAGACTCTGTTGTTAGACAAACTGATGTCCCTCTTACCAGGCTGGATAAGGGAAAGGTTACAGTTAGTTGCCTATCAGGGACCAGGATTTGCCAAATTACACAAGCACTCAGGTCACTTACTCCTAAGTAATCATATGACTCAATTTATGCCCTCATGGACTATGACTATCTCAGATGTACCCCCTTAGACTTTATGAAGAGAGATATAGTTGAGCTCTCAGACTATGTGTCACAGGCAGGTATGAACGTAGCATGGAGAAGCATTCTACCATCTCCAAGGATGATATCATAATACCAACAGAAAATGGTGGAATGTAACCATTGGCTTAGCAACTGGTGTCATTCTAAAGGGGTCAGATACATGTAAGCCTGGAAGGGCATGGCTGACAGGCCATTCTGCTTTGCTAGGGATGATCTTCACCTGTATCTCAAGGCTTTCAGATATTGACCAAAATGTTATCCACTTCTTTTTTAGGCATTACCAAATAGACAACTCTTACACCATAACCAAAGCTACTCAGGACAAGCTAAAGGTGTTACTGCTCAATGTTCAGTCTCAACAAGAAACTGCACTTCACTCCCTGGAAGTTCACCTCAACTTAGATAATGCTGATGTCTGTGCACTTACTGAAAACATGGTTCAAAGCCATGGAAGGAACTCCATCAGTGCATGGCTATAATGTCTTCCATATAATCGGCCACCCACTGAACATAACAGAGAAAAAAGGTGGAGGTGTATCTATCTACATAAAGGATGAGCACATCTCAAGTCTGGTCAAACAATGAGACATGCCTGTGCTACTCCATGTCCAACTAACCATGGGAAAAAGCCATTACCATATTCTTGTTAGCTACAGGTTCCCCACCATGAACCAGAAAATCCCATATATCATATCTTAAGTTACTAGAATCTCTCACCATCCAGCCCAGTACCATACTCATGGGTGATCTTAATTACCCTCCATTAATTGGGAGGCATACATGACCACTAACAGGCAGGCCCAAAGATTTCTTGACTTTGCAAATTAAAGTGCACTGGAGCAGCTAGTCTGCATTCTAACTAGGAGTACAAATATCCTAGATCTGGTACTCACACATAGGGGGGAGTGCTGCCCCACAACCCCGCCACCCCCCAGTGTGATGCCCTTAATGGTAAGATCAGATCACAAAGCCAGTCTCTATTGAAATAAAGTAGTCCCCCCCACCTAACCCCAAATACTTTAACAACTTCTCTGAGGTAAATTACTCCCTATTAAGGCATGGCGTAGCTAGATTCGAAGCTCCCCCAAAAGCCAAAAAATATAGAAGTCTATGCAGAGGACTACACAGAAGCCCTATAGTACCACATAAACAACTGCATAGAAAAGTCAGTACCAGACTGAAATAACCCCAGGTCAAACTGCAAAAACAAGGCACCCTGGTGGACCCCAGGTATTAAAAGGTTGTGCAACAAAATAAAAAATCCTGTTGAGAAGTAAAAGGGAATGTGCACAACAGTGCAAAAAGTCTCATATTAGTCTAAACAAGCAAATCAGGGAACTAGTCAACTTTTTGAAAGCAGACTTTGAGGTACAAATAGCCTCTAAATCCAAGGATGACCATAAGGCATTTTTCAGTTCTGTTCACAATCTTGAGCAGCACCTAACAATGTGTAGAATTTGTTGTAGACTGCATCACCTACACTCAGCTAGAAGATATATAATAATGTCTCAATGGATGATTTTGTATTTGGCAGACACATTCAGCTCACATTTGACTAGGCAGATACAGGAGCTGGAGTGACCTCAGAGGTTCCTCTCAAAGAAAATAGAGGGTGTAAATGACATGCCCAGTGCAGATAGACTAAAAACCCTTTCCCTTTACTCTGTCTCCTGCCAGCTATTAAGGGTGACCTATGACTGACCTACAAGGCAATCACAAATCCATCCCTGATGGAGCTGCTACACATCTGCAACTGAAACAACATGAGGGTCACCTGATCTAGGGATCTAAACTTAGTCAGTGACTCAAACAAAAGACATTGGAGAGACAGATATGTGTTTCAGAGATTTCCCCTTCTTTGGAACAGGCTTCCTATTCAGATTAAGCAAAGCCCTTCCTCGGCCTTCTTCAAATACAATTTGGGTCAATGGATGGGGAATCCAAAATTCATATCTGTGGTAGTGCCTGTCACCCTTATGGATGGGCAATCTACATTAAGCACAAATCCATGGCATCCTCTTGCCTCTAGGGGCCATATATTGGGTAAAATTGGGTTATATTGGCTTGGGTTGTAAGAGCTCTTAAGCCTTTAGTTTAGTAATCCCCTATGAACCTATGACATTGGAGTTCATAGGCTGCCACTTGGATACCAACTCCCAAATTGCCATGCTCCCAAGTTCCCAGAGTAAATCAGTCTTCGATCCAAGGCAGTGTCTACACTTTCCCTTGTGAAACCTCCAGCTGACACAGTTTTGAAACTCTTGGGCCACATGGCAGCTTCTACAGGTCTGGTTCCTTTGGCCAGGCCCCACAGGAGGGCTCTGCAATGGACTCCCGCAGTACAATGGTCCTGTCTGACACATCCATTAGACTTTCCTGTCAGGTTGACAAAGGTATGTCAAGATCAGATTAGGTGTTGGTTACAGTTGCCCTTAGTGACCAACAGGTGTTGGTTACAGTTGTCCTTAGTGACCAATAGGAGACTATTTGTTCTTCCCCATCCTTTGGCCATGATCACTAAGGACATCTCCCTTCTTGGGTTGGGGTGTATTCATTTCAAAGAGGGAATACTTCAAGGGTCCTTGTCTTCTGCAGAGGTCAATGTTCAAAGCAGTGTCCTGGAGATGAGAACTGTCCTGCTTGCATCACAGGCTTTTCAGGATGTCCTCCACAGCAGAGTGTGATTTTTATCTAGATATACAACATGTCCATTGACTAGTATCTGAACAAACAGGAGGGACACCTTCTTATCATCTTTGTTAAGAGGCCATGAGGGCTTGGCAGTGGATGATCTCATCTCAGCAGTTGCTGATTGCAACACAAATCCCAGAGGGGATGGCAGCTCAGATTTTTCGGGGTTGGGACACTCCATGTCGCAAATTTTCTGCTTCCCACTCCAATTCTAAACGCAACAGTTATTATGCCTTAATCCCTCCTCAGGGGCAATCACCCAAAGAAGCTCTTCTGTACGCTTGTCCTGTAGTTCTTCGATAATCATGTTTCTTTAGAAAGCAGTCCATTGCAGAGCAACAGTGAGCCTCATTGCTCTCTTCAGGCTTTATCAGGTATAATTGCCTTTTCTGTGGTCTCTTTTGAGACACCCTGCTTGAGTTCTGGATTCCACTCTGGATTTCATTTCTCATCCAAAGGATCTGGATCAACCCAACCTGCAGTCCCTCAAGTTAACCCCTTTGTTGCTCCAGTTCCCTTGACAGCCAGGAATACCAAGCTATCAGAGAGTGTTGTGCATATTTTGTCCATATCCCAGAAGCTATCTACTAGAAAAATGTACTCAAGCAAATGGAAGCACTTGCTAGTGTATGCGGACTCTCGAGGAGTTAATCCCTCTTCCTCTCCCTTATAAATCAGTTTTGGATTTCCTCACTGAGTTGTTTAATTCAGGCTCTATTTTTTTCTATTATTAAGGGGCAACAGGCAGCTATATCTATCATGCTGGCAGGGATAATGTCCCCTTGGCTTCTTTGAAAATTTCTAAAGCGTAACTCAAAGGCAGATTTCTTTTACATCCCCCTCTCCCAGCCCGTTCGGGATGCTGTCTCTCCATGGGATTTATCTTTCATGTTGCGAGTCCTCCTTTTGAGACTTCTGCTACATCAAATTTAAGTTGTTATCTTGTAAGACCCTGCTTCTGGTGGCTGTTATCTCAGCCAGGAGAGTGCCCAAGGTACAAGCTCTGACTATTAGTCCTTCTTACTTGGTGTTCCACAAAGATGGGGTCTCCCTTCACACAAGCCTTTCTTTTCTTCTTAAGGTTGCCACTGAGAGTAATTCAAATAGGTCTATTCATCTTCCTGTACTTTTTCCTAATTTTTTGAACAAGGGCAAGTACTTATTGCATTGTTTGGATGTGCAAAGACATTTCAGATTTTACCTGAACAGGAGAAAGTCTTCCATAAAATCCAAACAGCTGTTTGTTTCCTTCTGGAAATCCAGATTGAGTAGACATGTGTCTAAAGTAATGTGATCCAAGCAGCTGTCAGGCTGTATTTCCTTTGTTTATACCTTGAGAGCTAAGACTTTGCATGGGAAACCTAAAGGTTTCTCCACTAGAGCCATGGATACTTATATAGCCTTTTTTTCTTGGGCTTCCTTAAATAATATTTGTGCAGCAGCAACCTGGGTGGGCCCACACATCTTTGTTTTTAATTACAAGTTGGACATTCAATGTAGGTGCAGGGCTTCCTTTGGCTATACCATGCTCTGAAATAGCCTTCCGTAGATCCTCCCAGGGGTGGTTTATATGGCTGGGGCTCTATCCCGTAGTTTGAAGCCAGATGGATAAGACAGCTTCAGATATGAAATCTATGTACTTACCATAGCCCTGAGCAGCATCCTACCATCACCCAGAATGATAGCACAGTACAAGCAGAAAATTATTGATTTCAACAGTTGGCTAAGTTTCTGGTGTCATTCTAAGGGGATCCAGTATCTGTCTGCCTGGGATAACATGAATGACAGACCTTGATGCTTTGCCAGAGATGGCCTGCATCTGTCACTCCTGGGTTTCCGGATACTGGCCAAGGCTCTTGCCACCCCTATAGTGCCTTTTTAGGCATGTTCCAGAGACCACATTACCACTGTAACAGCTACAAACAAATACAATCTGAGGATCATGCTGCTCAATGCTAGAAGTCTACATCTCAAAATGCACTCACTTGAAGCACTCCTTAAAATGGAGAACATCGATGTTTGTGCTGTAACAGAGACCTGGTTCAAGGCAGCAGAAAGCACCCCTGCACTACCAGGCTATAACTCATTCCACATCTTTCGGCCATAGAACTTGGACCGAAGCTCCAAAGGTGGTGGTGTTTCCATATTCATAAAGGATGCACACACCTCCAGACTGGTAGCCTAACATAATGCATCAGAGATACTTCAGGTGCAGCTAACATTGGGTAAGACAGCGATTCAGGTTGTAGCCTGTTATAGGTCCACAACCACTTAAGCACTCTGGAGAATATTAGGGTCCAACCTAACACACTCATACTGGGCATATTCAACTACCCCTCCATTAACTGGGAAAACTACTCATGTACCAATACACTTGCCCAACGTTTCCTGGAATTTATTAATTCCAATGCCCTGGACCAGCTCGTTCTTATCCCCACTGGAGGTAGCAACATCCTTGACCTGGTCTTTACTAACATGGGCAGCCATTGCTCTACAGCAATAGTCAACTCCTCCCTGGTTAGATCCGACCACAGACTAATCACCTTGGAAATCCACCCCCCCCCGGAAAGGTAACCACCATGAAAAACATCTCCAAAGCTAACTTTGGACTCCTAAAAACAGAGGTGATTAACTTCACGGCACCCATGCAAATGGAGAATAGTTTCATGACTGCCGAATCATACACCAATGCACTGTACGAACACGTACACAAATGCATGGATCTCACCATACCCAATAGAACCAAGATGCTCTCCTCCAAACAAATTATTTTTATTTATTTTGCATTTGTTGACCGGGCTAGTCCAGCTGGATATATGTCCATTTTCAGTGGAGGCCCGGGGAAAAAAGTTCCACAAATTACAACAACATTGAAGCCAATCTGGTGGTCTCTGCCATAAACAAACTCTACTACAGAAGGAGGAAACTGATGCAGAATAAGGTGAAGTCCCAAGATTGGAAAAACTCCCTTATCAGCCTCAACAAAAAGTTGAGATCCTTCATCAAATCCTCAAAAGCTAGCTATGAAAACAGAATTGCAGCAGATAGTAAAGACAACCACAAGGCCTTCTATAGTTATGTAAAGAACCTCCGTGAGAATACCCACATTTGCTCTGAGCTACTGCATAATGGAACCTCCTGTACTGAGCCAACAGATATTGCCAATGTACTGGCTGACAGATTCAGTGCCAACCCCCCCCCCCCACAAAGGACCAATCACAATACCAGTAGATTGCCAGGCACCCAGTATTACTGCTGCACAGGTTAAAACAGCACTGGCCAAGGCCAAGAATACATCCTCTGTGGGACTTGATAATATACCTGGCTGTGTTCTACATGAACTATAGAGTGAACTGGTACCTCACCTGTGTACCCTGTTCAATCAAAGCCTCACCTCAGGCTTTGTCCCTACCAAATGGTGCACTGCTATAGTCATCCCTCTCCACAAAGGAGGAGCGACTACAGACCCTGGGAACTATCGGCCAATTAGCCTGACAAGTCTGATATGCAAAGCTATGCAATGCATCATCATGGACCTAATAAACAAGGGTATAGGGAATCTCCGAAATCTGGATCCCATACAGTTTGGTTTTGTGAAGGGTAGATCATGCCTGCTCAACTTGGTCGACTTCTTTGAGTCAGTCACCAGAGCTGTGGATCAAGGCAAGGTGATTCATACAGACTACCTTGACCTGGTCAAGGTCTTTGATACCATTTCCCACTCAGGAATCATAGAAAAACTCACTAAGCTAGGCATCAACCCCTATATCACTAGGTGGGTTGCAAACTGCCTCACAAATAGAACCCACAGTGTGAAAGTAGATAACTCCAAGTCAGACTACAGACCAGTCACGAGTGCAGTCCCACAGGGATCAGTCCTGTGTCCTCACTTGTTTGGTATCTACTTTTCAGAAGTCCAGGCCAACACAAAGGGACTCTGGCTGACAAAGTTCACAGATGAATGCAAGTTGGGAGACATTATTAACTCCCCATGTGATGTTGACATCCTCCAGAAAGGCCTCACTGAGACCAACGACTGAAGTCAGAGCCATGGCCTTAAGCTCAATGCCCAAACATATGTTGTCATCCCCTTTGGGAAAAACCCAGTTCCCATGAACTACCACATTGATGGTAGTCCACTGAACACAGAAGGAGTTATAAGAGATCTGGGAACACAGGTTGACAGCAACCTCTCTTTTGACCACCACACTGCCACTGTGGTCAGAAAGTCCTTTTATGTGGCACATTTCATTGCTAAGGGTTTTTGATCCAGGAAGAAAGAGGGCATTGTCTCCCTCTATTCTTCCCTCATTAGGCCAATCATCATATACAATGCCTCATTTGGCATGTGCCTCACTAGACAACTGAAACAACTGGAGAGGCCACAAAAGTACCGCACAAAGAGGATCCTATGCCTTAACCACTTGTCCTATATGGACAGACTCAAAGAGCTCCAACTATTTTCTGTCTCATATCACCTACATAGAGTTGACCTCTGCTTGACTTATAAAGCCATGTCTAACCCAGCTCTGTTAAAAATGCTACATCTAAAGAAATTCCAGTCCCTCCACACCAACCACTCCAGAGACCTCAACCACATTAACACAATCAACAGAATGTGCTGCAGGGACAGGTTCCTAACCCAGAGACTGCCCATGCTATGGAACAGACTTCCCATACGTCAAACAGAGCACCTCAATGGCCCTCTTCAAGAGAAATCTTGATGAGTGGATGGGAAATAGAAAATTCACCCCGGGGTCACTCCAGTGGCTCTAATTGACAGAGACACTGGAAACTAAGGTCGGGTGGCATGATGCCAGGGTAATCCTATGGGGTAAGCTTGTAAAGGCTCCAGGCCATTAGTCTAATACACACCTATGAACCTATAGCAATAGGTCTGTGTTATTTCTCTCCATCTGATTCAACCAGAGTCAGAAAGATCAAGTACCATAATGGTGAAGGTGTTCTCCTCAAATGCACAAGGTACAAGGTTTGAGCCTGAACTCTAATAAGAGCTTCACTGATTGAAGAAATATCTGGTGGGAGGTTGATGTACTGGCCAAGGTGTTTATCTTACAAACACAAGGTGCAAGGTTTGGCTCTCACATGGTGTAATTGGTTAGACCTAAAATGGCCTACAATAGCAGTTAGCCTAGTACTAATCTATGAAACCTTTCCACCTTTTGCAGTGAGTCTTTTCTCCTTGGATGACCAAGTGGGAGAGGTTTTATTGCTCCTTTTCCTTAGAGACTCCTCCTTCTTTATATCGGCATTATACCTTGGTATTAAATTTAGAGGGGAGAACTGGATCTAAGGTATTTTTTAGGGAGTGGACCTGATAAACAGTGACATAGTAAATCTCCAAACATTGGATCTAACCCAGTTCAGCTTTGTCAAGGGTAGGTCATGCCTGTTCAGTCTGGTGGACTTCTTTGAGAAAGACACCAAGGCCAGGATGAGAGTAAAACAGTGCACACTGCCTACCTAGCCAAGCCATTTGGCAAAATGTTCTATGTGGGTATTCTAGATAAACTCACAAAATGGGGCATAAATCCCTAAGTCACCAGATGGCTAGTCAATTACCTCATGGGCAGAACACATATTGTTAAAGTGGGGGAATCCAGATCTAGCAAGAGGCCAGTTACAAGTGGTTTACCACAGGGCTCACTTCTGGGACTTTTCTGGTTTGGAACCCACTTCTCTGATATCAAGGCTAATGTAGATAACCTTTGGCTGACCAAGTCTGCTGACGACTGCAAGGGAGGGCAATCATTGTTCCCCCAGGGAAGTAGATGTCCTTCATAAAAATCTGACTCAGACAAATGATTGGTGCCAGAGCCATGACCTAAAACTAAATTAAAAAAAATGAATAATTATACCTTTTGGGAAGCCTAATACCCCTGAAAATTACACCCTTAATACCACATGCAAAGAGTGGACCCAGTGGTGTGAGATCTAGGTACACAGACAGTAACGTGAACTTTGACCACAATGTGTCCACAGTAGTGAGGAAGTCTTTCTGTGTGGCACAGTTTATATGTAAGGACATAGAATCCAGATCCATGGAGGTTATAGTCCCACTGTACTCAACCGTCATCAGACCAATAACTGAGTATAGTGCACCTTTCAGCATGTACTTCACCAGGGACTTACAACAACTGGAGTGGCCTCAGTGATTTTTTACATAAAAAATGCAGGGTGTAAACAACATGTCCTGTGTGGATCACCTAAAAGCCCTGTCCGATTACTATGCCTCCTATCAACTATTAAGGGGTGATCTATACCTAACCTGCAAGGCATTCTCAAATCCTGCCCTGATGCATTTATTCTACATTAACAAAATAAACTGATTACCCAATCCAAGGATCTAAATCTGGCCTGTGAAGTGAACAAAACATGCTGGAGGGATAGATATGAGTCTCAGATATTACCTCTTCTCTGGAACAAGCTATGTATTCACGCAAAGTAGAACTCTTCCCTGGCCATCTTCAAATACAACTCAGATTAATGAATGGGGGATCATAAATTCACTCCTGTGGGGGTGCCTATGTCCCTTATGGACAGGAGCAGTGTGTAAAATACTCAAAGCCTTAGGCAAACCCAAGCCATCCTCTATCCCTCAGGTATCGGAAATCTGAGTAAATTCAGCTAATAATGGCTAGGCTTGAAAGGGCTCTTGAGCTATTAACTTGGTAATTGCTTATGAGCCTAAATCTGAGTGGGATATTGTATCATATGCCTTGGCCAAGTCAAGGTAGGTGGTATGCACCTTTTTCTTCGCATCAGTAACCTTTCAAATAAGTCTACCAGGTTGAGTAGGCAAGATCTTCCCTTAACAAAGCCAAACTGGGATAGGTCCAATGCCTATAGGTTGGCAATGTCCTTGTTGATAATTTTCATTATAATTTGTTCCATGACTTATATACAAGTAGGGGCAGGCAACTCAAAACATCTCCAAGTATAAAGGCACAGCATGAATTGGGTGAGTGGGGAACAGATTCAGAAGAGAGTTAGTAAAATGCAATAAAATGAGGATCCACTGAGAACACCTAGGCCCAACACAGACACCAAAAAGCACTACTGATGATAAAAATGCCTTAAATTAATAACTTTAAATTCAGATAAAGAGCAAACACAGCACACAAAACTGATTTAAAAAGTAAGATAAGTGCAGTATAATTGCCTTTTAAATGTACTTCCCTGGAAGCAAAATGTAGTCCATATGCCTTGTTTTCAAGCTTCCAGCAGTCCCCTATTGTACAGCTAATCTAGTTCAGGGAATCTTATGGCAATATCACCAGCACACCATTTTGAATGCAGCATAGGCAATTTATTTGTCAAAGGCAGCAGACACTGCATTAGTAGGCAGAGTACTAAAATGCAGTCATTTGCTAGTAGCAATCTTTGCATCCTAATTTTATCTTTAATATGGAATTATTCAGATTCTGCAGAGATTGAGCATATTGAATTTGTATAGTTTATCTTCTTCTTCTCTTTCAGCTGTTCCTGTTAGGGGTCGTCACAGTGGATAATCTGTTTCCATTTCTTCCTGTCCTCTGCATCTTGGTCTGTCACACCTATCACCTGCATGTCCTCTCTCACCACCTCCATAAACTTTATCTTAGGCCTTCCTCTTTTCCTCTTACCTGGCAGCTTCATCCTTAGCATCTTTTTCCCAATATACTCTGCATCCCTCATCAGCACATGTCCAAACCAACGCAATCTCGCCTCTCTGGCTTTGTCTCCAAACCGTCTAACCTGATCTGACCCTCTAATATACTGATTCCTAATCCTGTCCATCCTTGTCACACACAGTGCAAATCTTAACATCTTTAATTCTACCACTTCCAGCTCTGACTCCTGCCTTTTTGTCAATGCCACCGTCTCCAACCCATACAACATAGCTGGTCTCACTATGCTCTTGTAGACCTTCCCTTTCACTCTTACTGGTAGCCGTCTGTCACAAATCACTCCTGACACTCTTCTCTACCCATTCCACCCTGCCTGTACTCTCTTCTTCACCTCTCTTCCACACTCACCATTACTCTAAACTGTTGATCCCAAGTACTTAAACTCATCCACCTTCGCCATCTCTACTCCCTACATCCTCACCATTCCTCTATCCTCCCTCTCATTCACACACACATATCCTGTCTTAGTCCTGCTGACCTTCATTCCTCCCCTCTCTAGAGCATATCTCCACCTCTCCAGGGTCTCTTCAACCTGGTCCCTACTGTCACTACAGATCACAGTGTGATCTGCAAACATCATACTCCATGGGGCCTCCTGTCTGATTTCGTCTGTCAACCTGTCCATTACCATTGCAAATAAGAAAGGGCACAGAGCTGATCCTTGATGTAATTCCATCTCCACCTTAAATGCATCTGTCACTCCCACTGCAGACTTCACCACTGTCACACTACCCTTGTACATATCCTGTACCACTCTTACATGCTTCTCTGCCACTCCTGACTTCCTCATACAATATCACAACTCCTCTCTAGGCACCCTATCATATGCTTTCTCCAAGTCCACAAAGACACAATGCAACTCCTTCTGACCTTCTCTATATTTCTCCATCAACACTGTCAGAGCAAACATCACATCTGTAGTGCTCTTTCCCGACATGAAACCATACTGCTGATCACTAATCATCACCTCTCTTCTTAACCTAGCTCTGCACATCACCCTTATTCTTAAAAATAGGTACCAAAACACTTTTTCTCCACTCCTCAGGCATCCTCTGACTTTCCAAGATTTCATTAAACAATCTGGTTAAAAGCTTCACTGCCATTTCTCTTGAGCACCTCCATGCTTCCACTGGTATGTCATTTGGACCAACAGCCTTTCCATTTTTCATCCTTTTCATAGCTGTCTGTACTTCCTCCTTGCTAATCTGTTTCACTTCTTGATTCACTATCCCCACATCATCCAACCTTCTCTTTCTCTCATTCATCAGCCCCTCAAAGTACTCTTTCCATCTGCTCTACACACTCTCCTCGCTTGTGAGTATGTTTCCTTCATTATCCTTTATCACGCTTACCTGCTGCACATCTTTACTAGCTCGGTCCCTCTGTCTAGCCAATCGGTACAGGTCCTTTTCTCCATCTTTAGTGTCCAGCCTTTCATACAACTCTTCATATGCCTTATCCTTAGCCTTCGCCACCTCTCTGTTTGCCATGCTCCTCATCTCCTTATACTCTTGTCTACTTTCTTCATCTCTCTGACAATCCCACTTCTTCTTCGCCAGCCTCTTCCTCTGTATACTCTCCTGTCCTTCCTCATTCCACCACCAGGTCTCCTTGTCCTCCTTCCTCTGTCCAGATGTCACACCAAGCACCTTTCCAGCTGTCTCCTTTACCATCTCTGCTGTAGTTACCCAGCTATTTGGTAACTTTTCACTGCCTCCCAGTGCCTGTTTTAACTCTTCCCTGAACTCCACCTCACAATCATCCTTTTTCAACTTCCACCATTTGATCCTTTGCACTGTTCTCACACTTGTCCCCCTCTTCTTCATCACCATCATCCTACTGACCACTATCCTATGCTGCCTAACTACACTTTCCTCTGTCACCAATTTACAGTCTCCAATCTCCTTCAAACTGGCCATCCTACATAAGATATAATCCACCTGTGTGCATCTTCCTCTACTCTTGTACGTCACGCTATGCTCCTCCCTCTTCTTAAAATATGTATTCACCACATGGCTAATATTTCATATGGTCTCATAAATACTCTTCTATTTAAACTGTGCTACACCAGGCTAGAACTTATGGTATGATGCTAGTGATCATTCACTCTCATGTAGTTCATGCAAAGTTACATGTAATTTATTTCTTCATAACAATAAAGGGTGTAAATCAAGAAACTAGCTATAACTGCTGGTATGGGTGGAGGCCTCTCTGTGGGTGAGCACACCTTATGCACTTATCAACTGCTCATTTTTAAACAATCTTTAATCTGGCTTCACTGGACTAGTGTGTGTGTGTGTGTGTGTGTGTGTGTGTGTGTGTGTGTGTGTGTGTGTGTGTGTGTGTGTGTGTGTGTGTGTGTGCATGTATGTGTACACGTGTGCGCATGCACGTGCATGTGCGTGCGCATGCGTGTGCATGCGTGTGTGCATGTGTGTGCGTGTGCATGTGCATGTGTGCATGTGTGTGCGTGTGTGCGTGTTTGCGTGTGTGCGTGTGTGTGTGTGTGTGTGTGTGTGTGTGTGTGTGTGTGTGTGTGTGTGTGTGTATCTATGTGAATTAAGTAAGAATTCTTTGGCTACTGTTTGTTTGTGTGAAACAGATGTGAAATACGTCACTTTGGACATTATTATTATTTTCATTTTTTGACAGACATCCAAGAAGGATGCTGTCAACAATGTAGCTATAATTGCTGTTTGGTGAATGTCAGTAAATAAAAATGACTGACTCTGATGAGCTGATAAAGTTAAAAAGCCTTAAGTCTTTGCAGGACTAGTACTCAGTTGTGTAAAGCAAACTGGAATGCTTTACCATGGCTATTTTTATCACAATGAGGCATATGATGTGTACACAGTTAATTTAGTGGCCATAACTGTTGAGTACAGATATTAGTGGATTGTAATGACAGCAGTTTGAGTGGTCAATTATGGTTAAGGTGTTCTGAAATGGGTACTTTTGTCATAACTGGCCATACATTTTGTTTTACTGCTTACTGAAAATGTAAACTACAAATTTAAATTGCTCTTTAACAAATGTTGCTGTACTAGACAATACATATAATTTAACTCACTCAAGCCACACCTTTGTTGCATCCTTACAGTTCATATCACATCCACGCCTCATTATCGCATCCAGAACTTTTCTGGGTTTGTTGTCTTTGATTCAGTCACTTACCAGCTGATAAGAGACAGTATTAGAAAGGACAAGGAATTACTAATAAAATGGCATTAAGACTGTTAATCTAGGATGTTCTGCGGTGGAGAAATCAATCTTTGCCACATATTATTCATATTTCATATTTATGTTCATATTTTCATAACTGACAGACCTACATTTTATTGAAATGTGTGGTGTGAAACAGCAATGGGGAAACAGGGCAATTTACTGAAAATTCTAGTTTATATCACACTATACTGAAATATTGCTAATTGTTTGTTAGTAATTATAAAAATAAGCAATATTTCCATATGCATTTAATACTTCAACAACGATGGTACTTACACATAGTTGCATGACATTAGGTGACACATTAGATGTTGAAGAAAAGTGTCTTTAATATTTGTACTCTTAAGTTGCTCATCTAGAAATATCCAAAATTATTTGCATTTTAATCATACAATTGAATATATGTTTTCAAATTTCTATAAATATATCAATAAACATGCACTTTTAGAGGAATTTCTTATTGACATGTGAAAGCTTATGTCTGGCTAACAAAAATGTTCTAACAATATATGTCTAGGTTGCATAGTTTCAAAATATGAAAATTTAGAAAAGTATAATTTGTGGGTTATGTGGGGCAACTCAGTGGCACAGTGGGTAGACTTGCTGCCTCACAGAAAGAGGTTTGATTCCTGGCTGGTCTTTCTTTGGGGAGTCTACATGTCCTCCCTGTATTCATATGGTTCTCTCTGGGTGCTCTGGTTTACTCCCACATTCCAAAGACATGCAGTAGTTGGATTAAACACTTTAAACTGGCCATATATATGAGTGTGTGGTGTGGAAGAACTACCACAGCAGGGCTAGCCACCAAGCAGTGTAAACCTTCTCTCTAGATGATTGTTGCTGTTGACGTGATACTCCAACCCCATATGTAAAAATGGGAGATGGATAATTTGGGGTTTGTGTGTATTACAATATATATATATTACAGCCATTATTGAAAAAACTATGCATGCAGTGACTGTTATCACTATAAATAGTACTTTTTTCCACCAATGAATGGAGTTGTGGGCAGCAACACAGACATGGTGCCCTATAGTGGAAGAGTTGTGTAGACCAGCTGCTTTGGGTATCTACTGTGCTACAGTATCCTCAAGAGAGGAGAACACAGATCCCATAGCCAAATGGGCATGGGCATTTGACAGTGAAATGTTGGTCTACTATGACTTATCAGGGACCCATGCTAATGGTAGAAGGGGTATATACGCCCCTGTGAAGCTGCCAGCTTAGCTATATAGAATTTTGTAAATAATTCTAAGTCATTGTAAATAATAATATGATCCACAGGCTTGTGTAATAAATGTAAGAAAACTGTGTTATGTTCTGAACTTCAAAAATGTAACCACACTGCCCCCTGCTGGAAGAAAGCTGATAAGTAAAGAATTTACAACTGTGTGTGATCTCAAGCTTGGAGACAGACTGTGTGGGACAGGAAATTTTTTTTCTATTGTCCTAAGACAGAGATAATTACTAGCCCCGGGATTCAGGAAGGTGTATTTTTCATGCAGGAACAGTGTAGGAGCTCCTGCATGGAAAATGGTTGCAGAACAATTTAGGATAGTGCCTTTTTCACGTGCACAAATTGTCCTACACTGTTCTGGCATGGAAAACCGGCAAATATGCAAAATCATCTCATTTGCTGGTGATTTTGCAATCCACCAACCTGCCAGGTCTGTGCTAAAACAGTGTCAGTGTAAAAATGTATTCAGAAAATAACTGAGTACATTTCTGCAACTGACAAAACAGAGGCATGACAACTGGTGGAAAACCATGTATTATGTAAATTAGACATGCCAATGGCCAAATATAAGGCCATTAGCATTGAAAAGTGATTAATTATTATGAAAATTAAACTTTTTTTTGGCTGATCTCAGCCGTTTAAGGCAGTGGCATGCAAATGGAATTGTGGCAAAAATTTAAAAAAAAACGAGAAAAGTCCATTTCAAGTTAAGTCTGCATTTTGCCATTATAGTCAGCGGCATGCAGAATGTAAACAATACCAGGGAGCACTGGTTGTCAAGGGAAAAGGGTCCGTCTAAGTACAGTAAATAACGACTTACACACTGGGGTATACAGTGAGGGGAGTTACACTGAATCACATATTTCATCAAAGTGTCAGCTTGTACCTAACCGAGTAGGTGCAGCAATACAACAGTGCAAGTGTAAGAGCTGAATGACTTCATAAGGGGGTGTGCCATGCTTGATTTAAGCTCATTGGCACTCAGTGGCCCTTGTTTGCCCTTAGCTAAGCACAGCTAAAGAAGGGTGTGTGTCAGATGTGCCTGAGCAGTGTGTACATAGCCTAAATGGGTGTGTGCACCACACACCGGGTTTAAAAAAAAAAAAGGAGGAAATGGCAGCACTGTTTACATTTCAGCTCTGGGTATGCACAGCACACCTCGGGGCACAAACAGGGAGGAACTGGGAAGGGGAACAGTAGTTGCTAGACAGGGGTCCAGGAAAGTAAATAATGTGGGAAGAAATAGCCAGGGAATTGTTATGGCTAGGCTTGTATAGGCCCTAGGGACCTAGTACCAACCTATGAACCTATGAAGCAGTAGGAAGGCAATCAAGGAGAACTAGCATAGCTGGCAGGTGGAATGTATCAGAATCAGCCAGTTACACATGCAGCAGCCCAGCACACTAATATAAACTATGCAAACACCTTTCAGTCTGTTTGTTCCCACAAACTCTACACCACCACTGTACACAGATGGGGGATTTTTAACTGGTAAAACTAAAAATGTAAGAGACTGCTGCTGCTTTACTCCATCGATATGTGCTGAGACTGAGGGTGGTGAGGAGGAGAATGCTGACAACCGACACACAATGAGGAAGAGGTGAAGAGTGTACAGACCTAGGGTAACCTACCAGGGTCTACATGAGCTGGCAATAGTGGAGTATTATAGGGTTGACTGGGACATTCTACAGAAAATCATTGAACTGTGCCGGCCACGCCTCAGACACAGAACTAATAGAGGGGAACGCATCCCAGTGGATACCAAGGTATGTGTAGGCTTAAGAATACTAGCCACAGGTACCTTCCAAAGGCCAACTGGGGATATCATGGGGGTTTCACAGGCATCAACATCCAGGGTACTCCACCAGTTCCTGAATGCCATGACACCACATGCCAATGAGCACATATATTTCCCTACCACCCATGAGCCATTGACCAAAAGTATGCATCTCTTCCACCATATAGCAGAATACCCTGAGGTAGTTGGTGCTATAGACTGCATGCACATCCACATCAAAGCAACACCTGGCGAGCGGGGTACAGTCTACATAAACAGCAAGGGCTTCCCCTCCATCAACTGCCAGGTCATGTGCGATACCCAGGGCATTATCATGAATGTGTGTGCTGGCTGCCCTGGAAGATATCACGATTCCCACATCTGGCATTGCTCACAGCTACATCAGGAGTTTGCCAATGGGGACATCCCACATGGCTATCTAGTGGGGGATGCTGGCTATGCACTGGAGCTGTAGCTGATGTCACCCATCAGAAATGCACACACACACCTGAACAAGAACACCATAATGAGGCACATGCACAAACCAGGAGCATTGTTGAGCATGTGTTTGGGATGCTCCAGTCATGGTTCCACTGCCTTGACATATCCGGTGGAGCCTTGCAGTACTCTCCAGCTACATGTACACAAAGGTTCATATTATGTGCCATGCTACACAATATGATCCTGCGGAAACAGCTGCAGCAGGAACAGCAGGGGGCAGGGCCACACAGCCCCCCACCATTGCCAAGGCCAGCACAGGCACAGAGGGACTCAGAGGAGGAACATCCTGAACCTGCCTCTGTAGGCAGAAGGAGGCATGCCCAATATGCCCATGCCTTGGTAAAGAGGCAATGTATAGCACACACACTGACACTGTAGGAACCCAGAGACTTATACCTCTCTCCGACTCGCACATACAGTAAAAGAGATGCCAAACATGACACTACCTATGCTTTACCATGTATAGGGAGTGCACTACATGCATCTGACATAGTCAGCCCTCCAGCACCGTCCTCAATACTGGCCCAGCAACAAGGTAAGTCACCCTTCCTATCAATTACTGAATGGAGTAGTATGTTCTCATACTTGTATGTATGGTATGGATGCAGGCATGCAAGGGAATTGGGTGGCTGAATGGGATAGCAGCAGACAGCTGATAGCTATATGGGACAGCAGGAAATCCATAACAAATACTGGTGTCAACATACTAGGCAGCAATACACAAGGTGACAACCCCACCGGAGTACATGTGATGGCCCAAAGAACTGTGGGTGTCACACACACATGGATGTCAGTGAGGGTCACATACCCACCACCAATTTCAGCCAAAAGGACAGGTGTAGATGGCCATAAAGAAAGGCTGGGCTAAGGCCCCCAAATAATGGCAATGGTGAACATCCCCCCACCAGACCTACACAGACATACTACAACAGGTCTGGCAGTTGCATTTTAGTTCTGAAGGGTAAGAAGTCTGAAACTGAAATTTATGTCATTAAGATCTAACATGTGTACTCTACTGATATGCCTCCTTTCTGCATCATAGGTCACAATACAATATGAAATGGAAGCCAACAGAGTAAACGAAATACCAGTACAGTCATTGCAAATGTTTAAAGTCTTCAGGAGTTCAGCCCCCCCCCCCCACACACACATTCCCATGTAGAAATGCAGTAACATGTAAGTTTGAGGAGTAATATCACTGGGGCACAGATTGCCAGAGTTGTCCCAAATTACATTGTTGCATGTGTACAATATGCAGGGGTCAGTGTGGCAAGTTTGTTCTGTGTTTAATATTGCCTGGATGTGGTCAGCATGTGGGCCTGGATGGTTGTGTCTCAGTGGCCTAGGAACAGTACAATGGATGACAGGGCTATGTTCCAACAGCTGCAGTGCCAACCACACTGCTTTTCAGCTACACCCATGTCAGCAGTTGTACATACTCACTAGCCAGATGTCAATATCTGTCGCCGTCAGAAAGCTGGACACGCCATGAATGGGGGCCCATACATAGAAACAGTACACAGGTGGAAGTAACCTACACAGAGTGCATATAAAATAACTGTCAACTGCACACAAGTTTGGAATTATACATAGAGGTTCGTATCACATTAGTTGTCCCTCTAGTATGGAATACTGGTAGACTGGCCAATCACTGGCAGACCATAAAAGGCACAGTTATAAAGTGATGACAGGCTATCCATGTCCTCACACAAGCCAGCATAAGGGGAATGTCCCAGGTATATTTGTGAGTCAGGTGAAAGTAACATCCATATCACACATGCACCCAGCTCATCCCACCATCAGCCATAGGTTTATCACAGGTCATATCCTTGCTGTAGGGAACGAGTACAGCATGAACCCATCTCTGTATGGGAATACATGCATGATGCTGCATGCTGAATAGGTGTCCCATGCATGTGTGTCCCCAGCTGTAAGCAGCAACCTGACCACATGCAGACCCGTGGATCAGTATGAACAGGAAGGATTGACAGGAACACCTCAACCACTCACCACTGTCACCCCAGGGTAATACACTGGCTTGCAGCCTGGGAACATATGACTGACAGAATGCACTGGCCTGCTACAGATGGCCTGCAGCACTCTCAAATGGCCTACAGTCCTGTAGCAATGGCCCATGCCTCACCCATAATGCCAATGTATGGAATGTCAGGGGGTCCTAACCAACAACCTAACACAGCAAAGAGAAAACAGATGCAAGGCCATGTTGACAAATGCCAGTAGCATGCCTCCCCATGTCCTACTGCAAGGATTGTGGATCAGGCCATAAATACTACTGGGATAAAAGCCCAACTATAGGGATACCTCTGAGATATTGCTTACATAATGCTAGGAAGAGGAGAGAATAAGAGTGGGGGGTGCAGAAGCATGGATGTCATGGAGTGCGTGAAGTCTAAAACTCTAATATTCACCCATACTACCCCCTGACTGCAAATCCATGAATGAATAGCCACAAAACTGCTTGTAAACCACAATGTGAAGGTAAACTGACCTGATATATGAGTCCTGCCTCTGGATAACCTGGGTATATCTGTACAGATGAGAGGTATGGCCCGAGCAGGATATGGCCATTCCGTGAAGTTGAGAAAAGCACAAGGAGGGGATCCCCAGCCAGCATACTAACAAGGTGCGGGACCATTTACACAGAACCAGCAGTCTATTGTCTGTAGCTACCACTCCGCAATGGCAGGAGTCTGCCAGAATGTGTAGTCTATATGCCTCAGAATATTGGTCTCAGCTTCATTCATCTTGTATTTCCCTGGTAAATAACTGTGAGCAAAGAATGATAACTGTCAGTAGTTGATGACATAATACATCACAGTGTAAAACAGTACATATGTCAGAAAATCTATGCTACAACCAACCATGTTACACAAGCAGCACAGACATCAATAGTTACAGTATCCCCGTATGTTATGCCCATTGTGTCTCCATATTGGCAACCTATCTACAGTTATCCTGCAGAAACAGTTTGCTAGGTGTAGCTGTAGCACACAAAACCCTGAACTGGAGTCCAACCCTCCCTGGAACGGATGCACACACTCAATACAGAAGGTCATACCGGGTATGCTCCTATACTTAGAGAAATGAAGCCCATGTCTAACAACACAGTGGACTACAGATATCAGTTATTCACAGATGTCTGTGCACACCAAATTGTACACCATTGATACTTCACACACACACACACACACACACACACACACACACACACACACACACACACACACACACACACACACACACACACACACACACACTGGATAAGAATACATACACATATCTAAGGCCAACATAATATGTCAATCATACACACACAGAGGCGTGGAAAAGAGAAAGACAGACAGTGACAGAGAGAATCCCATTATGAGGCCTTTCCCACTGAGGACACATCCCAGTGGCCTATATCACATGATGTGCTGATGTCATTCACTGTAGAAATTCCTTAGGTTAGCCCTCAGCCCTATAGTCTCAGTGGTACTTGTGATAACTGTGTAACACTACAGTACAAATAAATATCCATGTAGCAGTTGTAATCTCAGTCCTGTCAATTGTTTAGTTGTGTGTGAGTATGTGTGTGTGTGTTTCTAGATGAATGTGGTTGAGGCCATTCACACTCACTAAACTTTTGTTATCTCTCCTTTCGCACTGCTGCTGATGTCACTCACCTTCAAATATATCTTTGGACAGCTCTATAACATGCAACCTCTGTGGTGCTTGCAATAACTGTGTAATACTATATTATAACAAACTAGTTAGGTAGGAGTTCTAATCTTGCTGCTAGCAACTGTGAAAATGTATATGTTTGTATGAGAGAGTGTGTGTGTCTTTGTAGATACCTAATTTTGTGGCCATACACTTCCCTTACCCCTCCATTATCACTGATGCTGATGTCACTCCCTTAAAATATACTTTTGGAGAGCTCTCCAGCATGTAAGCTCTGTGGCACTTGTGATAACTGCATAATACTATGGTGTAGCAAACTAGTTATGTAGGAATTCTAATCCTGGTCCTGGCAAATGTGAAAATCTGTGTGTTTATGTAAGAGAGTGTGTGTATGTCTTTATAGAGACCTGATTTTGTGGCCATTCACACTTATTACACTTTCATTACCCCTCCTTTAGCACTGCTACTGATGTCACTCACCTTCAAAGATACCTTTGAACAGCTCTCTAGCATACAAGCTATGTGGAGCTTGTGATAACTGCGCAATACTACAGTATAGCAAACTAGTTAGGTAGGAGTTCTAATCCTTGTCCTGGCAACTGTGAAAATATGTGTGTGTGTGTGTGTGTGTGTGTGTGTGTGTGTGTGTGTGTGTGTGTGTGTGTGTGTGTGTGTGTGTGTGTGTGTGTGTGTGTGTGTGTGTGTGTGTGTGTGTGTGTGTGTCTTTGTAGAGACCTGATTTTGGGGCCATTCACACTTACTACACTTCCCTTACCCCTCCTTTAACACTGCTGCTGATGTCACTCACCTTCAAAGATACCTTTGGAGAGCTCTCTAACTTATAAGCTCTGTGACACTTGCATTAACTGTGTAATACTATAATGTAGTGAACTAATTAGGTAGGAGTTCTAATCCTGGTCTTGGCAACAGTGAAAATGTGTGTGTTTGTAGAGACCTGATTTTGTGGCCATTCACACTTACTACACTTCCCTTACCCCTCCTTTAGCACTGCTCCTGATGTCACTCACCTTAGAGGTATGTTTGGACACTGTTCTACTTGTAATCTCTGTAGTGCATGTGATAAATGCGGAACAATTTAGCAGTAATAACTATATAGGTAGGGCTTTGAATCTTATTCCTGGCAAGTGTTTGTGTGTGTGTACATATATCTACATGTATGTGTCCATATCTTAAAGGTTTTGGCCCCATTTACACCAGTACACTTCTCAGTGCCTGACTTTAACAGTCCTGCAGATATCATTCATCTTAGAAGTACCTGTTGGCAACCCTAAACTATGTAAGGTCAGTGGTGCTCATGACAAACGAGTAGTATAATGGTCTGAAAACATGGTTAGATAGAGGTTTGAAGCTCACTCCTGGCAAATGTGTGTGTAGGTTAAAGTATTTTGTGAAATCTCTAACCCACTACATCACCCAGTGGCAGTATTTACAATGGCTGGTGATGTTCCTCAACTTAGAAGTACCTTGAGACAACATCCATCCTGTAAGCTTTGTGGTGCGTGTGATAAATGCATATTACTGTTGTAGCAATACATAGCTAGGTAGGGGTTTGAATCCCAATACTGGTAAGTGTGTGTGGACAGGATCCATTGGGGGGGGCAAGTTCTGCAAAATTGTTATATTGAGGACCTAGTATATGTCCCGATGTCCACATTACAAGGCCAACAGTTGTCAAACATCATAGAGGTTGGTGTAGACAATCAACAGCCCTAACTGTGTAGTGCCATGTGCAATGACTATGTGACAGTATGGATTAGTTAACAATATTGGCAGCCCTTCTAATACTCAGAAACCACTCTCCTCCCATGAATCATACACAAACACACTTGGCTAGGCAGCAACCATTATATCAGTAGTTCTCCTGCAAACTGCCTCATAGGTAGTACCCATGGTGTGATTGCAGTGGACTCCATGTCAAACCGATGGCCAGACATGACTGGTGTCACACAGGGTACAGACCCTTGTCCTCTCATGTTTGGGATCTACCCTTCTGAGGTGCAGGAGAACACAAAGGCACCCTGGCTGATAATGTTTGCATACAACAGTAAGATGGGTGGTAGCATTCCCAATCTATGTGATGTTGACATCAAACCAAAGGCCACTTAACACCTATTACTGTTGTCAGAACCCTGGACATTACCTCAGTGCCAAGAGATGTGCCGCCATTACCTTTGGGAACACCATGGCTCACATGAAGTAATACATAGGTGGTATTCCAATGAACAGTGACATTGTTGTAACAGAATGCGGAACACAGGTTGAAGGTCAGCTGCCTGTTGACCACAACAGTGAAACTGGCAACAGAAACTACTTTTATGTCTTACATCTCCTGACTGAGCGTGTGTTATCCAGCAAGTAAAAGAACATGGCACCCTGTTCCATCCCCCCAGTAGCCCAATGAATGTGTACAGTGGCCCTTTTGCCATGTTCCCCACTGGACACCTGCAACAACTGTAGAGTCTGCAGACATACCCCACAAAGGGAATATCATGCCTTATACACATGCCCTGTATGAACAGATGCCAATAACTCCAATGAATCCCAATATCATACTGTATATGTAGGTGCAATCACTACCTCACTTACACAGCCATGTCTCTCCAAACAAGGTCAGGAATGCTACTTCTGAAGATGCCAATCTATCCACACAACATGCCCAAGAGACCTCAAGCATATTTCCACACTTAAAAGAACATGCATATGGGACATGTGCACAACCCAGACACTGTCCATGTTATGGAATATAAATCAAATACATGTGAAGTAGTGCACATCACTGGCCACCCACAAAAGAAATCTGGATGAGTGGATGGGGAATACAATACCCACCCCTGGAGACCACTCCAGTGACTATACTCCTGAGCCAAACTGGGGACTATTTTCATATGGTCTGATGCCAGGGTATTCCCTTGGGCTAGCCTTATAGAGCCTTCAGGCCCCTTCACCTACTACATACCTATGAAGCAATGAACCTATGGATCTCAGTACTGGCAAATTTTGTGTGTGTGTGTGTGTGTGTTTGTGTGAATAGTAATCTCAGTGTGTTCGGTTGATGAATATCCCCTGTGGCTGTGGTTGTTAGCAATTGGAGGTGTGTCCATGTGAGCCATGGTGTTCTCAAAGGTAATGGCGGCACATCTCTTGGCACTGAGGTAATGTCCAGGGTTCTGACAACAGTCAAAGGTGTCAAGTGGCCTTTGGTTTGATGTCAACATCACATGGATTGGGAATGCTACCACCCATCCATTCGACAGCAGATGTTGTAAATCAACATATACCTATGTACAATCCTCAGCCCTCTAATCTGTGAGGCATAAGCAATCACTGTGTTACAGACCGGGGATTTCTGTGCACATACTGCACTCTGCCTATGACATGGTGGATGTGTTACCACACTGCCATACCCTGTGGTCTTGCTGCAGGGCCATATCCTGGTGACACACAGATGCCTAGAACAGAAACAGGATACAGCATTTGAGAGCACATTCACTCAGCACTTCACTTGTGGGGGAGAGAGAGGTAAAGCTGGCACTGAATGTGTTGCCAAGACTGTGTCCAATATCTATTGTCTCAGGATAGGTATTAGCGTTGTGCAGTAACTCACAGCACTTGTGTTTAATGCTGTGGAGGTTGTTGATGTAACTATCAAAAGCTGATGTGATTGTTGTCACTGTCTGCTGCATGTCTGCCATCATAGATGCCTGAAGGGGATTCCATGAGGGATCCAAAGTTGTGTTTGGGGCTAATAAGGAAGTTCAACAGTCATGGTACACCACCTTTTTCCTGCAACAGTGTCCTCCTTCTGATGTACACTTTAGTAATGGCAGGTGACCATCACATTATCTCCCAATGTTTGGAGGAGAGTGTCTGGGTTCTGTTGGCCCTGGCTAGTACCTTGCATTCATGTACCTGTTTGTACAATGCATATGTGTATGATTCCACAGTCATGCAGCAATTCCCATTGCCATGGGTGCAGTGAAGACATCCACCCCTGTTTTTATAGCTGCAAAATCAGCTTTGGAGTAGTTTTGCAAGGTGGTTACCTTTGTGGGGGTGTGGCTGACATGTTGAGTTCCATGTTGATTACAGCCTGTATGAATCTCGGCATGCAGGGATTAACTTCTGTGGATGAACAACAGTTCCATATTTAAGTAGTCAACACAGGTCAAGGTTGATGTATCCTCTACCGGGGGTCAGTATGAGCTGGTCCAGGGCATTGGAAATAATGAATCCCAGAAGTGTTGGAGCACTGTACTGGCACTTGGCTACTTTCCCCAGGTTATGGAGGGGTTGTTGAAGACTCATACTATGTCAGTGTTGTGTTGGGCCATCATAGATGGCAGGGTGTTGAGGAATGTGCATTGACAGTCTAGGGACATAGATGTGGACCCATAGCAGTCTATGGTCTATATTGCACTATTACCCCAAGGCAGTTGTACCAGAAGTATCTCCAGTGCATTATGCTGGGATACTAGTCTGGAGGTGTTCATAGCCATAATGAATATGGAGACAACACCACCTATGGAGGTGTAGTCCATGTTTGTGGGCTGACAGCTGTGGAATGCATCATAGCCTGATACTGCAGGTCTTCTGTCTGCTGCAGTGAACCATCTCGCCATTACAGCAGACATGGGTCCTCCACTCTGAGTGCTTTGAATGACTGCATCCTGACAGTTAGATGTCTATTGTTGAGCAGCATGACCCTCAGATTGCATACATGTCTAGCTGTTACAGTGGTCATAACATTAGGAACACTGTCTAATAAGGCATCATAGGGTTGGCAAGACAATTAGCCAGTACCTGGAAACCCAGCAGTGACAGATGCAGAACATCTGTGGCAAGTCATTGGATTCTGTCAATCATGTCATCCAAGCAGAGAGGTACTGAATTCCCTGAGAATGACACATAACACGTAAGCTAAAGTTACAGTCAATCATCTGTTGGTAGTACCGCAGCATCATTCTGGGTGATGGCGGTACACTGCTCAGGGCTACTGTCACACCTGCCTGGACCACATAATCAGAGAGTTCAACCATGTCTCTTGTCATGTAGTCCAGGGAATTAACACCCACATGGATACAGAGTGATACAGGGCGGTGTGTCCCAGGTCAGTCACACCCACATGGATACAGAGTGATACAGGGAGGTGTGTCCCAGGTCAGTCACACCCACATGGATACAGAGTGATACAGGAGGTGTGTCCCAGGTCAGTCACACCCACATGGATACAGAGTGATACAGGGAGGTGTGTCCCAGGTCAGTCACACCCACATGGATACAGAGTGATACAGGGAGGTGTGTCCCAGGTCAGTCACACCCACATGGATACAGATTGATACAGGGAGGTGTGTCCCAGGTCAGTCACACCCACATGGATACAGAGTGATACTCGTAGTTGTGGGATGCCATGACTGGCTGTGTCATGTGTTGGATGCTGGCAGGGAGGTGTGTCCCAGGTCAGTTACACCCATATGGATACAGAGTGTTATAGGGAGGTGTGTCCCAGGTCAGTCACACCCACATGGATACAGAGTGATACAGGGAGGTGTGTCCCAGGTCAGTCACACCCACATGGATAGAGAGTGATACTCATAGTTGTTATGGAGTGCCATGACTGGCTGTGTCATGTGTTGGATGCTGGCAGGGAGGTGTGTCCCAAGTCAGTCACACCCACATGGATACAGAGTGATACAGGGAGGTGTGCCCCAGGTCAGTCACACCCACATGGATACAGAGTGATACAGGGAGGTGTGCCCCAGGCCAGTCACACCCACATGGATACAGAGTGATACAGGGAGGTGTGTCCCAAGTCATTCACACCCACATGGATACAGAGTGATACAGGGAGGTGTGTCCCAGGTCAGTCACACCCACATGGATACAGAGTGATACAGGGAGGTGTGTCCCAGGTCATTCACATCCACATGGATACAGAGTGATACAGGGAGGTGTGTCCCAGGTCAGTCACACCCACATGGATACAGAGTGATACAGGGAGGTGTGTCCCAGGTCAGTCATACCCACATGGATACAGAGTGATACTCATAGTTGTTGTGGAGTGCCATGACTGGCTGTGTCATGTGTTGGATACTGGCAGGGAGGTGTGTCCCAGGTCAGTCACATCCACATGGATACAGAGTGATACAGGGAGGTGTGTCCCTGTTCAGTCACACCCACATGGATACAGAGTGATACAGGGAGGTATGTCCCAGGTCAGTCACACCCATATGGATACAGAGTGATGCAGGGAGGTGCGTCCCAGGTCAGTCACACCCACATGGATACAGAGTGATACAGGGAGGTGTGTCCCAGGTCATTCACACCCACATGGATACAGAGTGATACAGGGAGGTGTGTCCCAGGTCAGTCACACCCACATGGATACGGAGTGATACTCGTAGTTGTTGTGGAGTGCCACGACTGGCTGTGTCATGTGTTGGATGTTGGCAGGGAGGTGTGTCCCAGGTCAGTCACACCCACATGGATACAGAGTGATACAGGGAGGTGTGTCCCAGGTCAGTCACACCCACATGGATACAGAGTGATACTCATAGTTGTTGTGGAGTGACATGACTGGCTGTGTCATGTGTTGGATGCTGGCAGGGAGGTGTGTCCCAGGTCAGTCACACCCACATGGATACAGAGTGATACAGGGAGGTGTGTCCCTGGTCAGTCACACCCACTTGGATACAGAGTGATACTCGTAGTTGTTGTGGAGTGACATGACTGGCTGTGTCTTGTGTTGGATGCTGGCAGGGAGGTGTGTCCCAGGTCAGTCACACCCACATGGATACAGAGTGATACAGGGAGGTGTGTCCCAGGTCAGTCACACCCACATGGATACAGAGTGATACAGGGAGGTGTGTCCCAGGTCAGTCACACCCACATGGATACAGAGCGATACAGGGAGGTGTGTCCCAGGACAGTCACACCCACATGGATACAGAGTGATACAGGGAGGTGTGTCCCAGGTCAGTCACACCCACATGGATACAGAGTGATACAGGGAGGTGTGTCCCAAGTCAGTCACACCCACATGGATACAGAGTGATACAGGGAGGTGTGTCCCAGGTCAGTCACACCGACATGGATACAGAGTGATACAGGGAGGTGTGTCCCAGGTCAGTCACACCCACATGGATACAGAGTGATACAGGAAGGTGTGTCCCATATCAGTCACACCCACATGGATACAGAGTGATACAGGGAGGTGTGTCCCAGGTCATTCACACCCACATGTATACAGAGTGATACTTGTAGTTGTTGTGGAGTGACATGACTGTCTGTGTCATGTGTTGGATGCTGGCATGTGATAGATATTTGGCTGTTACCTGCTCCATATTCAACTTAGTGAGTGGGATATGTGTGTGCCTCAGTATTGAGTTCCCCATGATCACTGTATTGTGCAAGGTGGTTAGCCTTAGGAGCTAAGCTTGAGGGGCACACTGTGTAGGTTAAAAATGTTTCCCTTTGGCATGTGCCATGTCATGGTGTTTGAGTGGGTGTCTGTCTTGCTGGTCTGTGCTGTTTGGGTAAATGTCCATTGTGTGCATCTGGGAAGGTGGGTGTGTGGCTTTTCACTGTATGTCATGGCTGTCAAAGTGGTGTCATGTTGAGCTACATGTTCCACATGGTGTTGTGCAGTTGTTGATCTTATCCTCTTGACCTGCTAGTCTAGTCTTTGCTGGACAGTGTATATGTCCACATTGGGTGATATATGGGTAACCCTCACAGGTAGTATTTGGGGTTTAGAGGGGAGGGTTGTCTGTGTACATGAGGCAGTTGCAACAGTGCCTCAGAATAAACACGTGCACCAGTTTAATGGATGAAAGCACAGAAAACTGCCCTTCAAACATGCCAGGAGGGGTGGACATAACTAGTAAGTACTTGGGCTACATCTGTGATGAATGAGTACTGCTGACAGCCCCCAGGTGTGCCACACTTCTTGATACAATAACCTGGTAAAGTTCCAAGCCATAATGCTAGTTTAAGTGCAAGACAGATAGAACTAGCATGATGTACTGGTGGAACAGAAGGCAGGCTATCTGCCACCTGTAATACTTTACCACAGCTGTGCAGTTATCAGCAGCTTTGGCCATGTGAACGTTTAGTAAGCTCTATAGCGCATGCAGTAACTGAGTAGCACTATAGTAGACATACCTAAATAGGCAGGAGTTCTAATCCCAATACTGGCAGGTGTGTGTGTGTGTGTGTGTGTGTGTGTGTGTGTGTGTGTGTGTGTGTGTGTGTGTGTGTGTGTGTGTGTGTATCATGTACTGTCTAGCTTTTACCATTTTGACCAGTGTACTACTCTTTATAATTCCCCTCACTCCAATTTAGTAGTCCTGTTGATGTAGTCCACCTTAGAAGTACCTTTGGAAGAGATGGAAATGTATAAGCTCTGTGATGCATCTGATAACTGCATAGCAGTATAGTAAGAATACCTAGAGAAACAGGAGTTCTAATCCCAATGCTGGCAACTGTGTGTGTGTGTGTGTGTGTGTGTGTGTGTGTGTGTGTGTGTGTGTGTGTGTGTGTGTGTGTGTGTGTGTGTGCATGAGGATCATATCTTGTGTGGCTTATACCATTTTGATGTGTGTATCATACACGGCTGGTGACCTGCTCCTGCTGACATTACTTTATATAGTGTGGTAACAGCATCTGCCTCACATGCAGCAGGATAACCATTGTACAGTCCTCTGTACAGATGTGTCTGGAATATCCATATGTTTGACACCTATACATTGTTGGAAGTGGTCTGCTTGCTTTAACAATGCCCATGTATATGATATTATAGCCAAAAAGGCCACAGTGAGTGTACTGCCACATATGGCAGTATGAGGTATCATACCTGACTGAAAAATCATACTAACAGGACATCTGCCACCCTCACAGGTGGCCTGCCTTGTAGGTGCAATACATGAGTACAGATGCTTGGTTTTACAAGTGAACTGTTTCTGTTATGGGTCACATAAAAGGCTGCAAGAGGTGTGGACTGACATATTGTGGTCCTAATTAGTATGTAACAGGAACATCTTGCATCTTAAGAGGGGTGTGTACACAATTTATATCCACTGTATATCACTAATGTGTCACACATGTCCCTACCTGAGGTTGTTTGTCCAGTCAGTTTTGCTGGCCTCTGTCTAGACATCTTGGCACTGACAAGTTGTGAGGTATGCTACAGGAATGTTGAATTCATGTCAGATAGGCCCCAGTGGTGACCACTGTGATTTAATACAGTTAACCCAGCACAAGTGAGCATGCACAAAAAGCAATATAGCTATTACATAAAGCAATGTAGCTATTACTGATGGTTGTGTGCATGGTAAATTGCATGTGCTTCACATGCCTGGGGTATTGCCAGGCAACAACAGAACAATGTCATATGCACCAGCTTCAGGCTGCTGTCCCATATGCAGACCAGAGGGTCCTAGGTAGTTGTGAAAAGGAGTTATCATCAGCAGACGCACATGTGACCTTGGTACAGGATGGATGCAGCATGTCTGCACATCTACAGTACTAACCACAATAATACACAACGTCCTGTCCTCACCATAGATGTGCACCTCTGTGCATTAGAAAACCCCATCCACAACTGCAATTGGACCTGACACATGGATGTTGATACAATACAGTTACATGTATGTCTGATACATTATTGTACTAATGAATAAATGTAAACGAAAAGCCACCAGCTAGATGATGAATATAATTTAATAACGAACACAAACTTATACAGCTGAAAACGAACTTCAAACGAACAAAAAACGCCAAATATCAGCACCAAAAAACAAATAAGTAATGTGAGCGCTTTCGTTTAAATATTTTAAACTTCCTCAGACAAAAAAACATCTATTACATCACTTCCTTTTATAACCTTCTCAGAAAATTGTGCCAAAATCAAATTTGAATTGGAGCATGCTCAATAACCCAAAAATGGGAAATAGAATTTCTAAATACTAGATTCAAGGAATGCATGGACACAAAAATTACATATTAACTACAAGCCATAATATTACATTATATTATATAAGATTATAAAACTAATAACTTAAATCCTTCTTTTTATATAAATAATGAAATCACAAACTTCTCAAACTCTTAAAAATAATAATTTTATATATATCAAATATTTAATATTAAATAATAAAATATCACAATTAATATATTTTTATATAATAAATTATCGTATAATAATTATATTAAGATTTCTTAGCTTCCTTCATATATATTAAAAATTAATAAAATATTTAAAATTAAATGTTACATTAATCTTGGACTTTATTACGAGTTAATGCTTTTAATTTTAAAATTGGCCCTATAGAACTTTTTTCATTTAAACCTGGTATAAAATCAGCTTGTAATTTTATTTGCCAGGTAAGTTCTTTTTCTTCCAAAATTAAGTTCCACGGGGTTCTTTCATCTATTTCTACTTGATCTATTATCATATAATAAAATTTTATATTCATTTATATGTTTTGCTAGCGCGTTATTTAATTTTTTATTTTTTATGGCATTCTCATGCTCATAAATTCTCTGAGTGAACATTCTCTCAGTTTTTCCCACGTAAAAAGAAAAACAGGCATTACACCTTGCAAGATAAACAACTGCTTTAGATTTACAGTTACATTTCTTTTTAATGTAATACTTCTTATCACGTATAGTGAAACTATCTCCTTCTTGAATTTTGAAGCACCATTTGCATGCTCCACATCTATAGTTTCCGCTCTTCACTTTCTTACCTATTCCTATATTTTTATTAGATTTTAATAAATATTTAAAGCATTTCCCTTTTCTATAAACTATCTTTGGGGATTGACTAATATGTTTTTTACATTGGGTATCTCCAGATAGCATTTCCCAATTATTATAAAAAACCTCTTTTACCATTTGGTAATCTTGTGAAAAAGTGATAACTAAAGCTTTTGAATTTTTTTCCAATCTAGTACTCTTATTTTTACAAGATGTATCTAAACTTATAATAGTTTCTCTATCCTCAGTGCCACGTAAATCTACATTACTTACAACATCAGTGATAACTTCACTCCTAACTCGCAAAATTGGTTTAAAATGACCATTTTCTCTTTTTTGGTTACCTTCTAAAATTAATTTGTCTATTAACCATATTGGATATTCCTTATTAATAAACATTCTCCTTAAATGTTCACATTCATTTAAAAAATCTGAATATTTTGTAATAATTCGCGCAGCTCTCACCAATTGACCTTTAATTACGGATCTTTTTCGGTGCTCAGGATGTGCACTAGTATAATGAAGGAAGCTGTTAGAATATGTTTTTTTCCTATAAATCAAGGAAATATATGCTTTTGCTTCATAATCTTTTATCAAATTGATATCTAAATAATTAATTTTATCTAAATTAATATTCCACGTAAATTTAAAAAAGTTTGTTGTTTCATTAATATAATTTAAAAATTCATTTAAAACATCAGTATTCTCTCTCCAAACTAAACATATATTGTCCTGAAAATGATGATATGATTTGATAAAACTATAATATTTGCTATTAAATACAAAATTCTGTTCCCAAAACATCATAACTAAGTTTGCATAAGTTCCCCCGCATGATGACCCCATAGCAATCCCTTTCTTTTGAATATAGTACTGATCATTAAATTTTAAATAATTATTATTTAATACTAATTCAATTAATTCAATTATAAGATTATTTAAGTCTTGTTGAAAAGAGGACTTAAATAAAATTTCGCTAAACCATTGAAGACCAATGTCTTGGGGAATAACTGTGTACAAGTCACATACGTCTATTGATACTAAAACATCTTTAGCATCAAACAATATTTGATTCATGTGCTCTAAAAATGTCCAAGAATCCTTACAGATATATTCTTCTTTCATCATAACTTTTTTTAGTTCATAATCAACGTACTTGGCACATGCTGACGTAATAGAATCTCTCCCATCCACCAGGCCGCATAGGGGGTCTTCTATATTTTTATGCATTTTCGGATTACTGAAAAACACGGGGATCCTAGGTGTTAAGATATTTAAATAATTAAATAAATTAATGTCTATTCGTTTATCTAAGAACATATCATTAATCTGTGAAAAGATCTTTCTATAAGCACAATTCAACTCATTCAAGGATACCTGTTCATAAGTATCCGTATTTAAAATCAACTCCATTTTATTATTATATAAATCTGTATCCATAATTACTGCTCCTCCCCCTTTATCTGGTTTCATAACTCTTATATTACCTTTCTGTAAACATTTTAAAATTTCCAATTCATCTTTATTTAAATTTAAGGAATAATCTATCTTCTTATTAATTCTATCTAAATTCCTTAACTGACTTTCACACATCTTTTCATACATTAAAAGTTTAGGATGTAAGGGGGGATTATAAATACTTGATATATTAAATTTATATGATCCATTATATATCGAATCCTGAAACAATAATGAAGAATTAATCTTCCTTAAAAACAATTTCATATCAATAATAGTTGAAGTGACATCAAATGTATGAGAAGGAACAAATGAAAACCCTTTTGACAATAAATTCGCAACTTCCTGTTTAAAATCAATTTGAGAAAAATTATAAACTTTAAAGTCACCGAGACTGTTCACAATGACTTGTCGCAACTTGTTATGTAAACTCCTACTAGATTGTTCCGTTATTTCATATCCATTCTCTTCAGTTTCGGGACCATTCTGCATTATTATGTTCTCCATTTTTTGTCTTTCGGCCTGGCACCTTGAAACCTCGCCGGTTGTTGATTACCATAAGGATTTTTATTTTTAAGCCTTTCAGAGCGTCTTAGTTCGGGATATTCATCATTATATACCGAATCATTATGTAAATTCCCATCATATTGACCTTCTCCTGCAGGGTCAGATCTATAGGCTTGATTTAAAGAATGAGATTTGGTTTTCTTATTAAATCCACCTGGAGGTCTGGGATATGCTATCCCATTTGCATATTGTTTAATGTCTCTTTCAATTTTTTCTGTTTTAGCATTCTTTAATTTAATAATGTATTGATCAATACTATTATATATTCTGATTATATCATATTGAACTGTGTCAAAAGAAACATCTGCTCTAATTATTTTATCAAGTTCATCAAGTTCAGATATCAATTTATCTATTTCTATCTGATTGTATTTGATTAATATATTGAGAAGATCTTTACCACATCGATCAAACAACTGCAACAGTTCCATATGCATAGGTGAATTATAAACCAATCCCATAGGGTACCGCCATAAGCGCAACCCTTTAGGAATAATATTCAGTCTAATGCACTCTTTCAGATATGCACTTTCAAGTTGCAACTTCCTACATTTCATTAATTTGATATCAAAGTCATTTAATTTTTGATCAATATCATTATTATCATTATTACCTCCTTTTAATTGTCCAGAAAAACCAAACGATGATCCCAACCACTCATTTAGCATTGGAACAGTTTTTCTCAGTCCATCTCTGTGTCCAAACGGTTTTTGCGCACAAAATCCGCTACCTTGCCCAAAATTACTTGACTGCATTCCTTGATTAGCAGAAATGTCCTTATCTTTTTCTCCATTATCCAAACCAGTGGCATCCATACCACCCTTCTGGTTATTAAAACAAACTGGGGTGATGTTAAAATCAAAACTAGACTGTGAAGGTTGCATTGGTGCTTCTTTTCCGTGCCCATTAATGCGACTGTCATCTCCTTTACTAACTTTCTCATATAAAATGTTCACGCGTTGCGTTAATTTGAGAATCAAAGCTGTTAAATTCCCAATCGACCCTTCGGTACCTTCAGTGCAATCGTCTAGCTGTACAGCTGCTTCGTCTAAGCAAACTGTAGACATAATGAACAATGACCAAACTGATGAATAAATGTAAACGAAAAGCCACCAGCTAGATGATGAATATAATTTAATAATGAACACAAACTTATACAGCTGAAAACGAACTTCAAACGAACAAAAAACGCCAAATATCAGCACCAAAAAACAAATAAGTAATGTGAGCGCTTTTGTTTAAATATTTTAAACTTCCTCAGACAAAAAACATCTATTACATCACTTCCTTTTATAACCTTCTCAGAAAATTGCGCCAAAATCAAATTCGAATTGGAGCATGCTCAATAACCCAAAAATGGGAAATAGAATTTCTAAATACTAGATTCAAGGAATGCATGGACACAAAAATTACATATTAACTACAAGCCATAATATTACATTATAGTATAAGAGTATAAAACTAATAACTTAAATCCTTCTTTTTATATAAATAATGAAATCACAAACTTCTCAAACTCTTAAAAATAATAATTTTATATATATCAAATATTTAATATTAAATAATAAAATATCACAATTAATATATTTTTTATATAATAAATTATCGTGTAATAATTATATTAATATTTCTTAGCTTCCTTCATATATATTAAAAATTAATCAAATATTTAAAATTAAATGTTACATTAATCTTGGACTTTATTACGAGTTAATGCTTTTAATTTTAAAATTGGCCCTATAGAACTTCTTTCATTTAAACCTGGTATAAAATCAGTTTGTAATTTTATTTGCCAGGTAAGTTCTTTTTCTTCCAAAATTAAGTTCCACGGGGTTCTTTCATCTATTTCTACTTGATCTATTATCATATAATAAAATTAATTATTGTACTAATCCCCACTGGGACCTTACCTGCATGCTCCTCGTCCAGTGTGTGTGTGTGTGTGTGTGTGTGTGTGTGTGTGTGTGCGCAACCAACCTCCACAATGCTTCCCTCAGCTTCATGGTTTGTGCATTGGGCAGGTGCCCCAAGTTTGGCGAGGAGCTCCTCGGTCAGTGTCAGTGGGGGCTGGATGGCTGGGCCCCCACCTGGGGCTAGCCATTCCCTTGCTACAGCAGCAGCCCGTTGATGGGCATGGTGGATGAGATTGGTGGCCCGATGCTGCACATGCTCATAAATTCTGCTGTGCAGACTGGCATCATTTACCCTGTGGACCACACAGTTCCACACGGCGGTCCTCCCCCACACATTTTCTGCTCTCCGTCCAAATAACAGGGCATAATGTCCAATCACATATTGGGTGATGATGTCTGTTCCCCCAACAGAAAATGCTGGTAGGTGAGCACTCTGCATGTTACCTGGAAGACATAAATAGGGAAAAGGTCACAGGACCTCATACAGTTGTCAAATTGCACATCAACAGTGGATATTACTTGCAAATAATCCACACTACACCATAACCCTCCAAGCTATCATGGCTATAGCAGCTTGCATTACACTTCTGTAACTGAGCTATCTTATTCCCCCCAATGTTGGGCACTTATTTATTTATTTTATTTTATTTATTTTATTATTTTACATTTGTTAACCGGGAGAGTCCGACTGGATACATGTCCATTTTCAGCGGAGGCCCGGGGAGAAAAGCTCCAAGTACATAACAGACATATGAACATTGTTAATGCAAAAAAAGGAAGACAGTTGAGTTCTAAATACAATATAAAGATACATCACATCTTGGAAAAAAAAAAAAACAGCAGCACTTGATTGCATAATCCTCTATTCTCCATTCATTTCTGTGTAGAGGCTTGACAGTGGGCATCTTCCATGTGGATGGTGTGTGTATGATGGCAGGTCTGTGTTTGACTGTGGTGTGTGATGGAGCTGTGAGCACATCTGAGTTCATGTAGGAGGCAGACAGTGATGTTATTATGCTCCATGGAGTTATGCTGTTGTTGCCATCAGTAGGCAATATGTACATGCTCACCATTGCTGAGGGGAAGAGTGTGGTCGATGTGCATATCCTCCTGTACAACTGGTGTGGACAGGGTGGCAATGTTCCCACCTAACCTGTGTGATGCAGGTTGCCTATAGCCACATCATGTGTGTATGAGGTGTTCTTTGCCAGTACAGGGTAAATTGTGTTGTTTCCTTTGAGACTTACAACATATGTGGAGACACAGTTGCATATTGTCCTTAGTGGTGTGGATATGTCTGATTTGTAGCCATAGTCAGCCTTACAGGAAGTCACTTGTGAACTTAAATGCTCGGTCAGATATAGGTGGACTTGCTTCCAAGTTGTTGCCTGCATCTGTGTGCCCCTGTACAGCCAATGGAGCAGCGTGTTATGTGGTTTGTGTATTGCTGCTGTCCACCAAAGGGGATTACTCTACCTTAGTGGAGGCTGGTTATACAGGTCAGATACTGCTGAGTCCATATAGCTACAGTGGGTATAAAGGGTACACATCCCTGTTACACTGCCTGGTATTTCTGCAATTGGAATATGACACCACAATAACTCATTTCAAAACAATTCCCACCTGTAATGTGACCTATGGCCTGTACAATTCAATTGAAAACATAACAATCTGATCTGTGAAAACATATGGAAATAATAATCAGTACAATAAGCCAGATGAATGAGTGTGCACACCGTCAAACTGCTATGTTGTATATGCACCTCTTGAGATGGTTACAGCATTCATCCATCTTGGTCTGGACTCTAACATCATGGGACATCTTCACTTGGCGATAGTTGCTCACTTTCCTAGAAACAGCTATGATTGTATTTCAATGGAATTGTACAGGTTAGGGGTCACATTCAAGATGAGAAACATTATGAAATGATCTTCTGTGGTCTGATTGTCATACAGCACACAAACCTGGCATTCCATCAGGGGTGTGTACACTTGTGATATCCATGGTATATTGGTGTTGATATAGCTGGTAGTGGAATGCATTGACAGAGGGTCATAACACAGTTGGACACTTCTCCGATTACTACCTGGTAATCATGCCTACTCTAGTACCCATATCAGTGTCACAGCAATGCAATAACTAGTAGTTGTACATGTTTATGTCTGTTGTATGCACTGACAATGATATTACACACATGTGCAACATGCACAACCTATGTACCTGACTGCTTGAAACCCATGTGATTAGTTTTGTGCCTTCTAGCTGAACATATGCATACAAACATGTGCTCAGGGGGATACCTGGTATAAATTTCTGTTCTATGTTAGTACGGCACACTGTATTTACAGTCTTGCTGCTCAATCATACTTCTCAACTTGTTACAGCAGTACGTCTGGACAATGGCACACATAAATGGATGTCAAAAGGGACATCGATATTGATACTGTATTAATATAGCTGCACTATACATTAGTACATTGATTGCACAGTAGGGTTTGACATCACTGTGATAACCTAAAAGATGTCCAACAGTCATAAGTAGACTATTACGTTACAATGTCATTGCTCACAGACCTGCCAATAATTTGTCTGACATAACACAGGTATATGTGTATGTGACTACAGAGATCAGTCACAAATGTGCTTATTGCCCAGCAGAACACTATACAGTTGAATGTTATTAATTCAATATATCACATGCAGTTTAACACACATGTCTACAACAGTACTTTACTATGCACATGCCCTCTATAGGTCTTTTAGCTTTACAAGACAAACATGTGTCATACTCATAATCACAGGTAACATGGATATGTAAAACATCCCAATAACTGGCCCAGCAGTGGCACAGTCACAACTGTTTGACAGGCACCCCCGCGGTTGTCATATAAGGGGTCTATATTAAATCAATGAAAATCCATTACATAGAATACTAAAACAGCGACACGTATTACTCGAACCGCGAAAATACCAAACACACTAAACCGTGAAATTTAAAATATCGAACATTCATAGTCGGCCAACCCCACCACCCGCTACATACTACCTACCCAAACAAAATAAATAAAGCACATACATACACTAACCAAACCTTACTCCTAACCCTAAAGTAAAGCACCAAAACTCAACTTCTAACCCTACACTAAACTCCACATATACAACTATCTATGCACTACCCTTAACCCCTCCCTAACACTAAGGTCAGTAACTACCGCACACTTCCCCCATGGAAATATACCCAAACAAAATAAATACTACACATAAATACTTTTAACAAAACCCTACTTCTAACACTACACTAAATCTTACACACATTACCTATCTATGCACTTACCTTAACCCGCACACTAACCCTAAGGTCCGTAACTATCGCACACTTATCTTACGGAGCTATACCACAGACGGGCCAACCAAAACACTTCATTTCAAATTTCACGGTTTTGCATGTTTGACGATTACGTATTTCATGCAATACATGTCGATGATTTTTTATTCACATAAACGGAGTTTTGACAATCTAATAGGAACCCAATATAAGAGCTGTCCTTTCCCAGGGGGAGTCAGGCTCCTGAGCTGTGATCCTACCTTGTAATCTTTCAGAGCATCACATCTGGACAAAGCCTAAAATAATAGAGGGATAAATAGGGACAGACATTAAATATTCCTGATACAAACATAGGAAGTGTGTAGAATAATGCATTTTTCATTACCGTGAATATTCTTAAGGATGTGGAGTCTTAAACTCAAGTGTTTGTCATTACTTGATGACTTCAATCCTCAGCTATTTGCCAGAAAAGTACAAATTTCAGGAGGAACAGAGAAAAAAATATGATGGTAAAATGTGGACATTCTGTGAAGATCTGTACAGTTGAGAGGTATGTCTGTGACATCTCCCACTGCAGGGAGGACCAGATGCTATCGCTATAGCAGCTGCTCAGTAGGACATTAGTACAGCAAGTCTTGTTGGGACATATATTCCTCCAAGTCATATTTCCCATTATTACAGACCAAGTACTACATTCAGTTACATGCTTACATGTTCCACTTACCTTTTTTCTTTCTTCTCATTTCCAGTTTATGTTTTATTTGTTTCTCTCTCTCTCTCTCTCTGCACTACAGGGATAGAGCTGGTTTAAATAGGTGGCAGCATGGCTTTTGTAGGTGATGTTCATGACCAGGTAATGGCCTATGCACCTATTGGGGTTCCCCACTTGCTAATTGCATGCAGAACAGCTGTGTAGTTCTTCCAATAGCCAATGTCATGGCAACACACTCCTATAAATGAGAGAGCCATCCACATAATGGCCACAGGTTAGTCTGTTATGTATGGACTGTTCCTCAGACAGGTGTTGTCCTTGGCAAATCAGTAGCATACTCTGGTGATTGCATTCTGTAAATGGTAACATCCATTTATTTTTCTGACTTTATATCCCACAGAAAATATATGTTACAACAAACCCTGTAACACCAGCAACTTTCTCAGTGTATAATAGCAAAATTTCAAGTATGGCCATGTATTTGGGCCGCTGTCCACCAATTATGTCAGGCTTTGTCCAGATGTCATACAGTAGTAGGTGGATATGTACACTGGTCTATTATTATTTAGTGCTGTAATTCCTGCTAAGGGGAAAGGCTGGGAAACATGTTGAAGTCTGTACATTCAAGAGGTTGGTGTATAGAGAATGCTCTTAGATGCCCTTGTAACATATTTTTATGTGGGGGACAGTAACACATGTTGAAAACTAGGTTGTTAAAACATGTGAGACCCATTACTAATAGGAAATATGACAGTTCTATAGCTGTACATTTGAATAAATCTTACCATGGGGACAGTAGTGTTTTCCATGGTACTGTTTTTGAAAAAGTCTGTTCCTCAGTTTGATGAAACATTCATAAAAGGACAATTGTTATGTACAGATTCAATGTATTAACATTAACTGTGACACTTTATCTCACAGGGGGTTAAATGAGGAGTGTAATTGGAGGCTGTGTATTCAATTATGTAATTAGGTGTTAATTGCTTCTTGTGATTAAGATATGTATTTCTGGTAATGTTTTACTCCTTGAAGGATTTGACCAAGACATCAGAGTATAATAAATGTGTAAATTACTGGCTGGTTGTATTATTCTTTGCTATGTTCAGACATTTTATTTGTTTTGCTAAGAGGTTGTTATATGTCTGGCCATTGTGTATGGCCTATCATTATTTTGTAGCAATGTACTGTTCACTTGTTTATTTGGACTTTGGGAGGGGGCAGATGTGAGTGTCATGGCTGCTTTTGTATCCACCTGTGCATGCTGCCCCAGTTATGGGTGGTATATCAGCATCATATGTTTGTGTGGGCATTTTGGGACATGTATGCATATATATATATATATATATATATATATATATATATATATATATATATATATATATGTATAGGTTCATAGTTTCATAGATTAGTACTAAGCTAACTGCCCTTGTGAGCCATTTTAATCCTAGCCAATTATCCCTTGTGAGACTCAAACCCTGCACCTTGTGTTTGTAAGGCAAACACCTTACCCATTAGGACACCCTCCCTACCCTATATATATATATATATATATATATATATATATATATATATATATATACACACACACACACACCTCAGTATTTATTGGCAATATATCTATATATTGTTTTACACATATATGGATCTCCCTGATCTCCCCCTCTCTCTCTATGTATGTTTCTATTCACATATATATATATATATATATATATATATATATATATATATATATATATATATATAATCCTTCCTAATTGCACAGTGTCTGTTCCCTATTGTAAACTGGTTATAAAGAAGGGTATGTTGGAGAAAATGTCCTAAAAACAAACAGCTGAGGTGGCTTACTGGTCAATTGCTTTGAATATGGTGCTCTGGGTCCTGGGTTCAAGACCTGCAAGGCCTGTGTGTTTTGTTGCTAGGCAGAACAAGGACTGTTGGATACAGAGTTATTAAGGCAGTTTTGAGCAGCTTGGTTTTGCTTGATGGTAAGTGGTGCTAACGTACAGTTAAACGAATAGTCACTTACACCATGTAGGCTTTGCTTACCACTGCACAAATCTGCATAGCATTTACATTTAAGCAATGCTCAAACCTGCTAAGCATAGCTCATCCCTGGTAACCAGTGATCACATTCCAGTCTGATAAAATAACAGGGTAATGACTTCTTTAATAAATGTATTTAATTTCCTGTACATAACATGCTTATATGTGCTGTCATTACAAATGCAAGGGGTGTGAGTATACTGTATGGGACACCTGGGTATACATGGGTAGTATCACAATCTTTTCTCTTTGTATTTATTTCATACATGGGTAGTATCCCAGTTTATATGCAGTCACAATTGCATGTTACACCAGCTACAGTGCACTGGTTGACAAATATAGTTTAACACATATTGTGTCATTACGTTAGTACTTTTAACAGTGCTTTTCCAAGTAAGAGTAGATTACAGATTGTAGTCCTGGAACCATATACCCCTGCATGCAAAGCTGGACTATGAGTACTGAGAATCTTGTACTTGGTGTTTGAGCTATATGTTTTTATGTATCTCCTGTTGGATATTGATCTGATATGTAGATATTAACTGTAGACTACTATGTTTTTGGACATGTCATTGAGGACTGCTGTCATGTAGTAATGGCATACCTTTCAGTTTCAGACTTCTATCTTTCAAAACATTCATCCTAATGCATAACCTGTTGGCTATCTACTTTCTGTCTGTCCTCTGTACAGATGTGAAGATGTCAGGTATTGCTAAGACCACACCACTATGTAGGTGCCCACATAGTATTGTGCTGTGGGCCTGGACACTCCTGCTAGTTCCAACATATGGGACATTCCTTAGTGTGGGCCTTGCCCCTTTTCCTTGCTTGTGTGAGAATCATTGCAGAGGTGGTGGGCTACAGATTCACATACGTAGGTGGCAATATGTCACAGGACAGGACATGTGGAGACAGCCAAACAACATGGGGGACATATCCCCAGATTTATGAACAGATTCTATGTCATCAGTGCTGTTATACTCATGGTGGATTGAGAGATTGATGGTTTGTGTGGACATGCATTTAGTGACTGACTTCATGACTGACAGTGATATGTCTCTGACATACCTCTGCACTGGCACGCTGTCCACAGATTGGCCACATATCTGCCTGTTATGTTTTTTCTGTTCCCCAGACAGTTGGTGTCATAGGTTCATAGGTAGGTACTAGGCTATCAGCCCAAGGGCCTAAGTAAGCCTAGCCAACAAGGTTCCCTGGCTTACACCACCCAAGAAAGTTTGTAAATCAGTTGTGGACTCTGGGGAATGCAGTCAGTATATACTCACATCTATTGGTATTACCCATGTCGTATTCCTCGTAAAGGATGTTACATTAAACCCAGTGACATCTGCAACTGTCTCAATGTATGACAGCAGTATGTCCAATCTACCCCTGTGTTTGTGCCTCTATCCCCAAATGATGTCAGGCTTTGTCCAGATGTCAATCAGGTGCAGAGCGTATTTATTATCATTATTTCTTGACTTCATTCCTGCTACCATCCCAGTGATGTAGTAGACCCACAGACATGTTAGTGAAGAGGCTTTAGATATGAGACCTGAGCCTGTGCATTCTGAGGTGAAATGTACATGTGAGAGGCATGTGTATGTCTGGCCATTGTTAATAGAATGTCATGATTGTGTACACATGTCATGTGTACATGTTATTTGGGCTGTGTATGAAGGCGGGTGGATGTAAGTGTTATGGCTCCTTCTTTATCTGACTGTGCATGCTGCTCCAGTTTCCATTGATCTATTGGATGTATGTGTTTGTAGGGGCAGACTGAGACATGTCCTGTAGCAAGGTCAGGATTCAGACTACACTAACAATTATGACTCTATATGTAGGGCTAGTGTGCGAGTGGAGAACAATAATGTATTTGTTCACACAGTCCATATACTCTACTCTTCACTTGACTTAATGGCATGTGACTGTGACTGTGGTGATGTTGGTTGTGGGTATGCACATTCACACTGGTGTATGTCTGTCACTACTGTTACATCCATGTAGTGCATGATATATTTGCAAATACACGTATAATTACCCATAGCAGATGTCCTAATTCAATTACTTGTGCTTTTTCAGTAAATATATGTTAGAGCACACAGGAGGGTGTTACTACAGAAATTGTGTTAGTTCATCTATGCCAGTACTTCAGATACATCCCCATTTTCATGGATTCCACCCACCACTTTGTCAGCCTTGGTTGAGATTCATTGCAGTAAGGGGTTCTGAGCATACCTGTCAACTGGCTGGATTGTTTCAGGATGTCCAGGTTTATTGCTCATATTTCTGGTCTGTTTTATAGATTATTATCATTTCTCTGGAAGATCATTGCAATGATATCATTGTTGTCAGAAAATGAGGACATACATTTCATTTACCTACCTCGCATCCATCAGAATATGTATGCTGAAACAACCTGTGTCACTCTGTCAAGAAGGGTACAGGGGACGATGACAAGAAGAGTGCAGGGGACAATGACCTCTTCCTTCCTGGATGCTAATGCATTAGCACTGAGATGTGCTACATAGAAGGACTTTGTGACCACAGTGACAATGTGGTGGTCAAGAGACATTGCTGTCAACTTGTGTAGATCTCTTATAATGCCTTCTTTGTTCAGGGGACTACCATTGATGTGGTAATTCATGGGAACAGGGTTTTCCACAAAGGAGATGACAACACATTTTCTGACAATGAGCTTAAGGCCATGGCTCTGACACCAGTCATTGGTCTCAGTGAGGCCTATTAGTACGATGCCAACATCACTTGGGTAGTTAATAATAGCTCCCAACTTACAATTGTCTGCATATTCTTTCAGCCAGAGCTCCTTCATGTTGGCATGGACTTCAGAGAAGTTGATACCAAACATGAGAAGATCCAGGACAGAACCCTGTGAGACTGCACTTATGACTGCTCAGCAGTCTGACTTTGAATCAGCTATTTCCACACTGTGAGTCCCATCTGTGACCCAGTCTGCAACCCACCTAGTGATATAGGGGTTGATGCCTAGCTTAGTGACTTTTTGCATGATTCCTGAATGGGAAATGTTATCAAAAGCTTTGACCAGATCAAGGTAGGCTGTATGTGCCACCTTGCCTTCATCCACATTTCAGGTGACTGACAGCAGGAAGTTGCCCAGGTTGATTGAGCAGGTATGACCTATGATTCACAAAAGTAAACTGTGTGGGATCCTGAGTCTGCAGATTCCCATATCCCTGTTTATTAGGTGCATGATGATGCATTCCATAGCTTTGCATAACAGACTTGTCAGGCAGTTGGGGCAGTATTTCCCAGGGTCTGTAGTCGCACCTTGTTTGTGGAGAGGGGTGACTGTAGCAGTGCACAATTCAGTAGGGACAAAGCCTGGGGTGAGGCTGTGCTTGCACAGAGCACACAGGTGAGGTGCCAAGCCACTCTGTAGTTCATGTAGAACACAGCCAGGGATATTGTCAAGCCCCATACAAGCTGTATTCCTGGCCTTGGACAGTGGTGTTTTAACATCTGCAGCAGTAATATTGGGTACCTGGCAGTGTACTGGTATTGTGATTGGTCCTTTGAGGGGAAGAGAGGGATTAAGTTTGCACTCAATATGTCAGACAGTATATTGGCAGTATTTGTTGGTTCAGTATAGGAGGTGCCATTGTCTAGTAGCTCAGAACAAATATTGGTATTGCCATGGAGATTCTTTACATAAATGTATGAGGCCTTGTGGTTTTCTTTGCTATGTGCTCCAATTCTGTTCTCACAGCTAACTTTGTAGTATTTGATGAGGGATCTCAACTGTATATACAGAGAACCTGACTGATTCTACAGACTCCTTTCCTTACTGTTAAATGACTGTACTAACTGATATGTTGGGAATGTCATCGCTATTTTATAGGGCTCAGATGGTGTAATGGTGCATTGCTTTGATCGTAGTTTACAGGGCCCTGGATTCAAGAGTTGGCAGGCATTATCATTTTGTTGCAAGGCAGAACAGTTCTGCTGAGTAGGAAGGGATAAGGGCCATAATTAACAGAGGTCCCTAGTTTGGCCCCCTTCACCCCCATTTAGACAGCCTTTGGACAGATTTGTTACAGTAAAAGGTTCAGAGTGTGGATCTGATGTCCGACTGTAGTACATGCAGGCACACACACACACACATGTATATATATATATATATATATATATATATATATATATATATATATATATATATATATATATATATATATATATATATAGATATATGTATAAGATCACTGCTAAATCCCGAACACACAAAATACTGAACCTAAAAATCCTGAGACCGAAATCATGAAAAGCCATAATGCCGAATCCTCATAAACTCGAACAACACATTTCCGAAATAGAAGCTCCAATATAGGAATGATATGTAGATGAACTGCATGAAGTACACATGACCTGCTTATAAAAGCAGTACTACAACTTTAACAAAACGTTCAATAGCGAACGTCATCACAATGTCTGACGATCATTCCGATGTGCCTGGCATGCTAGGAGAATTAAATCCTAGAGTGAAATCATAAAAGAACAAACATGTTTTGATTATACAAGGTTATGTATATCATCTGGAGAAAAAAACTAATCAAAGACGGTATTGGTGCTGTAAATTGAAGCGGTCTGGGAATTGCAAAGGACGGACATTGACCGAGTCACTCTTTGAAGGTGAGAAACTATTAAAAACAATGCCACATAACCATACAGGAGATCCGTGTGAAGTGTAGAAATACTCTGTGTCTGGCAATTTGAGAGATAGAGCAGTGTTGTCTAGAGACACACCATGTATGTTAGTCGACGATGCTATGGCATCTACTGCTGTACAATGGGCACCTGGTTTACCAAGTAAAAAGGCACTACTTCAGCAAATTAGAAGAATAAGGTGTAAAACAAGTTCATCCAGTCATGTTCCTACTCTTACTCTAGAATCAATAGATATGAGCATGTTCCCATTTCAATCAGGTACATTCATTGAGAATCGTCTATCAGATCCTACATCAAGAAATACTGTAATAGTTTTTACTACAGTAAACAACTTACACGATCTTAATGTTGCAACTATATGGCTCATGGACAGGACTCACTTTTGTAAAGGGTCACTGTGTCGACAATTGTGTAGCATACACGGCATAGTTAAGTGTGGTGCATATTTAGCAAGTGTATTCCTTTGCTCTACTGTTTGATGTCAAAAAAATCACTCCAAGCGTACAACATGATGTGGCATTGCATTTTGTTTTCCCTATATGCCTTTCAGCTGTCATTACAATTCATTATGTGTGACTTTGAAGTAGCTTCTATTAAAAGTATAAGGATGGACTTCTTTGATATTAAGTCAAAGGGATGTTTATTTCACTTCGCTCAGAATGTGTGGCATAAGGTTCAACAGCTTGGACTAGCCTCTTTATATAATTCATCCCACACATTTCAATTGGCTGTAAAATGTTTAGTTGCTTTGGCATTTTTAAAAGAGTCTGATATGATTCCTACATTCCAGTTACTGAAGGAACACCTTTCCAGATGATGGTACAGAACTGTTAAAATATTTCTCAGATTGGTATGTGTTAGGTCAGCTACATAAGTTTAGTACGAGATCTGATTCAGTAACACGGTTTCCCTCATTATTTCTAATAGAATTTTGGAATATCTCTGAACTGAGTAGGTTATTTTTACCGTGTACCCAAAATTTGGTGGAGGAGTGGCATCGCCGTTTGAAATGCATTTTAGGTACTAAGGCTACTGACTTCTCTGTACTTATGACTGCTTTGTCTAGAGAGCAGAATTGTGTAGATGCATTGAGGGAGAGACTTGCAGCAGGATGTTCTCCTTCTCCAAAGCGTAGGAAACTTATCAGTCGTCACAACCATTATCAGGCTGTGCTGGAGCATCAGGAAGAATGTACGTGCATCCAACTAGTGCAGGCTATAGCTTGCTTATTACGGATGTAATAATCAAGCTGCTATTGGAAAATAGTACTAAGGGTTTTATCACTACTTGTGTGAAATGTTCACTATGTGAATTTTGTCTGTTGGGAAATGGTTTCAAAGGCTGTTATGTCATGCGAAATACACTTCCACGTTTATTTGTTTGAGTTTTACATATACAGTACTTTACTGTGAGAAAACTGATGGGTATCATGGTGTATTGATGTTTCTACAGAGGTATGGCTCTACATTTATTATTTTACCGCACCGATTGGCATCGCAGGTCATCAAACGTTCTTATTTCGGTATTTTGGTCTGTCGGTATTGTAAGGTTCACGTTTATGAATATTCGGCATTTTGGCTATTCGTGATTTCGGTCTCAGGATTTTTAGGTTCGGTATTTTGTGTGTTCAGGATTTAGTAGTGATCCTGTATATATATATATATATATATATATATATATATATATATATATATATATATATATATATATGGGAAGACTACATAATCTCAACTTTCAAGACCATATAGCCAAAACCTCAAACTACCAAAAGACCAGAAGAGCAAATTTCAAAATCCCGACTATCGGGAGTTTGAAATTCGCACTTATGGTGTTGCGGTATGATGGAAGGGCAGGTAAGTATTTCTGTTTAACTGTGTTGATTAGAGCTTTAGTATGCAAGTGTCTGTTGTGTGTGTGATGTGTGTGTGCGAGGGGGATGTAGGCGTGTGGTGGTATATTCATGTGTTTGTCTGGGTAGTGCGACCTTCGAGTTAGAATATTTAAGTAGGGAGTGTGGGGGACACAGGGTGGCTTGACCCCCTGCTTGTCTGTAGGTAAGGTTTGTGTGTTTCTGTTTTGGGGGAAGGTGTGTGTGTATGTATCTTTCTGTGGTGTATGTTGTGTGTAGTTTTCGGTAGTTTGAATTTAACGGTTTTGTCTTTTCTGTATTGTAGTGTTTCCGGTGTTTGGTCTCAGGATTTTGGACATCGGTAGAGTGAGTGTTCGGTATTTAGTAGTGGTTCCATATATATATATATATATATATATATATTATATATATATATATATATATATATATATATATATATATATATATTTATATATATATATATATATATATATATATATATATATATATATATATATATATATATATATATATATATATATATATATATATATATTTATATATATTGATATATGATAACATTTGTTTTCCATACATATATATATATATATATATATATATATATATATATATATATATATATATATATATGTGTATAGATTTAGTTTTATATATATATATATATATATATATATATATATATATATATATATATATATATATATATATATATATATAAATGTGTCATATGTGTGTATATTTTATATGTAGCAGTTAGCGTTGCTGCCTCACAGCAAGAGGTTCTCCTTTTCGATCCTTGGCTGGGGTGCCTTCTGTGTGGAGTCTGCATGTCCTCCCTGTGGTTGTGTGGGTTTCCTCCGGGTGCTCTGGTTTTCTCCCACATGCCCAAAGACATGCGGTAGGTGGATTGGACACTCTAAATTGCCCCTAGGTGTGAGTGTGTGTGTGTGTGTGCCTTCTGTGGAAAGTTGGGTGCCGGGCTGGCAACTTGACACTGTAAAACTCCACTGCCAATCATGAGCGGACAGGTGATCCGCTGTGGCGACCCCTAACCAGGAAAAAGCCGAAAGAAGAAGAAGAAGAATCTCTGCATATATTACGTATTGTTTATATATATATATATATATATGGAAATATGTAATATATGTAGATATATACACATAAAATATACACATATATGACATATATATATATATATATATATATATATATATATATATATATATATATATGTATATATGCATCTCCATGCACATATACACTTATATCTATGTACAACATGTGAATAATGTTAACAAACCTTTTCCCTACTGTTGAATGACTGTGCTGCATGATATGTTTGAAAAAACATCAGGTGTACCTACAGCTCAGATGGCTTAGTGTTAAATTGCTTTGGCTATAGTGTGCATGGTCCTGGGTTCAAGATTTGCAAGGGCTGATTATTTTGTTGCTGGGAAGAACAATGGCTGTTGGATACAGAGTGATAAAGGCACTTTTAAGCAGTTGTAAACAGGTTTGGGTGGCAGTAAGCAATGCTAACTTCCGGTGAACTATGGTGACAGACAGCCTTAAAAGTGCTTAATCTGTGTAGGCATAGTTTAGCACTGTGTAAACAGGCTTACTCCCGCTTACTACTGCTTACTACCACCTATCCCTGCACTAATTTCTTTAAAAGAAAAGAAAAAAAAGGTGATAGGAAAGTGGTGAAAAAGGAGGCGCAAAGAGGGAAAACAATATGACAGATAGCTAGGGATGTGCAGGAAGGGTGTAGGGTAGGTCAATAGCTGTCCATTTCTTCTACAACAACAGCTGTGCATATATATTTGATATGAATTTGGAGGTAAATTTGGACACTCAAATCCCTAAGAGAGAGGGGTGAGGACACAGTAATGTGGTGAAGCCATTTAGGCCAGATTACATGTCCAGTGGACATGTGTGCAAAATGGACAGCTATGTATGGGGCAACATTTGTTTGGGGGGAACAGATTGCCTTTTTCCTTTTTTTAAGGTGAGAGTGGGATGTTGGGGAAGGATAGTAGGTATATTTGGGGAGGTAGGTTGGGTAGGAAGACAGATAAGTCAAACAAGACAACATACAGGGGTGGTATATGACACATGTGGGGTAAACACCTTGGATGGGGAGGGGTGTTTGGTTATTGGAAGCCCATGAGCCCCCAAATTGATACAGTGGGACTGAGGTCCCCACCCATGGGCAGTCACCTTTGCACCTTCATGGCCCCAAAGGTGGCTGTGCTGGGAGCTGAGCAGGAGGGGCAGGCTGACTCTAATTGTGCCATCTGGCCCTCAAGCTGGCATAGCAGATCTCCCAATTCCTTGTGGAGTTCGTTACACACCAGACCCCGACCTGGCTTTGGGAGACAGGATCCTGTCTGCACCCATGCCCTGGTGGGATGAGCCCCATCCCCTGAGGTGGTTCCACCCAAAGGTTGTGCAAGACCAGTGGACAAGGAGGTCCTGGGTTGGGTCCCAGACGTGCTGGGATCCAGTGCCATGGCCAAATGAGGTGGGAAAGGTGGATCCAATGGGATCGGCCTTCCCAGATGTGCTGTGGTGTTGCAGTTTTAAAACATATGTTGGTTATTAATTTTAAACACATTCCAGGATTAGTTATAACAGCATGCTTGGATATTCCAATTAACCCAAAACAACAGATTTGGAACATTTGCATAGCAAACAGAACACATGCATATATGTAACCATAGGTTCATAGGTTCATAGGTAGGCACTAGGCTATCGGCCCTGGGGCCTATACAAGCCCAGCCAAAAAGGTACCCTGGCTTTTGCCACCCAAGAAAATTATTTTCCTGTGCCACTGTTAAGCAGAGCCACAGAGGTGATCCTCATCCAATCATCAAGATTTTTCTTGAAGAGTGCTAATGAGGAGCTTTGTTTGATATAGATAGGTAGTTTATTCCAGAGTATGGGAAGTCTCTGGGACAGGAATCTATCCCTCCGGAATGTTCTGTTTATTGCGGTGACAATGTTTAGGTCCCTAGAGCGTGTAGCTCCGAGGAATTGGGATTTCTTTAAGTGGAGCATGTCCAACAGCTCTGGGTTTGACATAGCTTTGTATGTTAGGCAGAGATCACCTCTGAGTAAGCGATATGTGACGAAGTAACGCTAGAGTTTTTTGAGACTGTCTGCGTAGGGCATCTGTTTGAGGCCGGTAATCCTCTTTGTGAGGTATTTCTGTGGCCTTTCCAGTTGTTGTAGATGTCGTGTGAGGTACATACCAAAAGGGGCATTGTACTCTATAATGGGTCTAATGAGTGATGAGTAGACGGGAACAATGACCTCTTTTTTTCTGGATGAGAAACCTTTTGTGATGAGGTGTGCCATGTAGAAGGATTTCCTGACTATTGTGGCGATGTGATTATCAAAGGAGAGACTACTGTTCACCTGTGTCCCAAGGTCTGTTATCACACTTCCAGTGTTAAGTATACTACCGCCTATGTTGTAGTTCATGGGTACAGAGATTTTACCAAAGGGGATGACAATGCACTTTTTGGCATTGAGCTTGAGGCCATGGCTTTGACACCAGGCATCTGTCTCTGTGAGGCCCTTTTGTAGGATGTCCACATCATTAGGAGTTTCGATTATGGCTCCTAGTTTGCAGTCATCTGCGAATTTCATTAGCCAAAGACCTTCTGTACTTCAAAGAAGTAGATACCACACAGGAGAGGATCCAGGACTGAACCCTGTGATACTCCATTTGTCACTGGTCTGAAGTCGGATTTGGAGTCTGCTACTTTCACAGTGTGGGTTCTGTCTGTGAGCCAGTTGGCCACCCATCTTGTGACATAGGGATTTATACCTAGTTTAGTGAGTTTATCTATAATTCCAGAGTGGAGGATATTGTTGAAAGCCTTGCCAAGATCTAGATAGGCTGTGTGAACCACCTTACCCTTGTCAATGGCTTTGGTGACTGCTTCAAAGAAGTCTATCAGGTTTAGGAGACATGATCTGCCTTTTACAAACCCGAAATGGGTGGGGTCCAGAGTTTCGAGATTACCAATGTCTTTGTTTATAAGTTCCATGATAATACATTCCATAGCCTTGCAGACCAGCCTCATAAGGCTAATGGAGTGGTAGTTCCCGGGGTCCGTGGTGGCTCCCCCATTGTGGAGTGGGATAACCGTTGCTGTGCACCACTCAGCAGGCACAGAGCCTGAGGTGAGGCTATGATTGAACATGGTACATATGTGGGGTGCCAGTTCGTTCTGTAGTTCATGTAGAACACAGCCTGGGATGTTGTCTGGTCCCATGGATGCTGTGTTCTTGGCTTTGGAGAGTGTGTTTTTTACCTGTACTGCTGTGATTACAGGAACTTTGCATTCTTCCGGTATAGAGATGGGCTCTTTAGGGGGTGAGAGGGAGTAAAGTTAGCACTGAACCTATCTGCCAGGATGTTGGCAATATCAGTTGGGTCTGTATATTTAGTGCCATTGTGCTGTAACTCAGAGCAGATCTGAGTGTTGCCATTGAGATTCTTGACATAGCTATAAAATGTTTTGTGGTTGTCTTTAGAGTCACTGGCAATTTTGTTTTCGTAACTAGCTTTGGAGGATTTAATGAGGGATCTCAGCTTCTTACTGAGGTTGATCAGGGAGTTCCTCCAGTCATGGGATTTTACTATTTTTTGCAACAGTTTCTTTCTTCTGTTGGACAGTTTGTTTATGGTAGGGGACCACCAGATTGGCTTGCTTTTTTGGAGGATAGTGTCTTGGTTCTGTTTGGGATAGCACGATCCATGCACTCATGTTAGTGCTTATAAAGTGCAATTGTGTAGGATTCAGTAGTCATAACTGTATTGTCCATCTGCATGGGTGTCATGAAGTTCACCACTTCTGTCTTAAGAAGCATGAAGTTGGCTTTTTAGAAATTTTTTTACCATGGTTTCCTTAATGGGGTGGGGGGGGTGGAGGCAGGATGTGGATATCTAGGGTAATTAGCTTATGGTCGGATCGGACCAATGAGGCGTTGACCTCAGGTCTGGAACACCGGTTACTCATGTTGGTAATGACTAGATCTAGGATATTGTTGTCCCTGGTGGGGGTGTGGATAAGTTGATCTAGGGCATTGGAGTTTATGAATTCCAGAAAGCGTTGAGTGAAGGAGTTGGTACATGAGTAGTTTTCCCAGTTAACGGTGGGGTAGTTGAAATTGCTCATTATTAGGGTGTTTGGTTGAACACTAATATTTACAGTACATCAAGAAAAGAGGAGTGGGAATCCTGGGGCATGGTGGTTGATCTGTAGCAAGCTACAATTTGGATTGCAGTTTTGCCCAGAGTTAGTTGCACTTGGATAACCTCGGCTGCATTATGCTGAGCAACTAGCCTGGAGGTGTGGATATCCTTAATGAATATGGACACACCTCCGCCTTTGGTGTTCCGGTCCAGGTTACATGGCGAAAAGTGTGGTATGAGTTATAGTCTGGTAGTGCAGGGGTGCTCTCTGGAGCCTTGAACCAGGTCTCAGTCACTGTACAGATATCAATGTTCTCCATTTTAAGGAGTGCCTCGAGTGAATGCATTTTGAGATTTAGACTTCTAGCATTGAGTAGCATCACCCTCAGTTTTTGCTTGCCTGTTCCTTTTGTCATTTGAATCTTGCCTAAAAAAAGGCACTATAGGTGTGGCAAGAACCTTAGCCAGTACCAGAATCCCAGGGGTGACAGGTGCAGGCCATCTCTGGCAAAGCATCGTGGTCTGTCGACCATATCATCCCAAGCAGACAGATACTGGACCCCTTTAGAATGGCACCAGAAGTTTAGCCAATTGTTGAAGTCAATCATTTTGTCCTTGTACTGCGGTATCATTCTGGGTGATGGCAGAATGCTACTCAGGGCTAGGATCATACCTGCCTGAGCTACAAGATCGGAGAGCTCTTTCATGTCTCTTTTCATGTAGTCCAGGGAGGTACGTCTCAGGTCGTTCACACCAACATGGTCAATGACAGAGTCATATTTGTACTTGTTGTGGAGTGACCTGAGTACGTGGGTTATGTGGTGGATCCTGGCACCTGACAGGCAGCTGACAGTAACCTTCTCCTTGTTTAGCCTGGTGAGTGGGACATCAGTGTGCCTGACTATAGAGTCACCTATGACTAGTGTGTTGGGTACGTTGTTTTGCCTTATTGGCTGTGGATGAGTGGCACACTGAGTCTGCAGGCTATGTGTCATTTGGGTTGTGTTGGGGGATGAAAGTTGCTTGCGTTTCTGCTTTGGAGGTCTCTGTTTCTTAGACAGATTATTAATGAGAGCCTCCGCGAATGTTTTTGTGTTTCTATGTGTGGATTTTGGTGGTGTAGATTTAGTGAGACTATGTAATGAGTGTGGTGTGGTGCAAGTGTTTACCTTCTCCTCTTGACTGTCAAGTTCAGTCTTGATTGGAGAGAGCTTTACCTCCAGTTTGGCTAGAAAAGTGCATCTCTCACAGGTTGTAGTGTTGGGTGGTAGGAGGAGAGGGTTGTCTGTGTACATGAGGCAATTTCTGCATTGCCCCAAGATGCCCAGATTCATCAGATAGACAGGAGAGAACACTTGGAGCTGACAATTGGACATGCCTGAATAAAAAACTATTTTCCTCTAGATAAGTGAGGAAAGTGAGTACAAGAGCTGTTTTTCTCTAAGCAAGTGAGGAAAGTATGTACCAAAACTGTTTTCCTCTAGGTAATGAGGAAGGTTGAGTGCTGTAGTAATTAGTAGGTTATTTAGTGCTTACGAGTTCTGAACAAGTTCTGATCACGAATAAGCAAATTCAAGTGCTAAAACTAATAATTTGTATCTGAACTAAACTAGTTACAGGAAAGGAGGGAAACAAGTGCAAAAGCGGGCTTTTAAATCAGAAAGTTGAGAGAGATGGAAAAGCTGCCCAAACGGCTAATAACTACAATTTCTGGTCCAGAACCACTCCTTATGTTTTAGGTTACCTAGTACTTACCACTCCCACTGATAAGCTAGAAGGCTTCCCTCCAACACAGAAAGCTTGGGGGGGGGGGGGGGCTCAGTAGCTTACATACAGTCCTGGATACAGCAAATCTGAATCTGGATTACACTAGTTACAGGAAAGGTATTTATATATATATATATATATATATATATATATATATATATATATATATATATATATATATATATATATATATATATATACAGAAAAGTAGCTAAAACAGCAGTAAAAACAATTCAAATGCAGTGCAAGCTACCACACTTGAGTATGTAGCAATGTTAGACCAAACAGTTTAAAAAATGCAATTAAATTAAAAATGACTAAAAACAAGTGCAGACGGAGTCTATTAGGTAGAATGAGGTAGAGAGATGGGACTGGGGGGAGTGTCCCAGATCAAATCTACAGTGGGGGCAGGCAACTGCAAAAGCCTCCAAATTTAAACAACAAGACAGGAATAGGGAAGGTGGGTATGGGATAACCAACACCTTCAGCAGAGATCTGAAAAACTATACAGTGAAGCAAAAATAACAGTGCACAACTCTGAAGTCAGCCAGCAATGATATAAAATTAGTCAAACAACAATTACCAGTACACAGCTCTGAAGTGCCAGAAAAATATACTCAGCTCTGTATATCTCCAGATAGTTTGAAGAGCACTCCGTCAGGACACAGGAAGGCTCCAGCAATGATACAGTGGGCATTACACCAACATGCAGGTTACATTGATAGCAACAGGCCACCGATGATAGTATTTGAACAGGGAACATTAATTAGAATACCTTTTAACATTTGTAGAACAACAGGACACATGTCCCAACAGTAGGTTTGGTGGAAAACATACCCATTCATTTATGTGTTTAGATTATTGGTGAAGATAAGGTGGGGAGAGAATGAGATATGTCAGTTAACAAATGTAGATTCTTGCGGTGCTCACAGCTTTAATGATCATTACTCTACTCATTGCTCTACTCATTACTCTACTCATTACTCTACTCATTGCTCTACTCATTACACTACTCATTGCTCTACTCATTACTCTACTCATTACTCTACTCATTACTCTACTCATTGCTCTACTCATTACTCTACAGGTATTATTACAACTATGGCCTTGGGTTGGGCAGTGGCATGTTTGTATGCAGTATAATTACAGCCTTCTTACAGCTACTTTATACTTTCTCTTACCTGGAAGACCTGTGGAGGGAATGTTTGTTAATACTACATGACTGTTTCTACCCATATTCACATAGGGTTACATATGTGCACTCACATAGGGTTACATATGTGCACTCATACTGTGTGTGTGTGTGTGTGTGTGTGTGTGTGTGTGTGTGTGTGTGTGTGTGTGTGTGTGTGTGTGTATGTATGCTACTGACATACTCTGCCTTGATTTCTGTTGGTCACCCTGGTTGTTGATAGCAGGGACCAGTAGCTGTGACCGCATAACACTTTTGAACATTTCTTGGGGGAGACCACTTGGTGTATGTACTTATCTTGTTGTCATTTGCAACCTTGGGATTGGACTGTGGGTGTTGGACACAATATTACTACTGGCTTTTATAGCTACTGTATACCTTTACTTACCTGGAAGACCTGTGGAGTGAATTTACGTTGATACTACCTGACTGTTTCTACATATATTCACACAATCCTAGTTGAAATTATGCATACAGCTTACTACAACTCCTGGGATTCATACCGTGGCTGTTTCTGCTAAAAAATACAAGTCTGTGTTTCATCAGAACGAGCTATTGAGAAACTGCTGTCACTTCCTTGAATGTTTTCTTTCTAATTCTCTCTTGGTTGTACAATCTGGCCTTGTGATTACAACATTCTTTTATATACGTTCCTATACATACCTTTTGACATAGCACAGTGTGGAAAACAATGGTTAACACAACATTACTATTCTGATATCAGATCTTGGTGCATGAAACTTTCAAGTCCTACAATACCAGAGTAAACACAACCAGTCTGGGGTTTTCACTTTTATTGACAAGTAATTATACTTTTATTGATATATAACTTGCATGTTATTATTATCTCCTACTGGCTTCTTCAGTCATTAAAAACCATACCCGCTTTTAAATACTGCAAGGTGACATTCAACTACATTTTATTTATTTGCCCTACATAATACCAGCTAGATTGTAACTCACCAGCCTCACGATACAGCCTTAGTAGCCTGCTGGCGTGGGCTTCCAAGTTCACAGCCCTCTCATCTACAGCTGTACAGGAGATAAGAGAAAATATTTATGCATACCTATCCATCATATACACAGGTTGGACTTTGGAGAACACTTATTTTGACTAATACTTACACATGGCTGGAGCATTCCCCACCCAGGCATCTTGGACTCACTGGTCCAAAAGGTAGCTCTTCCTCCGTTTCAAGTCATCAAAGTAGTGCTGGACCTGCTCACCAGTCCAAGAGATGCCAGTGGCAGTGGTGAGATCTCGGGCAAGATGGATCCAGCCTCCGCTTTTTATTGGGAGACCTGGTACTGGTCCTGCAGCAGTTACCCTTCCTGGTCATTAATGAGGAGTCTGGCCATGACCCTGGACTCCTGAATGCCCCAGCACTGCACCCAAAAGCACAAACCTTCACCTACACCAGCCATAGTGCCTACAGTGGGGAGCTACAACTGGTTATGAGCTGTATTCCCACCTGCATGGTTTAAATAGGGCTAATTTCCCACCCTTTACCATGATTGGACAGTTTTGAAACTGCTGAGCTAAGCTAAGCACTAAGCAGCCCTGCTTAGCAAAGATAACCATTAGTTAAAGGGGTAGATGCTAAGCCCTGCTTGCCTGTGCACAAATCTGCTTAGCTATGCTGAATCTTGCTTAAACTTTAAATTATACTGACACCTCACATTTGGGGCTGCTACACTACCCTGGTTAGCATATACATAATAATATCCACTACCTATTTATAAAAAAATATATTTTAGTTGTTTCACATATGAAAATGTATGGATTGCTATGAAGCTTGAACCGTGACTGACTGCATGTTAAACAAATGGTCTAACCACTACACTACTCCAGTTTCACTATTTGTAATGTGTATATTTCTATTTAGCTTCTTTTGATGTTTAAACTCTGCTATGCATAGCTGCATGATGGGCACACTCGCTCAGCTATGGTTACACTTTATTGGTATAATAAAAAAAAGATTTTGAGGATTTAAATGGAATTTTACTTTTTCTCACTTTAGGAATATGCCTGCCATAATGGGGGAACAAGTGCACAACACTGGGGCCAATTTTAGCACTTTAAAAGTGCAAGGGATAATGGGTTTTGTGTTAGCATGTATTTTGTGCAGTGTATGGGAACTCAGGCTTGCCAGTGTTGTTTATTTTATTTCTTTATTTAATATTTGTTGACCGAGTAAGTCCAACTAGGATGGGAAGCCTATTTTCAGCAGAGGCCATGGGTGACATGCTCCAGATCCATGTCTGTGGCATGCATTCTGTGGATACACTGCACAATTGTGCAGTGTATCTGCAGACAACTGTGTTTTTGCTTTTAAAAATGCCGTAATAGCACTTTCTGAGTGAAGGAGGCATGTTACATGTGCAGGCACTGCTGTAACATGCCCCCTGCACTAGTTCACGGATCGTGTCCATGTAGGTGTCACAGCATGGTGTGTTGCTGTGCTGAACGAACACGATCCACTCCGTGCAAGAATAGTTTATTCTTGCATGGAACTTTCTTGAATCCTGGGGTAGGCTTCACATGTAAAGTGTCTTTTATTGCTGTGGCTTCCTGGCATGTGCAGATTACAAAGATATGTTAAATTTCAAGTTCTGTGAGCCTGGGAAACTTAAGCAGAAGTGTCAAGAATGATGTAATCTGAAATGACTGGGCAGTACTATGTATTATCAACTTAAGACTTTCTCAGAAAGTAATAATAGCATTTTGTATTCATCTTCAGACCTGTTAACAACTCACCAGCACTGTGCCTTGCTCTGTAAGTAAAGTTATTTAGATCTTAGTATTTATCTTAGAGATAGATAGGAATATAGTCAGATTAGTCTAGCTGTTTATTTTTGTTAGACTGTCATACAATATTGTTTAAAAGTATTTTCCTGTGATTTCTGAACTCTCTATTAACACTGTGTTGAAATGATGAGTATTGTCTTGTGTTTTATTATTTATTATTAAATATTTTAAAACTTTTAACTGTGGCTGTTTTGTGTAGAGATAATTTAAGCTCTAGAGTACTTGCATATATCTGGTGATACTGTTTAAACAGCTCCAATAGTCGTGCTGTTGTCACACTTATTATTTGGATAACAGTAACATTGCAAAGTAGAACTGGACTCCCTTTGGTAAGTGCCCTTATAGTAGCTGATAAGAGTAGTTGGAGGCACTGGATTACTACCTTATAAACTGGGAAAAAGGGGGCATAGCTAGTAAACCTGTGTCAGCCTTCCCCAGGAATCTCTGTGTGTTTGTATATAAATCAAATCCCAAAGTATGTATGTGTCAGCTACTTGGGCAGGGACATGAAGCATTATTTGGACAGAGAGGGTACTGGAGGTTTTGGCTTAACTACTCAGCTGAGATCTGAACCCTATAGCTGTGCCAGTGGGGAGTCTTATTGGGGATCTGGAGAGAAAGGGAGAAACCAGCCCCAGACTAACTGTGATCTCTGTGTGCTCTTAAATGAAATTGTACTTTACTATGTGCGAACTTGTTATCCTCCCAATGTGGACACCCCTCACTGGTGCTAGTGGTGAGGATTGAGGCTCCTTGATTACTGGGCCAGTGCACATGTGTTACAGCCCCTATTTGCCAGTGTGTGCCTACCATAAACCAATGATAATGGACTTTCCTACAGCTGAAATGGGATGAAGATTATGCCTGCCATAAACCCCAGGAGTCCTGGATCAATAAGATGGTCGGTGTCCAGTTGCCCATGTTGCTGGTTGAGATAGGGGATAAATGGCTCCTGAGAGTACTCATAGCAGTGTGAAGAGAAAAGCATATCCCAGATGACCGGAGAATAAGCATACTCATGTCAAAGTACAAGAACAAAGGGGACATTCACAACTGTGGGCAGTACAGAGGTATCAAACTCCTGTCACATTGTATGAAAGTTCTGGAAACAGAGAGTGATAAATGGATATGCAGAGTAGTAGAAAGAAAAATGTGAGATGAGCAGTTCAGATTCAGATCAGGATGCAGCAGAACTGACCCAATTTTTGCAATGAGACAGGTAGTTGAGAACAAGCTAGGGAAGATTAAATAGTCCAACTTGGCATTCCTAGACTTGAAGAAAGCATATGGCAATGTGCCAAGAAAGCTGATTTGGTCAGGCTTGTGGTGGTTTGAAGTCCCAGAAACATTGGTAGAATTAGTGCAGGCTATGTACAAGGACCCAATGATTCAAGTACAAACAGTGTTCGGTTTCACAGAGGGGTTCCCAACTGGAGTGGGTATGCTTCAGGGTTTAGCTCTGAGCCCACTGCTGTTTATATTGGTGATGCATGTCATTAGCAAACAGGTTGGAGGGGACAGAACTGACAAAATTGTTGTATGCAGACAATGTGGAATTACAGGCACACTCTGAGCAAGAACTTCAGCAAAGATTAGGGGAATGGAAAGGAAAACTGAAGGCACGAGTGATGAAACTGAATACAGATAAAACATTAGTAATGGCAATAAATGAGGGAAATCAGAATAAGCTAAGAATTGAGATAGAAGGGAAGATAGCGGAACAGGATTACAGCTTCAAGTATCTAGGAGGGGTGGTTGAAGGGAAGGGAAGTCTGAATGAAGAGTTAGGCTAGAATCAGAGGGGCTGCAGTCAACTGGAATACAATGTGTGGTATACTGTCTGACAGAAGAATGCCAAAGAAGCTGAAAAGTAAGGTGTACAAAGCAGTGGTGTGACCAGTACTACTGCATAGTACAGAAACCTGGGCAGTAAAGGCAGAGCAGATGAGGAAGCTAGAGGTGATGGAAATGAAGTGCCTGAGAAAGGTGGTAGGACACACACTGTGGAACAGACGAAGAAATGAGGACATAAGAGCAGAAGCCAAAGTAGCTCCAATTGCAGAAAAGATCAAAGAGAACAGATTACGGTGGTTTGGGCACATGTGCAGAAAAGCAGAAGACAGTCTGATGAAGAAGATTTGGGACAGACAGTAAGAAGGCAAGAGGAAACAAGGGCATTCAGCAAAGACGTGGATGGATTGTATGAGAGAAGATCCGTGGCAGTCAGGCATGAGTGCTGAAGGCATGAGAATTGCATTGAATCAAGAAAGATGGTGACAGTTAACACAACACCCTGACCCCATACAGAAAATGGGGAGAACGGGCTGATGATGATGATGATGATGATAAGAAAACCCCTAACATTTCCCTGAAAAGTTTGACCTATAAAAGGCATTGAAAGTATGTATTGATACTGACTCTAAGATACTACACGTATATTAATTCATCTAAATAAAGTTCTAAATGTATCTAGTTTAGGCTAGCTAAACAGGCAGGCTAGCCAGCAGCCTAACCCCCCCCCCACAACGTTCAACTTTTTCTTTCATAGTCTTACCTCCTCGCATTAACTAACTCTTTCTCATTCCCTTCCTAGTCCCCATCTCCACTAAGACAAAACCATTGCTATGCCAAGAGTGGCCACCAGGTGGCGCTTCAAGAATTAACTCTGTAAAGTAATAGTTTTCTAATCTGTAATTTCCTACCCCGTTTCTGCAACCTTTCTAAAATACTAGCCTCTGCCTTGTAATTTCCTTCACCACTTCTGTAAGCTATCTGAAACAGACCCCCAGTCACTCCGTTCTCAGTCTCTTGATACACGTATCAACCACCTTTTCTCCTTTGCCCCCAGGCATCCTGCTATCAGCGACTACTACTCTTACATCCTGCCTCTCTTCCTTCCTACCTCTGCATATTGTCCACCTTTCTCTGACCATCAGACTTACCTGTTGTGTTTCTCTCACTTTGCTGATTGTCTTCCTCCACATTCTGCTCTATTGTCTCTGCCCGCTCCATTCACCCTGCGGGCTCACTCTGCTCCCCTACCCTACCCCCAATTTCCACCCATCCCACTACTCCTACTTTTATAACCCTAGAAACCACACCCTACTCAATTGACAACAATTACACAAACCCTAATTACAACACCCCTCCCCTTAATACACCTCACCTTTCAATTACAACACTCTCTTCCGCCTTTAACTCATTACAACTTACTATACTTCTCAAACTCTATCTGACCTACCATTCTTCATACTCCATCTATTACCTCACTTCCCAAATATGTATATAACAGTCAATCCTTCTCAAAACCAAATACTATTGTTCCTAGTACTCTTAACTCCTCTTATTACATCCTATTTCCTAACATTCTATGAACAACCCATACACTCCGTCTCTATATTCCCTCTTTTCAAACGTCATCATCTATAACACCTTCACCTGTGACATTCCAAAACCCAATCTATAAATCCAACTACTCTCCAGCTACATTTCACAGACTAACTCATATTAAATTTTATAACCAGAAAACAAAGAAACTTGCCTACTACTTTGTCATAAACCTTAAACCCAAACAACAAATACTCCACAACACAGTTTTAGATGGAGATATTCATCCAAACCCTGATGCACTGCACACCCAGACCTTAACTACCAAAAACAATGGCAGCCCTAAACCTATACCAACAACCAAATCTACCAACTCTCTCACCATAGCTCATCTGAATATATGCAGTAATCGCAACAAAATTGCACAACTACATGCACTCCTTGATGTCAACCAATTTGACATCCTATGCCTATCTGAAACATGGCTAAAACCCACTATTAAAGACTGTGAAATTACCCCACCAAGATATAATATAATTAGACTAGACCGCACAACCGAAAAGGGAGGAGGTGTGGCTATTCTTTACAAAACTGAACTACAAATCAGCACCATAAACCTGAACCTCCCCTTAAACAATAACACCAAACTAACATGCTCTAAACTTCAAGTAAACAAAAGTAAAGCCATCTATATTATTTGTACATATCTCCCCCCAGGAGATAACATTAACACCCTTGAGTACATTCTCAACTGGCTCGCTTCTGATGTACCACAAGAAACGACAATGCTAGGTGACCTAAATATCGATTGGAATCACTGCAACCACTCAAACCCCACCTCCCATATTAATCTCCATGGCTTCTCTCAACTAATTTCAGGCCCGACCAGAATTAACAAAAGCAACAATAAAGACTCCATTTTGGACTGGATACTTACTAATACTCCCCAACAAACCTACACTTCAGGCACCCTACCAGATGATCTAAGTGATCACCTATTAACCTATATGATTAGAAAAAAAAACATCATCACTTTTCCTACCTCATTCTGTACACTACGCTCAAAAAAAAAAAAATAATTCAGAACTCTTTCTTACCCAACTACACCATTGTAACTGGACTCCTCTAAAGCCACTACCTCTCAATGATGCAGTACAATACTTCAACTCCACATTCTTATCTATTTTAGATCAGCATGCACCAATACGCAAGATTAGAATCAAAACCAAACCTGCCCCCTGGATTAGCAACAACACTAGTCAACTAATCATTACCAGAAACAAATACTGGGCTAAATGGTGTACTTCCAAGAACCAAGCTGACCATCAAACCTTTAGAGAATGTAGGAACAAAACTAAAAAAGCCATACTGTCTGACAAACAGAACTACTACCTTCGTCTGCAACAAATATCCAATAAGGAACCTAAAAAATGTTGGTCCACCATTAATAATCTTCTATCCCCAGGCCAATCAATCACACCCAACCCACAGGACTCTAACCCTGATAACCCTATACAAATAGCTAATGCCTTTAACTCCTACTTCACAAATACTATACAAAATCTGGCTAGTCACCTATCTCCTGACACCTCAAATCTACATCCCTTCTCTGTTAATACACCACCCTCATTTCACTTCCTTCCCATCCCTACATCATATATTTTATCACTACTGCAAAAACTAAACCCTTCCTCCCCTCTGAAGACAACCTCCCTGCTGAGTTTCTGCAAATAGGAGCTAAAGCTATTGCTTACCCTATTTCTATACTGATAAATAGATCCATCAGTCTAGGAACTGTCCCTGATATCTGGAAAATATCCCACATCATCCCACTACACAAAGGAGGAAACTCTATTGTACTGTCTAACTATCGTCCCACTGCTTTATTATCCCCTATTGCCAAAATCTTGGAAAAATGTATCCATAAACAACTCCTAAACCATCTTCTCCAAAACAGCCTACTTGCTGTCAACACGGCTTCAGACCCTCCCACAGTACCACCACTGCTCTGCTCTCATTCACAAATACCATCAACACTAACCGCAACTTAAACAGTCTTTCATCTGCACTACTCATTGACTTGTCTAAAGCCTTTGACATGGTGAATCACAAAATGCTCTTACACATTCTCAATTCTCTCTCACTGGATCCTAACAGCATAACTTGGTTTAAATCTTACCTTGAAAACCATCAACAAGCAGTAGTCTGGAAAAACTCGCTATCTGACCACCTTCCTATCTACCTAGGTGTTCCACAAGGCTCCATCTTAGGTCCACTTCTTTTTTCCATCTTTATCAATGACCTTCAATCAGCTATCCCTTTTTCTAACTGTATTCAATATGCAGATGACTCCACTATTATCTGCACAGCTACCTCTCAAGCTGAACTTCAGTCTCTTACCCAAAAAGCCTTTAACACAGTAGAACAGTGGTTCTTCCAATGCTGCCTTCTACTCAATCCAAAGAAAACAAAACTTCTACTCTTCTCATCAACACGTAACCAAATCCCCCTAAATTTCTCTATCACTTCCAACAACAATACTAATATCTCTCCCGACTCCACCACAAAACTACTAGGAATTACAATAGACAATAAACTCAATATTGAAAATCATATTAACTCTACTATAAACACTGTGAACAAAAAGATAGGAACCCTATATAGAATCAAACCATTTCTTACCCCAGCTACTAGAATTACCCAAGCCAAAACCCATCTAATATCTACTTTACTCTATGCATGTCCTATTTACACCAACCTGTCAAAAAAAAACCTTAGTAAACTAGTTATATCCTACAACAACATTGCTAGATTTGCTACCGGATCTCCTTTTAGGACCCACCACTGTATTAATCTAAGACAACTTGGCTGGCTAGAACTTACCAATCAGATCAAACTACAACAACTAATAATAGCTCACAAAACCCTGTAACAACCCACCAAAACTCCAATACTCACCAGCCTTATTACCCCTTATTATAACCTTAAACATCTGTGCTCCTCCAATAAACTTCTGATCAATAGGACTACACCTAATAACTCTGCAGGAGATGGCTTATTCTCCAACTCAGTTGGGAAACATTGGAACAAATTACCCGCTGATATCTCATCCCTGACTTCTCTTCCTATTTTCAAGAAGAATCTCAAATTGTACCTTAACCAAAAATGGCGATGCCCCTGCATTAACGCAGACTAGCCTTGCTCTCCTGTCTCCTATCTCCCTTTCCCTCTCCCCCTTCTTTACCCAATAACCCAGCTGATGTTTCCCAAGATCTACAACTACACATTAAGACAGGGAACTTACCCGTTGAATAAGTACCAAAAAGTTTTTTTTTCTTTCCTCTCTTCTTAGGTGTATATTCTGCCTCTCTTTCATAAAAGTAACTATTTTTTAGACCTAGGAAAATAACCTATTCCACAACTCAACCTATTGTTTCTCTGATACCTTTCCTATCTTTCCTTCACCTCCTTTCTTAATTTATCCTTCTTTCATATTAGCTACTTTATAAAATATTGTTCTTTGCCCATCCCAAAAAAAAATAAAAATACCTTTTTTATCTTGTTTTTTTCCTGCTTGGTGTTTTACTGTTATAACTTTTATGTAGACCGATTTTTTATGTATTAATACTTGGAACTTTTCTCCCCGGGCCTCTACTGAAAATGGACATATAAGACTAGCCCGGTCAACAAATGTAAAATAAATAAATAATAAATAAAATAAATAAATAATATTGCTATTTGTACAGTTTAAATAGCTTTTACTGTTCACAAAATATTTACGTTAATTTACTTTAAATTTTTAAGTTTATTTTTCAAAAAATGCTCCTGAATGCAAGATGTGTGTAGGCTGCTGGAGGCGTGACATTCCACACCATGTAGGTGTTAATAAGTTAAATAATCAGAAAGAAGAATCAAATACCACCTGCATTTGTACAGGGCACTAACATGGTACAGAGGATGGCAGCAGTTTGAAACCAGAGCAGGGACCAAGAATCAAATACCACCTGCATTTGTACAGGGCACTAACATGGTACTGAGGATGGCAGCAGTTTGAAACCAGAGCAGGGACCAAGAATCAAATACCACCTGCATTTGTACAGGGCACTAAAATGGTACTGAGGATGGCAGCAGTTTGAAACCAGAGCAGGGACCAAGAATCAAATACCACCTGCATTTGTACAGGGCACTAACATGGTACTGAGGATGGCAGCAGTTTGAAACCAGAGCAGGGACCAAGAATCAAATACCACCTGCATTTGTACAGGGCACTAAAATGGTACTGAGGATGGCAGCAGTTTGAAACCAGAGCAGGGACCAAGAATCAAATACCACCTGCATTTGTACAGGGCACTAACATGGTACTGAGGATGGCAGCAGTTTGAAACCAGAGCAGGGACCAAGAATCAAATACCACCTGCATTTGTACAGGGCACTAACATGGTACTGAGGATGGCAGCAGTTTGAAACCAGAGCAGGGACCAAGAATCAAATACCACCTGCATTTGTACAGGGCACTAACATGGTACTGAGGATGGCAGCAGTTTGAAACCAGAGCAGGGACCAAGAATCAAATACCACCTGCATTTGTACAGGGCACTAACATGGTACTGAGGATGGCAGCAGTTTGAAACCAGAGCAGGGACCAAGAATCAAATACCACCTGCATTTGTACAGGGCACTAACATGGTACTGGCAGCAAAGTTTGAAACCAGAGCATGGACCAAGAAACAAACCACCTGGATTTGTACAGAGCACTAACATGGTAACTGAGGATGGCAGCAGTTTGAAACCAGAGCAGGACCAGAATCAAATACCACCTGCATTTGTACAGGACACTAACATGGTACTGAGGATGGCAGCAGTTTGAAACCAGAGCAGGGACCAAGAATCAAATACCACCTGCATTTGTACAAGGCACTAATGGTACTGAGGATGGCAGCAGTTTGAAACCAGAGCAGGGACCAAGAATCAAATACCACCTGCATTTGTACAGGGCACTAACATGGTACTGAGGATGGCAGCAGTTTGAAACCAGAGCAGGGACCAAGAATCAAATACCACCTGCATTTGTACAGGGCACTAACATGGTACTGAGGATGGCAGCAGTTTGAAACCAGAGCAGGGACCAAGAATCAAATACCACCTGCATTTGTACAGGGCACTAACATGGTACTGAGGATGGCAGCAGTTTGAAACCAGAGCAGGGACCAAGAATCAAATACCACCTGCATTTGTACAGGGCACTAACATGGTACTGAGGATGGCAGCAGG
>NC_056726.1:1504431156-1504468656 GCF_019279795.1 Protopterus annectens
GAGCAGGGACCAAGAATCAAATACCACCTGCATTTGTACAGGGCACTAACATGGTACTGAGGATGGCAGCAGTTTGAAACCAGAGCAGGGACCAAGAATCAAATACCACCTGCATTTGTACAGGGCACTAACATGGTACTGAGGATGGCAGCAGTTTGAAACCAGAGCAGGGACCAAGAATCAAATACCACCTGCATTTGTACAGGGCACTAACATGGTACTGAGGATGGCAGCAGTTTGAAACCAGAGCAGGGACCAAGAATCAAATACCACCTGCATTTGTACAGGGCACTAACATGGTACTGAGGATGGCAGCAGTTTGAAACCAGAGCAGGGACCAAGAATCAAATACCACCTGCATTTGTACAGGGCACTAACATGGTACTGAGGATGGCAGCAGTTTGAAACCAGAGCAGGGACCAAGAATCAAATACCACCTGCATTTGTACAGGGCACTAACATGGTACTGAGGATGGCAGCAGTTTGAAACCAGAGCAGGGACCAAGAATCAAATACCACCTGCATTTGTACAGGGCACTAACATGGTACTGAGGATGGCAGCAGTTTGAAACCAGAGCAGGGACCAAGAATCAAATACCACCTGCATTTGTACAGGGCACTAACATGGTACTGAGGATGGCAGCAGTTTGAAACCAGAGCAGGGACCAAGAATCAAATACCACCTGCATTTGTACAGGGCACTAACATGGTACTGAGGATGGCAGCAGTTTGAAACCAGAGCAGGGACCAAGAATCAAATACCACCTGCATTTGTACAGGGCACTAACATGGTACTGAGGATGGCAGCAGTTTGAAACCAGAGCAGGGACCAAGAATCAAATACCACCTGCATTTGTACAGGGCACTAACATGGTACTGAGGATGGCAGCAGTTTGAAACCAGAGCAGGGACCAAGAATCAAATACCACCTGCATTTGTACAGGGCACTAACATGGTACTGAGGATGGCAGCAGTTTGAAACCAGAGCAGGGACCAAGAATCAAATACCACCTGCATTTGTACAGGGCACTAACATGGTACTGAGGATGGCAGCAGTTTGAAACCAGAGCAGGGACCAAGAATCAAATACCACCTGCATTTGTACAGGGCACTAACATGGTACTGAGGATGGCAGCAGTTTGAAACCAGAGCAGGGACCAAGAATCAAATACCACCTGCATTTGTACAGGGCACTAACATGGTACTGAGGATGGCAGCAGTTTGAAACCAGAGCAGGGACCAAGAATCAAATACCACCTGCATTTGTACAGGGCACTAACATGGTACTGAGGATGGCAGCAGTTTGAAACCAGAGCAGGGACCAAGAATCAAATACCACCTGCATTTGTACAGGGCACTAACATGGTACTGAGGATGGCAGCAGTTTGAAACCAGAGCAGGGACCAAGAATCAAATACCACCTGCATTTGTACAGGGCACTAACATGGTACTGAGGATGGCAGCAGTTTGAAACCAGAGCAGGGACCAAGAATCAAATACCACCTGCATTTGTACAGGGCACTAACATGGTACTGAGGATGGCAGCAGTTTGAAACCAGAGCAGGGACCAAGAATCAAATACCACCTGCATTTGTACAGGGCACTAACATGGTACTGAGGATGGCAGCAGTTTGAAACCAGAGCAGGGACCAAGAATCAAATACCACCTGCATTTGTACAGGGCACTAACATGGTACTGAGGATGGCAGCAGTTTGAAACCAGAGCAGGGACCAAGAATCAAATACCACCTGCATTTGTACAGGGCACTAACATGGTACTGAGGATGGCAGCAGTTTGAAACCAGAGCAGGGACCAAGAATCAAATACCACCTGCATTTGTACAGGGCACTAACATGGTACTGAGGATGGCAGCAGTTTGAAACCAGAGCAGGGACCAAGAATCAAATACCACCTGCATTTGTACAGGGCACTAACATGGTACTGAGGATGGCAGCAGTTTGAAACCAGAGCAGGGACCAAGAATCAAATACCACCTGCATTTGTACAGGGCACTAACATTGTACTGAGGATGGCAGTAGCTTGAAAACAGAGCAGGGACCAAGAATCAAATACCACATGCATTTGTACAGGGCACTAAAATGGTACTGATGATGGCAGTAGTTTGAAACCAGAGCAGGGACCAAGATACACTATCCACCACTGGCCAGATGCATTTTCAATAAATGTCAGTTTTTAATGAAGGGAAGGTTACAGTTGCTCATGCCATGTCTGTTTTCAATGATCAAATATTTTGTTTAGCAAAGGTCCATCAGTATTTGTGCTATAAAATTTGAAATAAAAATGTTTAATTAAATTCAGATCTCTGTAATCACTGTAAAAGTAAAGAGGATCACAGTATGTGCACTGACAGGTTTGAACAGTGTTTATGGTAATTGGGGAGAGTCAAGTAATGGGACACTGGAATGGGGGCCCTGGTCCATTACCCTGCCTAGGGCCCAGTTTGAGCATGATTCAGTTCTGATCATAAGAACTAGAAAGGTAAACGTTCATCATTGTATCGCCATTTTATAATAGAATTGCATAAGCTGTTCAGTATAACAGCCCATAAGGCATAGCTTAGAAGTTGGTTTGCATTAGTCATTAAAAGTATGAGAGAAGGTGCTTGTCATTCAAGTGCCTTGGTACATCAGAAGGTTTTAGCTGACTTACACCCTCATTTTCCTGCTCCTCCTGTCATCACCTCTACCAAACGTACAGGAGCCAATGATAATGGACTTTTCTACAACTGCAATGGGATGAAGATTCCACCTTTCTAAGTCTCGCCTCTAGTCAGTGGCCATATCACTGCATGTACACCAGTGGACAGAACATGTCAAGTCAGAGGATGCATATGGTGTGCTATGAGATGCCCATATATATGGCTACAATCCACCTGCACCTATTTTTGGCAATACTTACTGTAGTGTGCAGCCTCTCCCTTGTCTATAATGCACTCATTGCCACAGGTCTGCATTTTATGCACCTATAAATCAGCTGCAGTTAGTGGTGTGCATGGGCTTCTACCATTCCATACTATAGGTATGCTTAGTCATGGTGCTCTAGAACACAAGCTCCTTGTAGGATGTCCTTCTTAATGTTTTCATTGAATATGGTTGCCCCTCCAAACACACCTCAGGCAGATAGTGCAGTTTTATGCCAGAGCCTTGGGTTCCCAGTTACCTGTACATCACAAAACCTGCATCACTGTGGCTGACATCCATCACAGGCCTTATAGGTTACCTTCTTAAACTCATTAAATTCTTTCTTGACTTTCTAAAGCTGCACATTTACAGAATCTATATTGAAGTTCTTCTCTTCCTAAGTTTACAGTATTGAACTGGTTTACACAACATGATACCACACTGTATCACATTTAAAACAGCCATTTAGTGCAGTGATTATGGTAATATTGCTGTTGCCTACCTGTGCCTTAGAGCATTGTTGCTACCCAGACATACTGGCAGTTGTCATGCACATCATGCTGACCACTAGGTCTATGAACAGTGAGTGTTGGTAGCATTAAACGTATAAGAGTGGAGGTGCTTGTCATTTAAGTGCCTTGGTGCATCATAAGGAGCAACACTGGGTATGTACGGTAGAGTGGTTGTAGCAGTAAGGAGCAGTGCTGGGGAACTATGGTAGACTGTTGGTAGCACTGAGGAGCAGTGCTAGGGAACTATGGTAGAGTGGTGGTAGCACTGAGGAGCAGTATTGGGGAACTATGGTAGAGTGCTGATAGCACTGAGGAGCACTGTTAGGGAACTACTGTAGAGTGATGGTAGCAGTAAGGCACAGTGCTGGGGAACTATATTAGAGTGGTGATAGCCCTGAGGAGCAGTGTTAGGGAACTATGGTAGAGTATTGGTAGCACAGAGGAGCAGTGCTGGGTAACTACAGTAGAGTGGTGGTAGCACAGAGCAGCATGCTGGGGACTACAGTAGAGTGGTTGTAGCACTGAGGAGCAGTATTAGGGAACTACAGTAGAGTGGTGATAGTACTGAGGAGCAGTGCTAGGGAACTATCGTAGAGTGATGGTAGCACTGGGGAGCAGTGCCGGGGAACTACAGTAACATGGTGGTAGCACTGAGGAGCAGCTCGGGGGAACTATGGTAGAGTGGTGGTAGCACTGAGGAGCAGTGCTGGGGAACTATGGTAGACTGCTGGTAGCAGTGAGGCTCAGTGATGGGAACCTATGGCAGAGTGGTGGTAGCACTGAGGACCAGTGCTGGGGAACTATGGTAGAATGCTGGTAGCAATGAGGAGCACTGCTAGGGAACTGTGTAGAGTGGTGGTAGCACTGAGGAGTAGTGCTGGGGAACTGTAGTAAAGTGTTAGTAGCACTGAGGAGTAGTGTTAGGGAACTGTGGTAGAGTGTTGGTAGCAGTGAAGAGCAGTTCTGGGGAACTATGGTAGAGTGATGGTAGCACTGAGGAGCAGTACTGGGGAACTACAGTAGAGTGTTGGTAGCAGTGAGGCACAGTGCTGGAGAACTACAGTAGACTGGTGGTAGTACTGAGGAGCAGTGCAGGGGAACTACAGTATAGTGGTGGTAGCACTGAGGAGCAGCACTAGGGAACAATGGTAGTGTATTTGTAGCACTGACGAGCAGCGCTAGAGAAGTATGGTAGAGTGTTGGCAGCAATGTGGCACAATGCTGGGGAACTACAGTAGAGTGATGGTAGCACTGAGGAGCAGTACTGGGGAACTACAGAATAGTGTTGCTAGCATTGAGAAACAGTACTGGGGAACTATGGTAGAGTGGTGGTAGCACTGAGGAGCAGTGCTGGGGAGCTAAGGTAGAGTGGTGGTAGCACTGAGGAGCAGTAGTGGGAACTACGGTAGAGTGGTGGTAACACTGAGCAGCAGTGCTGGGAACAACAGTAGAGTGATGGTCGCACTGAGGAACAGCTCTATGGAACTATAGTAGAGTGTTGGTAGCACTGAGGAGCAGTGCTGGGGAACTGCATTAGAGTTTTGGTAGCACTGAGGAGCAGTACTGGGGAACTACAGTAGAGTGATGGTAGCAGTGAGGCGCAGTGCTGGGGAACTACAGTAGAGTGGTGGTAGCACTGAGGCGCAGTGCTGGGGAACTACAGTAGAGTGGTAGTACCACTGAGAAGCAGTACTGGGGAACTACAGTAGAGTGGTGATTGCACTGAGGGGAAGTGTTAGGGAACTACGGTAGAGTGATGGTAGCACTGAGGAGCAGTGCTAGGGAACTATGGTAGAGTGTTGGTAGCAATGAGGCACAGTGCTGTGGAACTACAGTAGAGTGGTGGTAGCACTGAGGAGCAGTGCTGGGGAACGACAGAAGAGTGTTGCTAGCACTGAGGAGCAGTGCTGGGGAACTATGGTAGAGTGATGGTAGCAGTGAGGCACAGTGCTGGGGAACTACAGTAGAGTGGTGGTAGCACTGAGGAACAGTACTGGGGAATGACAGAAGAATGTTGGTAGCACTGAGGAGCAGTGCTGGGGAACTACGGTAGAGTGGTGGTAGCACAGAGGAGCAGTGCTGGCAACTACAGTAGAGTGATGGTAACACTGACCAGCAGTGCTGGGAACTACAGTAGAGTGGTGGTTGCACTGAGGAGCAGCACTAGGGGACTATTGTAGAGTGTTGGTAGCACTGATGAGCAGCACTAGGGAAAAATGGTAGAGTGTTTGTAGCAATGAAGCACAATGCTGGGGAACTAGAGTAGAGTGATGGTATCACTGAGGAGCAGTGCTGGGGGCTACAGTAGAGTGATGGTAGCACTGAGGAGCAGTGCTGGGGCACTGCAGTAGAGTGTTGGTAGCACTGAGGAGCAGTGCTGGGGAAGTATGGTAGAGTGTTGGTAGCAGTGAGGCGCAGTGCTGGGGAACTACGGTAGAGTTATGGTAACACTGACCAGCAGTGCTGGGAACTACAGTAGAGTGGTGGTTGCACTGAGGAGCAGCACTAGGGGACTATTGTAGAGTGTTGGTAGCACTGATGAGCAGCACTAGGGAAAAATGGTAGAGTGTTTGTAGCAATGAAGCACAATGCTGGGGAACTAGAGTAGAGTGATGGTATCACTGAGGAGCAGTGCTGGGGGCTACAGTAGAGTGATGGTAGCACTGAGGAGCAGTGCTGGGGCACTGCAGTAGAGTGTTGGTAGCACTGAGGAGCAGTGCTGGGGAAGTATGGTAGAGTGTTGGTAGCAGTGAGGCGCAGTGCTGGGGAACTACGGTAGAGTTATGGTAACACTGACCAGCAGTGCTGGGAACTACAGTAGAGTGGTGGTTGCACTGAGGAGCAGCACTAGGGGACTATTGTAGAGTGTTGGTAGCAATGATGAGCAGCTCTAGGGAACAATGGTAGAGTGTTTGTAGCAATGAAGCACAATGCTGGGGAACTACAGTAGAGTGTTGGTAGCACTGAGGAGCAGTGCTGGAGACTACAGTAGAGTGATGGTAGCACTAAGGCGCAGTGCTGGGGCACTGCAGTAGAGTGTTGGTAGCACTGAGGAGCAGTGCTGGGGAAGTATGGTAGAGTGTTGGTAGCAGTGAGGCGCAGTGCTGGGGAACTACGGTAGAGTGGTGGTAGCAATGAGGAGCAGTGCTGGGGAACTACAGTAGAGTGCTGCTGCAACACTGTCTTGTACAAAACATGTACTACAAATGTGCCTTTGTGCATTGGCTACTATTTTGCTCAATATAAGAACCTGAATGAGTGGCTACTTCAATTGTTACTGAAGGCATGACTCTGGCATTTTGTGCCAAGCAGGGTAAGATTTTCTTGTTCTTTTTGCAAAGCAAGTTTCATTAGTGCACTTTTAAATCAGTATAATACGCTGTGGTAGAAGGTGGATGTCTGCCAGGATGGTAATGCCAGTATAGTTGCATAGTGCTAGCACCATTACAGTGACCTCTGGCAGCAGCCTCCCTATTGAAATGTCAGCACTCAAAATGCAGAGTGCTGAAAAGTCAAAATAAAAGGCCAAAGGGAGTTTGGAAAAATGGTTACGATGTTTACATAGCTGACACAAGGCACAGCGTTTGATTCTCCTATGGTATAAGGCTAGACTTAAAATGACCTGTAAGGATAGTTAGCCTAGTATAAACCTGTGAAACAAAAACTCAGAGAAGATCAAATCTTGGAAACCACTCTTCTCCTTAAAACTTCTTTTTACAGGGGGGGCAACAAACCCCACATCCCCAAACTTATATATACTGTCGCCAAATGTCCTTGAAGGGAATATTCTGAGAAATGGCATCTCAGACTTAGTATATGTAAGCCTACTCTATAGGCCATTAAGTCTCCACATTTCAGGATTTGCTCTAGTAGGTCCCAGCATTTCAAATGGTTACTGTGACAGTAAAACCTTCATCTACTTAGACAGTGTAAGGTACAGGTTAGGCAGAAAAGGAAATATACGTATACATATATATATATATATATATATATATATATATATATATATATATATATATAGATAGATATATATATCTTTGAATATGTATATATATATATATATATATATATATATATATAGATAGATATATATATATCTTTGAATATGTATATGTATATATGTATATGTATATATAGCTCTACTGAAGCTACTCTAAACTTTAGTAGAAGACGCTATAAACATTGACCCAAAAGGTTGAAGAAATAAACATCGACACCCTAAATGCATACTTCAAGGTACAACCTTGGACATGGAAAAGTAACAAATGAAAAACTTGAGTGGAGATCCAGGTGCCCAAAAAGACCAGTACCAACAGCCGAGATCACCAAACGATTTATTAAAATCAACAAGCAGCAAAAATAGCAAGTGATAACAGTTTAGCGCTTTTGTCTAGGTAAAGACTTCTTCATAGGTTCATAGGTTCATACGCGTGTACTAGGCTAATGGCCCTGGAGCCTTTACACGCCTAGCCAATAGGATTACCCTGGCATCATGCAACCTTAACTTATTTCCTAGTGCCTCTGTCGAATAGAGCCACTGAAGTGATCCCCGGCATGAATTTTCTATTTCCCATCGACTCATCAAGATTTCTCTTGAAGAGGGTCAGTGAGGTGCTCTGCTTGACATGTATGGGAAGTCTATTCCATAGCATGGGCAGTCTCTGGATTATGAACCGATCCCTCCAGCATGTTCTGTTGATTGTGGTAATGAGGTTGAGGTCTCTGTATCGTGTGATGTAGCATTTCTAACAGAGCTGGGTCAGACATGGCTTTGTAAGTCAAGCAGAGATCACCTCTAAGTAGGTGATATGAGACAGAGAATAGTTGGAGTTTTTTGAGTCTGTCCATAGAGGACAAGTGTTTAAGGCCTAGGATCCCCTTTGAGAGGAACTTTTGTGGCATCTCCAGTTGTTGCAGCTGTCTAGTGAGGTACATGCCAAATGGGGCATTGTTCTCGATGATTGGTCTAATGAGGGAAGAGTAGAGGGAGACAATGACCTCTTTCTTCCTGGATGCAAAACCCTTTGTAATGAGATGTGCCAAATAGAAGGACTTTCTGACCACAGTGGCAATGTGGTGGTCAAAAGAGAGGTTGCTGTCAACCTGTGTTCCCAGATCTCTTATAACGCCTTCTGTATTCAGTGGTCTACCATCAATGTGGTAATTCAAGGGAACCGGGTTTTTCCCAAAGGGGATGAAGACATTTTTTGGCATTGATCTTAAGGCCATGGTTCTGACACCAATCATTGGTCTCATTGAGGCCTTTCTGCAGGATGTCAACATCACTTAGGGAGTTAATAATAGCACCCAACTTGCAATCAACTCTGGACTTTGTCACCCAGAGACCCTTTGTGTTGGCGAGGACTTCAGAGAAGTAGATACCAACCAGGAGAGGTCCCAGGACCGAGCCCTGTGGGACTCCACTTGTGACTGGTCGGCAGTCTGACTTGGAGTCAGCTACTTTCATACTGTGGGTTATATCTGTGAGCCAGTTTGCAACTGACCTCGTGATATAGGGATTTATGCGTAGCTTAGTAAGTTTTTCTATGATTCCTGAGTGGGGAATAGTATAAAGGCCTTGGCCAGATCAAGGTAGGCTGTATGAACCACCTTACCTTCATCCACAGCTATGGTGACTGACTCAGAAAAGTCGACCAAGTTGTACAGGCATGATCTAGCCTTCACAAAATCAAACTGTGTAGGATCCAGAGTTTGGAGATTCCCTATATCCTTGTTTATTAGGTCCATGATGATGCATTCCATAGCTTTGCATATCAGATTCTTCAGGCTAATGGGGCTTTAGTTCCCGGAGTCTGTAGTCACTCCTCCTTTATGGAGAGGGATGACTGTAGCAGTGTGCCATTTGGTAGGGACAAGGCCTGAGGTGAGGCTGTGATTGAACAGGGCACACAGGTGAGGTACCAGTTCACTCTGCAGTTCATGTAGAACACAGCCAGGGATACTGCCAGGTCCCATAGAAGCTGTATTCTTGGTCTTGGACAGTGCTTTTCTAACCTCTGCAACAGTAATACTGGATGCCTGGCAATCTACTGGTATTGTGATTGGTGCTTTGGGGGAAGAGGGGAAAATTTAGCACTGAATCTGTCTGCCAGTATATTTGCAATATCTGTTGGCTCGGTATAGGAGGTACCACTGTGCAGTAGCTCAAAGCAAATCTGGGTATTGCCATGGAGATTCTTTACATAACTATAGAAGGCCTTGTGGTTGTCTTGTCTATCTGCTGCAATTCTGTTTTCATAGTTAGCCTTAGAGGATTTGATGAGGGATCTCAACCTTTTATTGATGCTGATAAGGGAGTTTTTCCAGTCTTGGGACTTCACCTTATTCCGCATCAGTTTCCTCCTTCTTTTGTAGAGTTTGTTCATGGCAGGTCCCACCAGACTGGCTACCTTTTTTTGGAGGAAAGTGTCTTGGTTCTATTGGGTATGGTGAGATCCATGCATTTGTGCCTGTGTTCGTACAGTGCATCGGTGTATGATTTGGTGGTCATGCAACTATTCTCCATTTGCGTGGGTGCCGTGAAGTTAGCAACCTCTGGTTTGAGGAGCCCAAAGTTAGCTTTGGAGAAGTTTTTCATGGTGGTTGCCTTTGCCGGGGGTGGGGGGGTTGTGGATTTCCAAGGTAATTAGTTTGTGATCGGATCTAACCAGGGAGTAGTTGACTGTTGGTGTAGAGCAATGGTCGCCCATGTTAGTAATGACCAGGTCAAGGATTTTGCTACCTCTAGTGGGGGTAAGAACGAGCTGGTCCAGGGCATTGGAATTAATGAATTCCACAAAGCGTTGGACAAGTGTATTTGTACATGAATAGTTTTCACAGTTAATGGAGGAGTAGTTGAAGTCACTCAATATAAGAGTGTTAGGTTGGACCCTAATATTCTCCAGGTGCTTAGGAATGTAGAGTGTGAATCTTGGGACATGGTTGGAGACCTATAGCAGGCTCCAACCTGAATCACTGTCTTACCCAGCGTTAGTTGCACCTGAAATATCTCAGATGCATTATGTTGGGCTACCAGTCTGAAGCTGTGCACATCCTTTATGAATATGGAAACACCACCCCCTTTGGAGCTTCGGTCCAAGTTCTGGGGCCAAAAGGTGTGGAATGAGATGTAACCTGGTAGTGCAGGGGTGCTTTCTGCTGCCTTGTACCAGGTCTCTGTTACAGCACAAATGTCAATGTTCTCCATTTTATGGAGTACTTCGAGCAAGTGCATTTTGAGATTTAGACTTCTAGCGTTGTGCAGCTTGACCCTCAAATTGCATTTATTTGTAGCTGTTACGGTGGTAATTTGGTCTTTGGAACACCGCCTAAAAAAGGCACTATAGGGGTGGCAAGAGCCTTGGCTAGTATTCAGAAGCCCAGGTGTGACAGATACAGGCCATCTCTGGCAAAGCATTGAGGTCTGTCAGTCATGTCATCCCAGGCAGTCAGATACTGGATCCTCTTAGAATGACACCAGAAACATAGCCAATTGTTGAACTGCTAGTACACCCACTATTTCACTTAAATGCTCAGAAAATCAGCACACATGATCAAACCGACCAATGGAACACCAGTGTCAACTTTCAAAAAATTGTGTTAGAAACTATGTTAACATCCAAGATACAAGCATGATAATGCATGCATACAATACCAGTAGAATTCACTAATGAATAACAACATTATACAAATACAAATATATGTTAAACTCAGGAATGTAAATTAAAACAAATTATGTGTAAACCCCAGAACATTTAAACCACATTTTATCTGTGATAATCACCTCTCAAGACTCTTTAACTTCAGAATGAGGGTGATGGAACTACTTTCATTAAGGCCTTTGGGATATAAAGCATCACATGTAAGAATCCATATGAGTTCCTTTTTATTTAAATGATCCTCAGTGTAGAAACCCCTTGGATCACTGTCCATGTGGTCAGTCACTGCAAACTTGAAAAAATGCCCCTCACAAGAAGAGGTGTTTCTGTAAAGAGCATTAGTAGACTTTTCTCTCCTAATGTCAGTTAAATGCTCATAAATTCTCTCCTTTAACATCTGACAGGTCTTCCCAATGTAAAAAGCATTACATTTTGGCAAAGGGCCCTGTACACAACTCGCCTAGATAGGCAATTGAAATGCATTTTCACCTCTATTTTCTTATGCCTAATAAAGAATGAATCACAACACTGGATATGTTGGTAATAGTTGCAATCGTTGCACTTAAACACACTCTTTGGTCTATTTGAACCCATATTGTCCCTTTTCATCTCCAATAAACTCTTGAAACACATACCTATCCTAAAAACAATTTTTGGTTTAGTACCAAATAATTCAACATATTCTTTAATAGAGGTGACAATTGGCCAGAATTTGTTAACCACTTCAACAATCTCCTGACTATTCACTGAAAAGGTAATGACCATAGAACGTTCATAAGGCACCTCATCTGTTTGAATACCATTGTTATCATTATGATCCATAACTGTCAACATGTGGGCCTTTTTGGATAGGGAGTAAAGGTTGGTAAAAACCTTCATTCCTTTTACCAAGGAATTCATACTTGGTAGACAGCAATAGTTCCAAAGGGTAACCCCTTTTGTTGAACATGTCAAGAAGCTTGTCTTTCTCCTGCCCAAATGTGGTGTCGTCTGACCCCATACGAGCCATTTGTACAAATTGCCCTTTCACTACTGCTCTTTTTTGAAAAGGAGGGTGCCAACTGTTGTAGTGGAAACAGGAATTTGAAAAGGTCTTTTTACAACAGATGTTAGAACAAAAACATTCCCTACCATAATCCTTACTAACCATAACATCTTCGGCTATTTGGTCATGGTCAAAGGTATGAGCGAATTTCAAAAATGGGGTAGTGTTGTTGATGTATTCCAAGAACTCATTCAACTTCCTGACTGAGTCATTCCATACTAAAAATATATCATCCAAAAAAATGGATGTAGAATGACCAGTTGCTTGCAAATGAACTATTGAGAATAAAATGCCTCTCCCAATATGTCATAAAGAGATTGGCAAAGCTAGGAGAACAAGAAGCTCCCATTGGTACTCCACTTGCTTGCCTGAACAAATGTCCTTCAAAGTATAGGTAGTTGTTATTCAGGAAAAGGTCCATCAGTGTAATAGCAGTATTTATGCTATTTTTGATCCAAAAGACCGATGTCAAAAAGTGTGCTTTAGACCCAGTCCAATCCCTCTCTATGGGGGATAACCAAATATAGGTCTAGGACATCGATCGTTACAAAAACACAATTTTCCAAAAAATTCAAGCTGTACTAATCTAGACAGGAAATCCCACAAATCTTTACATATATATTTTACATGATGTATAGATGGTTGTAGTAAACTATCCACACACTTAGCTATGTAAAATGTTTTACTTCTCCCAGCGTCCACTATAGGTCCAATGGTGGATTATTTAAATACTTGTGGATCTTAGGGATTCCAAAAATACCGACTACCACTGGAAATTGGTTATAAAGATAATCATGAGTGTCCTTGTCTATCTGGCCCTCCATGGCCATGTCATAAAGGCAAGCATCTATTTTGGAAATTGGTTATAAAGATAATCATGAGTGTCCTTGTCTATCTGGCCCTCCATGGCCATGTCATAAAGGCAAGCATCTATTTTGAAAAAAGCAATATTCAATTCATTCCTTGAGATTTGTATGTACCTGTCAGATAGTAACATACCTAACATGCTAACATCCTACTATTGTAATCTTTCGTGTCCATTATTACAATATCCCCACCCTTATCTGGTTTCATCTCTCTAATAGTCTTGTTGTTACAAAGATCATTTAACAGGGATTCTACCTTTTTAGAAATATTTAATTCATTTATAGCCTGGTAAGATCTAGAGCAAAATTTACAAATGTGTTTCTCACATAATGTTTCAAAAAGGGTGTGATGCCCATGCCCTGGCCCAGCAATCAAAGAGCCTCAATCCTCACCACTTACACCAGAGAGGGCATCTGATATAAGAGGAAAGGATAACAAATACACACAGTAAACTATAATTTCCCTTAAGTGCACACAGAGATCACTCTCAGTCTGGGGCTGGTTGCTCCCTTGCTTCCCATGTCCCCAGTAAGACTCCCCACTGGCACAGCTATAGGTTCCAGATCTCAGCCTAGCTGGCAAGCTAACCTCCAGTACTCTCTCTCTGTCCAACCAGTGCTTCGTGTCCCTGCCCAAGTAGTTGACCAACACACACACTTTGAGATAAGTATTTATACAACTTCACAGACACTCCTGATAAAGGCTGACACATATTCTCCAGCTGTGCCCCTATACCCAGACTATATGCTAGTAATTCCTGCCACCACCAGCTAATAATTATCAGCTACCCAAAGGCCCTTAAAAGGGTGTCCAATTATTACTGTGTAATATTATTATCCAATAGTAGTGTAACTAAGCAATCAAGGCTTATTGGAAGGGCTTATTACAGGATCACTTATAAGCATGCAATGTACTCTAGAGCTACATAAACCAGCCACAGTTGAAAAGGGTGTAAAAATATTTAATAATAAATACTAAAAAACACAGGACAATACTACACCACAGTGCTATTCAAAAGTTCAGAGATCACACAGAAACTTAAAATAATTCAGTAGTACAGTTCTGACATAACAGAAAAACACTTAGTCTAATCTTTGTAGTCCTAGCTATTTCTACAAGAAAACACACTTCTAAGATAACTTACTTAAGACAACAGGCAGTGCTGTAGGTTGGATATCATGACAAAAATGCTTAATAATCTCTGGTTCTCACTGTTTAAATTGAAACTACAGTTTTGCTAAACATTACATCATCTTTTACACCTTCCTGGTTCCCAGGCCACACAGAAATGGCATTTACATTCTTTTATACTTAGAACAATAAAGGACATTCCACATGTAAATTCTGTTCATTAACTTTAGCCTTAAAACAATAGGCAGGAAGCCTTCATCTAGCTGGACCGGAGCAGAATTGTAAAACATCAAAGACAGTGATGAAATAATTTCAATTTCAAAGAACAGATGTGAAATGCTTTACTTAGTTTTCCTTACAGCAGATGGCAATGTTGCTACAATCTTGAAGTTAAACATTTTAGTATTTTCTTTCATTTAAGAAACAAGCTGTATTTTACATTTATATTTACAAATGACAGAATTATATATCAAATTCTATTTGGCTAGGCTGGCAGCCTTCACCCATCATTACCCAATCTTCACAAAGGGATAACCAGTTGTTTAAGGGAGGGTTGAAAGAACTAACTTTCCTAAGTGTTTTACTAGGACCTGTAGTAGAATTGGGGTGCACTGATTTAAACCATAAACCCAAGGTAAATAGTTTTAAATCAATAAGTGCCTCAGGCAAGCTAATTTTTTTAGCTGGTACAAAACTTAAACCTTTGCTCAAAAGGTTAGTATGGTCAGTTATAATATTAATGCTAGAAAAATTATAGACAGTAAAATTCACTGTCAGTGATCTGAACACAAGTAGGTCCCCCATTCACCTCCATTAGGCTGGAAATTGTTTGGTCCATCTTAATTTCAGAATAATTGACCAAATTCTGACTCAATTTAATGAGATCCATCAGGGGTAATGAGTGTGCCTCACCAGCTTCATTGTTAAGTACTGTAATATGAAAATGTGAATTACTATCTTCTGTCATTTCATTAAAGTTAATACTATTGAAATGTGACTGAATGTTTTGGCCTTCACAAACCAACTCACTTAAGAATTCACAAGTAGGGCCATATACCAAATTAACATCACTAACAGTTTGATTAATTGAGTTCTTACAAGTATCCATAGGAAAATCTGCTACAATTCTTCCACCATTATCTAGGGGTTTCTTATTCTCATCTACTATGTTTGATAATGCATTCCCCAGAACACTCCAATCCATTACTTCTGCTTTGATTATACAAACTACTATTACTAAAAATACTTTGAGTCACTTGAAATGAAACAATAAATGTCTGCATTGCTCTCATCAATACAAATGGTTTGTTCAAAACATCAAATATTTGTAGTTGTACTAATAATACAAGGTTTCACAAACTCAGTGAGATTTGTACATACTCCTACCAAACCTATTTTGGAAGTTACACTACTATTGGGACAGCTAGCCCCACAGTTGACAGGTACACATTGTCCACCACATAGTTCACTTACAATACTTGAGTTCATTGCATTAATTGAATTATAATTGTTAGCCAAGGTTCCTTCCCTTTCAGCCACATGTTCTGTGTCCATGTTCATAAGACTACAACAAAATTATTTTAAGGATGCATCCAATAATGCTACAGAATCATCAATGTTTGAATTAAGCCTCAAATTACTGTCTGTTATAATGTCAAACATCGACAATGCTTCATTCTCATATACAGACTCAGAATGCGGGTGAATCGATTCAGTTAAAAAACACATTGTTGATTCTAAATTAAAGTCAGAAAACTTCTTTGAAACTAAATTGAGGTCACAAAACTTCTTTGGATGGCCAAATATACTTACTTGTTTCTGTAAAAGTACTTCTTCTTCATGTTTTTCATTCACTTTTAGTTTTTTGCCAACTATTCCTCTGCTTGTCTTTGTTTTGAGCATTTCCAAGTTTTGGTCTTGCTCCTAACCACTCAAAATTAAGGTTAAGATTGTCATGCAGATAAGAATTGGGTTTAGAGTTGTTTCTAGGATAGTCCAAAGTTGTTTGAGGACTATTGTCCTGATGTTTACCCCTTTCTCTTTGCTACAACCTCTAACAGCATCTTATAGCTTGCTCATCCTGTATAGAGACTTCCTGTACCTACTCACTGCAAGCCTCATTTTGATTTATGCCTTCCCCCTGTCTATCATCTGAATAATTGTTGAGGATTGGTTGGTTTGATTCTGTGAATCTAGGGGGCAGAGGGTAAGTTGTTCCTGTGGAATATGCATCAGCATCTCTTTTTAATTTCTTAAGTTTTCTCAATTGAATTGTTTTATAAATGTCATCAATTTTATTGAACAAGTTACTGTAATTAGTGCTATAGTGATCAGGCAGCACATCACTCATCAGGCTCCCATTCAGAATGTCAAGATCTCAAGATATTTTATCTAGTTTAACATCATTTTCATGTATAATAAGATGAATAATATCAGTACCTGCTTTATTAAAGATGTTAATCAGTGCTTTGTGAAACTCTGACTTTTCCTCAACTCCATTAGGGAAATGTCAAATTCGACCCTTAGGTATTGCCCTCTCTTCAGATTCTCATGTAGATAGGCATTGTCCATCTGCAATTTCTTGTAACAAAGCAGCTTCTCTTCAAATAATTTAAGCTGCTTGCTGAACGAATGCTCGCCTATAACTTCCTGATTGGTGTTGACACTATTTAAGTTGGAAGCATTTATGGAGAACTCAAAATTATCTGTTTTACAAGTGTCAAAATTAGTTGTTGGTCAATTAGTATTTGCATTTGTATGTCCTAGTTCACCAAATTGCTTTTACCATGAGGCAAGAATGCCTGCACATTGATCTGATTGGGAAGAAACCACCCTGGGAGAGCTGCTATTTACATATAATTGTTGGTTGATTTTTTCCAGAAGGGATGAAAGATTACCAGTCCCAGCTCAAAGTTGTGTAACCAGGTCCATAGATGGAGACCCAGATACTCCACCAGATGCCAAAAAACATTGCACTGACAAACCAAAAACCAAACCAAACAAATGAAAAATGTGAGTGGAGAGATAGGTGCCGAAAAAGTCCAGTACCAACAGCTGAGTAATATCACCAAATGATTTATTAAAATCAACAAGCAGCAAAAATAGCAAGTAATAGCAGTTTAGTGCTTTTGTCTAGGAAATACTTCTTCAGAACTGCTAGTACATCCACTATTTCACTTAAATACTCACAATATCATTACATGTGATCAAACCAACCAATGGACACTTTTACAGAAACAAATAAGTATATCTGGCCATGCAAATAAGTTTTGTGACCTCTATTTAGTTTCAAAGAAGTTTTGTGACTTTAATTTAGAATCAACAATGTTTTTTTTAACTGAATCGATTCACCCGCATTCTGGGTCTGTATATGAGAACGAAGCATTGTCGATGTTTGACATTATAACAGACAGTAATTTGAGGCTTAATTCAAACATTGATGATTCTGTAGCATTATTGGATGCATCCTTAAAAGAATTATGTTGTAGTCTTATGAACATGGACACAGAACATGTGGCTGAAAGGGAAGGAACCTTGGCTAACAATTCTAATTCACTTAATGCAATGAACTCAAGTATTGTAAATGAACTATGTAGTGGACAATGTGTACCTGTCAACTGTGGGGCTAGCTGTCCCAATAGTAGTGTAACACTCTGAAAAAAGTTTGTTTGGAGTATGTTCAACTCTCACTGAGTTTGTGGAACCTTGTATTAATAGTACAACTACAGATATTAGATGTTTTGAACAAACCATTTGTATTGATAAGAGCAATGCAGACATTTACTGTTTCATTTCAAGTGACTCTGAAAGTATTTTTACTAACAGTAGTTTGTAAAATCAAAGCAGAAGTAATGGATTGGAGTGTTCTGGGGATGCATTATCAAACATAGTAGATGAGAATAAGAAACCCCTAGATAATGGTGAAGAACTGTAGCAGATTTTTCTATGGATCCTCGTAACAACTCAATTAATCAAACTGTTAGTGATGTTAATTTGGTATATGACCCTACTTGTGAATTCTTAAGTGAGTTGGTTTGTGAAGGCCAAAACATTCAGTCACATTTCAATAGTATTAACTTTAATGAAATGACAGAAGATAGTAATTCACATTTTCATATTACAGCACTTAACAACGAAGCTGATGAGGCACACTCATTACCCCTGTTGGATCTCATTAATTTGAGACAGAATTTGATCAATTATTCTGAAATTGACATGGACCAAACAATTTCCAGCCTAACGGAGGTGAATGGGGGGACCGACATGTGTTCAGAACATGGATACGGATTTTAATGCCTATAATTTTTCTAGCATTAATATTACAGCTGACCATGCTAACCTTTTGAGCAAAGGTTTAAGTTTTGTACCAGCTAAAAAATCTAGCTTGCCTGAGGCATTTATTGATTGAAAACTATTTACCCGCAAACTGAGTTTGGCTTTATGGTTTACATCAGGGAACCTCAATTCGTAAAATTTGCTCTGGATCTTACCAGGCTATAAATTAATTAAATCTTTCTAAAAAGGCAGAATCCCTGTTAAATGATCTTTGTAACAACAAGACTATTAGAGTGATTAAACCAGATAAGGGTGGGGGTATTGTAATAATGGACACTGAAGATTACAATAGTAGGATGTTAGCTATTTTACTATCTGACAGGTACATACAAATCTCAAGGAATTAATTGAATATTGCTTTTTGCAAAATAGATGCTTGCCTTTATGACATGGTCATGCAGGGCCAGATAGACAAGGACACTCATGATTATCTTTATAACCAATTTCCAGTGGTACCCGGTATTTTTGGAATCCCTAAGAGCCACAAGGATTTAAATAATCCACCTTTGAGACCTATAGTGGATGCTGGGAGAAGTAAAACATTTTACATAGCTAAGTATGTTGATAGTTTACTACAACCCCTACAAGTCATGTAAAACATATATGTAAAGAGTTGTGGGATTTCCTGTCTAGATTAGTACAGGTTGAATTTTTGGAAGATTGTGTTTTTGTAATGATCAATGTCCAAGACCTATATTCGGTTATCCCCCATAGAGAGGGATTGGACTGGGTCCAAAGCACACTCTGACATTGGTCTTTTGGATCAAAATAGCATAAATACTGCTATTACACTGATGGACCTTGTCATGAGTAACAACTACCTATACTTTGAAGGACATTTGTTCAGGGAAGCAAGTGGAGTAGCAATGGGAGCGTCTTGTTCTCCTAGCTTTGCCAATCTCTTTATGACATATTGGGAGAGGCATTTTATTCTCTGTAGTTCATTTGTGAGCAACCGGTCACTCTACATCCATTTTTTTGGATGACATTTTTTTTAATATGGAATGACTCAGTCAGGAAGTTGAATGAGTTCTTGGAATACATCAATAACACTACGCCATTTTTGAAATTCACTCATACCTATGACCACGACCAAATAGCCTACTTACATGTTATGGTTAGTAAGGATTATGGTAGGGAATGTTTTTGTTCTAACATCTGTTGTAAAAAGACCTTTTCAAATTCCTATCTCCACTACGACAGTTGGCACCCTCCTTTTCAAAAAAGAGCAGTAGTGAAAGGGCAATTTGTACAAATGGCTCGTATGGTGTCAGATGACACCACATTTGGGCAGGAGAAAGACAAGCTTCTTGACATGTTCAACAAAAATGGTCACCCTTTGGAATTATTGGTGTCTGTCAAGTATGAAGTCCTTGGTAAAAGGAACGAAGGTTTTTACCAACCTTTACTCCCTATCCAAAAAGGCCCACATGTTGACTCAGTTATGGATCATAATGATAACAATGGTATTCAAACAGATGAGGTGCCGTACGAATGTTCTATGGTCATTACCTTTTCAGTGAATAGTCAGGAGATTGTTGAAGTGGTTAACAAATTCTGGCCAGTTGTCACCTCTATTAAAGAAGGTGTTGAATTATTTGGTACTAAACCAAAAATTGTTTTTAGGAAAGGTATGTGTCTCAAGAGTTTATCAGAGATGAAAAGGGACAATATGGGTTCAAATAGACCAAATGGTGTGTTTAAGTGCAACCATTGCAACTATTGCCAACATATCCAGTGTTGTGATTCATTTTTTTATTAAGCATAAGAAAATAGAGGTGAAAAGGCATTTCAATTGCCTATCTAGGCGAGTTGTGTACAGGGCCCTTTGCCAAAAATGTTAAAGGAAATAATTTATGAGCATTTAAATGACATTAGGAGAGAAAGGTCTACTAATGCTCTTTACAGACACATCTCTTCTTGTGAGGGGCATTTTTTCAAGTGTATGGTGATTGTCCACATGGACAGTGATCCAAGGGGTTTCTACACTGAGGATTATTTAAATAAAAAGGAACACATATGGATTCTTACATGTGATGCTTTATCTCCCCCAGGCCCTAATGAAAGTAGTTTCATCACCCCCATTCTTAAGTTAAAGAGTCTCGAGAGGTGATTATCACAGATAAAATGTGGTTTAAATGTTCTGGAGTTTACACATAATTTGTTTTAATTTACATTCCTGAGTTTAACATATACTTGCATTTGTATAATGCTGTTATTCATTAGTGAATTCTACTGGTATTGTATGCATGTATTATCATGCTTGTATCTTGGATTTTAACATCGTTTCTCACATAATTTTTTGAAAGTTGACACTGGTGTTCCATTGGTCGGTTTGATCACGTGTTGATTTTGTGAGTATTTAAGTGAAATAGTGGATGTACCAGCAGTTCTGAAGAAGTCTTTACCTAGACAAAAGTGCTAAGCTGCTTTCACTTGCTATTTTTGCTGCTTGTTGATTTTAATAAATCGTTTGGTGATATTTCTCGACTGTTGGTACTGCTCTTTAATAAATCGTTTGGTGATATTTCTCGACTGTTGGTACTGCTCTTTAATAAATCGTTTGGTGATATTTCTCGACTGTTGGTACTGCTCTTTAATAAATCATTTGGTGATATTTCTCGACTGTTGGTACTGGTCTTTAATAAATCCTTTGGTGATATTTCTCGACTGTTGGTACTGCTCTTTAATAAATCATTTGGTGATATTTCTCGACTGTTGGTACTGGTCTTTAATAAATCCTTTGGTGATATTTCTCGACTGTTGGTACTGCTCTTTAATAAATCATTTGGTGATATTTCTCGACTGTTGGTACTGCTCTTTAATAAATCCTTTGGTGATATTTCTCGACTGTTGGTACTGCTCTTTAATAAATCATTTGGTGATATTTCTCGACTGTTGGTACTGGTCTTTAATAAATCCTTTGGTGATATTTCTCGACTGTTGGTACTGCTCTTTAATAAATCATTTGGTGATATTTCTCGACTGTTGGTACTGCTCTTTAATAAATCCTTTGGTGATATTTCTCGACTGTTGGTACTGCTCTTTAATAAATCCTTTGGTGATATTTCTCGACTGTTGGTACTGCTCTTTAATAAATCCTTTGGTGATATTTCTCGACTGTTGGTACTGGTCTTTAATAAATCCTTTGGAGATATTTCTCGACTGTTGGTACTGGTCTTTAATAAATCCTTTGGTGATATTTCTCGACTGTTGGTACTGCTCTTTAATAAATCCTTTGGTGATATTTCTCGACTGTTGGTACTGCTCTTTAATAAATCCTTTGGTGATATTTCTCGACTGTTGGTACTGCTCTTTAATAAATCGTTTGGTGATATTTCTCGACTGTTGGTACTGCTCTTTAATAAATCCTTTGGTGATATTTCTCGACTGTTGGTACTGCTCTTTAATAAATCCTTTGGTGATATTTCTCGACTGTTGGCACTGCTCTTTAATAAATCCTTTGGTGATATTTCTCGACTGTTGGTACTGGTCTTTAATAAATCCTTTGGTGATATTTCTCAACTGTTGGTACTGCTCTTTAATAAATCGTTTGGTGATATTTCTCGACTGTTGGTACTGGTCTTTAATAAATCCTTTGGTGATATTTCTCGACTGTTGGTACTGGTCTTTAATAAATCCTTTGGTGATATTTCTCGACTGTTGGTACTGCTCTTTAATAAATCATTTGGTGATATTTCTCGACTGTTGGTACTGCTCTTTAATAAATCCTTTGGTGATATTTCTCGACTGTTGGTACTGCTCTTTTTGGGCATCTAGATATTCACTCAACATTTTCATTTCTTTGTTTGGTTCTTGGTTTGTCAGTGCAACATGCAAAAGAAATTTGCTGCTAATTTTATATACTAAATCTGTGACTGCACAATCCCCAGGGACTGTTGATGTCACATACCTGTCAACCAAAGTGTGTTGACAAAATTGCCATTGACATTTGACAGTTTTGCTTATTAAAAGCATCTATTTTTCATATATATATATATATATATATATATATATATATATATATATATATACATACATATATATGGGATCCGGACACATGCTGGACTAGCATATCTCCGAATCTCAAAACATTGAACACAAATACACAAAAGTGCTTAACATCGACAAGCGCTTCCGTGTATGTGTGCCTGTTTCATAGATCAGACTACAGTGCGTGTAAGGGAAAATTCCCTTTTCCCCACTGTAGTGCGATCTCGGAGTGAGAATAATACAGTAGGGGGGGTGGGTGGGGGATGCAGGGGGCAGAAACATAGATTTTTTTTTTGAACTACACATACACGGAAGCGCTTTTCGATGTTAAGCACTTTTGTGTATGTGTGTTCGATGTTCTTTGATTCGGACATATGCTAGTTGAGCATGTGTCCTAGACCCATATATATATATATATATATATATATATATATATATATATATATATATACAGTTTTACATACACACGCACACACACACACACAAACACACACACACACATAGATACACTGTATTATGACATATTTTCTGTTTTATATGTGTATTTAGGAGTGCATACCTTGTTTACCACCGGTTGAGAAATCTGAGCCTAATGTGGATGTTGCAAAAGGTGGGAATGCCTCTCCTGCCAGCAGCATATGTAGAATGTCAGTGCCAGTTGACCTTACAACAGTTGTCTTGGTATTATAGGTATATGGTCATTTTTCCCTTTGTGTCATCCTTCTCTTATTGTGGTAGTGGAGAAGGAGAAGATGAGGCCGCACGTACTTCAGTCTCTACCACTTAAAACCTTTGGTGCTGGGTCACCTGTGGCCACTACAGATATCACTCTGTAAGTCAGATGGATCACCGGTGCTTTCTGTGCTGAGGGGTGAAAGCTTCTCTTCTGACAATAGATTGCAGGGGCCTGTCCTGGTCTCATGGCATCATTTGCAGAGGGTAGTGGTGGGTGAGATGCAACAGCATCTGAATGTACATCTCAACAATGTTTAGTGCCTTCCAGTGTAGCTTGTAGAGTTACATGACCAGTGGGTACCAGCACTGAGGCCACCACAGAAACATCTGGCTCATAAGATTGGTCACCTATGTAACTGATATCTGGGCTTGTTGTCTTCTAGTCCAGCCTTTCATTCAGCCATGACAGAATCCTACTCTCTCCACATTCTGATGTTTTCTATCCCTTATGTATTACTTCCCATTTCAGGTTCATTGTCCATCCCTCTGCACTACCATATGTCCTCAATCTGTATGTCTGTGTCCATACAATCTGCTACCATGTTTTTGAGTATCTACCTCATCTGTGTATCTGAGTCCATGTTTTATATCTTTCTGCCGCACTACCTGCCCTCCTTTCTCTCTATATATCCCATCCACAGATTTCCCTCACTGCCTTCTTCTACTAGTGTTTACATATATGTATGTATGTGGGTGAGTGTGTGTGTTTGAAAAAGAGAGTCTTTCCCTGAAAAAAATACCCTTTTGGCATTAGTTGGCTGTAGTAAACCAGGACAGAACTGTGCAGATGTGAACATGCCTGTCTAAGACGGTATGGATTATAGTGAAAAAGCTGCATTTTTGAAGAGCTCTGTATCGCATGCAGCAGTGGGGCTGCAGCAACTACTGAGCCACCCTCCCAACTGTATATACAAAATCAGCTTTTTTTAAGAACAAAATAATATAGGAAATAATTCACTCCCACCTTCATTGTGGGTAATATAAAAAAAGCCTGCAGATCTAGAAGAAGGTGGGTTTGCTACTTTTTCATCCTGGGGGGTACTAAAAAAAGTATAGCCACCCTCCTGCCCTCCCCCCATATTTAATGGTTATCCTTGTGTGTTCCTCTGTGTTTGTTGTTCTCCTTTTTTCCTATGTTCATATCTATCCTATTCTCTATTTATCCTTTTTTCCTACTTTCACATCTATCCTAGTCTCTATTTATATGATGAATAGTGTTGAGACTTTGCAGTGTATATACCCATAATCATCCATATGATGATTGTGTTGTCCTTTATCTAGAAGGGCATGAGATGTTGATATGCAGTGCTGCATTGGGCACATGAGCACAGTCTGAGCCTGCTAGAGTAACCTGTCTTTCTTGGGACACAGTTTACATTGGTCATCCTACTGGACCAGTGCCACAGCTGTTAGGCAACCTAGCACTGCATCTCCCTCTGGCTCTGTGCTTCTGTTTATTTATGAGGTCCTCTTCATGCCTACCGTATATCTGACTACACAATTTTTCACTCAGTGACCCACCCCCACATCAAAAACTTGTCCAGGACAGGGGAATTTTTATATTGCCACTATGTGAATCCTATTAGGTCCCAGTGTTTTGTCTATCTTGTGATTTTTAGGGAACTCTCCTTTCGGAACAGACTAGTGCCACCCCTAGAACTAAAATGGCACTGCTACATTGTTTGCATATCTCCTTTTCTTCCTTGTGGCTTTTCATTCATTATCTTTACATTTTTGCCTTTTCACAATCTTCTACTTTCCTTTAAGTTCCACTAGCCATTGTTTGATTTTTCTTATTGTGGGGTATATCACAGAAAGTTTTATTCCCCTCCTAAAATCAACTATTTTTCAGTTGTTTTCTTCTGTGCTGCTTTGCATTGAAATTATCAGGTTTACAACTCTGTGTCCTTCTGTGAGTTACGCTTCTTCTGAATGACATTTATTTAAGGAAGTGCTGAGGAGAGTTGGTTCAGTACTCCAGAGTCAGTTCCAGAAAATGAAATATATCTATATATCTCCTCTTGAGTATTCCATCTATTTCATTCAATAGCAGTATTCATTTTCTATTTGTCATGTCCGTCATTACGTTCCCATTCCCCTCCTTTCTTAAGTGCATATTCTCCTCCATTACTTGCCTGTTCACCTCCTGCATTAAGGGCACATTCACTGCATGTGTTTCTAAACATTTTCCACCATACTTGCATCTACATAAATAGACTTAACTAGAACCAGTATACTTATTGTACTTTTCAGCTGTACTTCATCATGAGAAATATTTCTCATTTTGAGTCTTAACAATTCTATGCCCCACACTGCTTCAAAATGAAAGGTTTGTCATGCATTCATTGTTAAAAATTCTTTTAACACCAGTCCTAGGCAAATACTATTGATTCATATTAGTTCATCAGAAGAATAATGCTATGAGCTGCCTTATTGAAGTTGTTAGCAAGTGTTCCACATTTTGCTAATTTGTTTCACATTATGAATGATCATGTTCCACATTTTGCTAATTTGTTTCACATTAAGAATGATCATGTTCTACATTTTGCTAATTTGTTTCACATTAAGAATGTTAGTGATCCACATTTTTGAGATGGAATATTGAGAACTATGATGCCATCATTAACCAGAGCTGGTCTACGTTTGGCGTCTTTTGCCAGAGCTCTAAAGTGCTTCTGCTGATATCCAAGGCTAAACAAAAACAAGTATATTGTGATACTGTACTGCACTTTTCATACTGTGTTTTTTAATAGTGTTGTTCTTATTATTTTTATTTTATTTATTGTACTTCTTAGCTGGGTGGTGTCCGACTGGGCTAGGAGCCTGTTTTCAGGGGAGAACTGGGGAGAAAAGCTCCACAAGTTACAATACAATCATACAGTATAAAATAACTGATAAATTACAGAAAATACAGAATAGAGTTAGGAACTTCTAACACTGAACATGTAACTAAGTAGGCTAAAGGCAGTATGAAAAAGTGTGCAATGCAGTCAATATAACTTAATTGCACTCACAGAAGAAAACTTGCAAATAACATTGTGAGGAATCTGTACAGAAGTATAGTTAAATAACAGTCAACAAAAATGTATGAATAAGTTATTACAGCATATGGGGAAAAATAGAAAGTAATAAATAGAGCCTGGATGGAGTTATCCTGGAAAATAGCAGGAACAAAGCCAATGATTGGATAGGTGGAGTTTTAACAGTTTTTTGAATTCTTGATAATTAGGGTTTTGTGTGATTAGCTGAGGGAGAGTGTTCCATAATTTGTAAATTGTGTAGGAATAGAAAGAGTCACCGTGTTGATTGTGGGTGTGGAACACCTGTAGCATCAGTTTGTCTGAAGATCCGAGGGCCCTAAAACGGAAACTAGGTTGGAGAAGGTTAGCAAGAGCAGGGAGATTGCTGGGTTGGTGGATAATTTTGTGGGCTATGGTGAGCTGATTAAGGGATTACAGGTTAGGGAGTTCAAGCCAGTTGAGCTGAGAGAGAGCAGTACAATGGTGGGTCCTGTATGGCAGACTGGAAGCAAATTTGGCAATTGTTTTATATCAAGACTCAAGGTTATTGAGGTCCGACTTGCGCAGGTTTGTGAATATGAAAGAGCCATAGAGGAGAGGAGAGAACAGATGTGTCTGAGCAGTGGCTAGTCTAACACTGTGGGTTAGGCAAGGTTTAGCCCTATAGAGACGCAAAGTTTGATATGAACTTTTTTTGATTGTCAGAGAAATAAGTTTGTTAAATTTTAGATTATCATCTATTATATCACCTAGAAGTTTAGTTTGGTTGATGAGGATTTTCCTGGAACCATTTGAAGAGAGAACTGATAGTGGGAACTGGCTTGATATAGATTTTGTATTATTGAAGACTATTACCTTAGTTTTGTTTGGGTTTAGAATGAGTTGGTGTTCAGAGAGGTGCTTTTCTATGTCTTGAGCAGATGAGAGAAGCATCATCTGCATATTGGACAATAGAGGCCAGTTTAGTTGCAGAGTTGAGGTTATTTGTAAATATGCTAAAGAGAAGAGGACCAAGTATTGAACCTTGGGGTACACTGACAGAGATATAGAGCAGGAGGCATAGGTTGTTTTCCCATTTAGTTGCCTGCTGACAGTTGGACAGATAGCTATGGAACCAGGACAGGGATGGGGAACTGAGGTCATAAGAAGAAAGTTTGTTTAATAGCTGTTGATGAGAAATGGTGTCAAATGCCTTGGACAAATCAAGAAAGATAAAGGGGACCACTTGGCCTTCATTTAATAGATAATGAATAGTGTTGGTGAATGATAATAGGGCAGTGTTGCTACTATGTTTGGGTTTAAAATCATGTTGGGAACTGGATAATAGGTTATGAGTAAGGATATGGTTGAGGAGTTGATTGTGGATGCATTTTTCTAGAAGTTTTAGAACGGGGTAAGGATGGCAATGAGAAGGTAGCTAGCGAGTTCTCTTGAAGCTGTCTGTGACTGCTTAATGTTCTGAACTGGATTCAAATGTACTGTTAGCCCAGACAGCATAGCCTAGATTCAGATCTGCTGAATCTAGACTGTTACAATTACACTTGAGCACTAAACCAGCCAACTTACAGTAGAAAGGGTTTCCCCTGTAACCTTGTGGCAGAGGTTCATAGGTTGGTACTAGGCTATCAGCCCTAGGGCCTATACAAGCCTAGCCATAACAATTCCCTGGCTATTTCTTACCACACTATTTACTTCCCTGGACCCCTGTCTAGTAGGGCGACTGATGTGATCCCTGGGGTGAATTTCCTTTCTCCCATCCAATCATCAAGGTTCCTTCTGAAGAGGACCAAAGAGGCACTCTGCTTGACATGTATGGGCAATCTATTCCAGAGTCTGGGGAGTCTCTGGGTCAGGAACCTATCCCTCCAGCATGTTTTGTTTATTGTGATGACAAGGTTTAGATCCCTGGAGCGTGTGGCTCTGAGGGATTGGGATTTCTTTAAGTGTAGCATGTCCAACAGCTCTGGGTTTGACATGGCCTTGTATGTTAAGCAAAGATCGCCTGTGAGTAGACGATATGCGACAGAGTATAGCTGGAGTTTTTTAAGGCGGTCAGCATAGGGCATCTGCTTTAGGCCTGTGATTCTTTTAGTGAGGTATTTCTGTGGCCTTTCCAGTTGTTGCAGATGTCTTGAGAGGTACATACCAAACGGGGCATTGTATTCTATAATGGGTCTAATGAGGGATGAGTACAGTGGGACAATGACCTCCTTTTTTCTAGATGAAAAGCCCTTAGTGATGAGGTGTGCGATGTGGTTATCGAAGTTGAGACCACTGTCCACCTGTGTCCCTAAGTCTCTTATCAAACTTTTGGTGTTTAGTGTACTGCCACCTATATGGTAATTCATGGATACATGTTTTTTTCCCAAAGGGGATAAATATACATTTCTTGGCATTGAGCTTGAGCCCATGGCTCTGGCACCAAGCATCTGTTTCTGTAAGGACCTTTTGTAGGGTATTCACATCATTTGGGGATTCAATAATGGCTCCCAGTTTGCAGTCATCTGCAAACTTTGTTATCCAGAGTCCCTTAGTGTTGGCCTGTACTTCAGAGAAGTAGATGCCAAACAAGAGCGGTCCCAGGACTGATCCCTGAGGTACTCCACTTGTCACTTGTCTGGAGCTGGATTTGGAGTCAGCTACTTTTACAGTGTGGGTTCTATCAGTAAGCCAGTTAGCAACCCATTGGGTGACGTAGGGATTAATGCCCAGCTTAGTAAGTTTATCTATGATTCCAGAGTGGGGGGTGGTGTCAAAGGCCTTGGCAAGGTCTAGATAGACTGTGTGTACCACCTTACCCTTGTCCATGGCTCTGGAGACTGATTCAAAGAAGTCAATTAAGTTTAGGAGACAAGATCGGCCCTTCATGAACCCAAACTGGGTGGGGTCCAGTGTTTGAAGGTTGCCAATGTCTTTGTTTATAAGTTCCATGATAATATGCTCCATGGCCTTGCAAATAAGGCTTGTCAGACTGATGGGACAGTAGTTTCCGGGATCCAAGGTAGATCCCCCCTTGTGGAGTGGGATAACTGTAGCTCTGCGCCACTCAGTGGGCATGAAACCTGAGGTGAGGCTATGATTAAACATGACACTTAGGTGAGGTGCCAGTTCATATTGTAGTTCATGTAGTACACAGCCCGGGATGTCATCTGGTTCCATGGATGCTGTATTCTTAGCTTTGGAGAGTGCGTTTTTTACCTGTGTGGCCATTATTACCAGAATTTGGCAATCTTCTGGTATTGAGATGGGCCATTTAGGGGGTGAGAGGGGGTGAAGTTGGCACTGAATTGATCTGCCAGGATATTGGCAATATCCTTGGGATCAGTATATTTAATGCCATTCTGTTTTAGCTCAGAGCAGATCTGAGCATTGCCATTTAGATTCTTGACATAATTATAGAATGCCTTGTTGTTGTCTTTGGAATCTTTAGCAATTTTATTTTCGTAACTAGCTTTGGAGGATTTTATGAGGGATCTCAGTTTCTTACTGAGGCTGGTAAGGAAGTTTTTTGCATCCTGGGATTTTCCTCTTTTCTGCAACAGTTTCTTCCTTTTGTTGTAAAGTTTGTTTATGGCAGGGGACCACCAGATTGGCTTCTTTTTTTGGATGAGAGCATCTTGGTTCTATTTGGGATGGCACGATTTATGCATGAGTGGATGTGCTCGTACAGTGCCTTAGTGTAGGATTCAGCAGTTGAACTTTCAGCTCCCGTCTGCATGGGTGTCGTGAAGTTTGTCACTTCTGACTTGAGTAGCATGAAGTTGGCTTTGGAGAAGTTTTTTATGGAGGTTTCCTTACAGGGGGGTGGGGGTGGGATGTGGATGTTAAGGGTGATTAGCTTATGGTCAGACGTGACTAATGAGGGGGTGACCATAGGTGTGGAGCATCGATTTCCCATGTTGGTAATGACCAGGTCTAGGATATTGGAGCCCCTGGTAGGACTATGGATTAGTTGATCCAGGGCGTTGGAATTTATGAATTCCAAGAACCGTTGGGCAAAGGTGTTGGTACATGAGTAGCTTTCCCAGTTAATGGCAGGGTAGTTAAAATCACCCAGTATTAGGGTGTTTGGTTCTATCTTAATATTTTCCAGTATGTTTAGAAAGGTGTAGTGAGAATCTTGGGGTATGGTGGGGGATCTGTAGCAAGCTACAATTTGGATTGCAGTCTTACCCAGTGTTAGTTGCACTTGGAGAATTTCAGATGCATTGTGTTGGGCAACTAGCCTGGTGGTGTGAATATCCTCGGTGAATATTGACACTCCTCCACCTTTAGTGTTTCGGTCCTGCTTTGGTGGACGAAAAGTGTGGTAAGAGTTGTAGCCTGGTATTGCAGGGGTGCTCTCTGGAGCCTTGAACCAGGTCTCAGTTACTGCACAGATATCGATGTTCTCCATTTTTAGGAGTGCCTCGAGAGAGTGCATTTTGAGTTTAGACTTCTAGAATTGAGTAGCATTACCTTCAGATTTTGCATGCTTGTACCTGTTACGGTGGTGGTTTTGTTCTTTGAACTTTGCCTAAAAAAGGCACTATAGGGGTAGCAAGAGCCTTAGCCAGTAACCTGAATCCCAGAGACGGCAGATGCAGACCATCTCTGGCAAAGCATCATGGTCTGTCAATCATGTTGTCCCAGGCAGACAGATACTGGATCCCCTTTGAATGACACCAGAAGCTTAGCCAATTGTTGAAGTCAATCATTTTGTCCTTATATTGTGGTATCATTCTGGGTGAAGGCAGGATGCTACTCAGGGCTAGGGTCATACCTGCCTGGGCCACATGATCCAAGAGCTCTTCCATGTCTCTTTTCATGTAGTCCAGGGAGGTACGTCTCAAGTCATTCACTCCAACATGGACAATGACAGAGTCATATTTGTACTTGTTGTGGAGTGACTTGAGTGCATGCGTTATGTGGCGGATCCTGGCACCCGACAGGCAGCTGACTGTAATTTTCTCCTTGTTCAACCTGGTGAGAGGGACATCAGTGTGCCAGACTATAGAGTCACCTATGATTAAAGTGTTAGGTACATTGTCTTGCCTTAGGGGCTGTTGCTGGGTGGCACACAGGTGTTTTGAACTATGTGACACTTTGGTTGTGATTGGTGTTTGTTTGCGTTTCAGCTTCAGAGGTCCTTGTTGCTTGGGCAGGTTACAGTTAAGGGCCTCTGCATATGTGGATTTAGTGTTGCTATATGTGGGTGTTGGTGGTGTGGGTTTAGAAGGGCTATGTGTTGCTTGAGGTGTAGTGTGGGTGTTAACCTTCTCCTCTTGACTGTCTAGCACAATCTTGGGTGGAGAGAGCTTTGCTTCCATTTTGGCTATGTAAGTGCATCTCTCACAGGTTGTAGTGTTGGGTGGTAGGAGGAGAGGGTTGTCTGTGTACATGAGGCAATTGCTGCATTGCCCCAGTATGCCCAGATTCACCAGGTGGACAGGAGAAATCACCGGAAGCTGACCCTTGGACATGCCTGGTTTGATGCTTTTTTTTTTTTTTTTTTGTAAAGTACAGGAGCTGTTTTCCCTTACCTTAGCAAGGTACTTTGCAATTATAGGCTTAGTGCCTACTATTAATTTCTCCTTATTAACAAGGAGAGTTGACTGCTTGTATCAGTTTAAGGCTTCCTAGTGCTTTCCAGCAGGTATTAGAGAAAGTGCTAGTCAAAGGGATGCTTAAAAGTAAGATGAAAAAAAATGCACACTGCAGTGTGCACTAGAGAAGGTAGACGTGAAAGTAGGTAACTTAAGTTTTACCTGTTTAAAAAGTTAAGGTTTAGTGGAGAGTTACTATTTTTAAAACAGCAAGATGGGTTGAAAGGGGTGGTCACTTTTGTATTCTGGTACTATGGAATACAGTAGGATGGCCAATAAATTTAAATAGTTGAAGGGGAGGGTTTTTTGATTTAGTGATTACTCACACAAGCCACTGAAAGTAGAGAGGAAATGAGATATATGGTCAGATTAACATAAGAGGAAGGCAACTAGAAAGACAGTGGTATTTAACAAGACAACTATGACTGGGTGGGAGGATGGGAAAGGGCGGGAAAAAAAATTCTGCCTGACTCAGAAGAGAGAGAGAGAGCTGTGGTCTCTTTCAAAGTTTTAATATGCTGTTAAAGCAGAATGCAGGAAAAACACAAGGTAAAGAAACAAACTACAGTATTTAAAATATACAAAATACAAAAAATAAAAGCAAACTAACCTTTCCTTCACAGCAGAAGGTGTGCAGAACCAGCCTTGTCTGAGTTGGGGATTGCAGGATGAAGGTTCATCATTAATTGTGTGCTTCCTACTGGTAGCTAAGTGTTTATTCTCACTTGCATTTAAGCCTTGCATTTGCACATTTCAGTGCTTCACACAATGGTGGTTAAAAGTGCCCGGTATAGACACAAAAGCCTTAAACATAATTTTTCCCTAGACAACTGCCAGTGGAACCTCCCAAGCTTCCCTGTGGTGCTACTGGCAATTCAGCTGTGCACTGAGCAGTGTTGCTTCACTTTGCATCCCTAGCCTTCACTGGAATAAGCCCTTTGGTAGTCCTATTACAAAATCTGGTCAAACTAAACCTGCTATAATGGTCAGGCCATTTCCCATCATCTGTCTTGCCAGCCTGGCTGACATGGGCATCCTGAGGCAATGTAGCAATTGCCTCATGTATACTGACAACCACTTACTCCTAAAACAAATACCTTATATGTGAGAGATGTAATAGTACTATGAAATTGGAGGAGATCCTCTCACATAATGACAAACCGGACATCAAACAGGTTGTCAGCACACACACTTCCCCTCTCATAGAAAATAAGGACAAGACACATAAACCCACATATGTGGAGGTATGAACAGAAAACCTCTAAAAGATTAGAGACCTCCCAAATGTAAACCACTTGCACAAACTACAGTGTAAATAGAAACCATGGCACAAAATAACACACACAATAGTGTTTTAGGAAAGAAGCCCCTAAGGCAAAACACCTCAAAACCTAATTGTTTGGCCATTGCCTACTCCATAGTGAGAAACACTGATGTCCCCCAAGGGTAATGGTCAGCTGCCTGGCAGGTGCCAGGATCCATCAGCTCACGCAAGCACTCAAGTTACTCAATAACAAGTACCATTATGACTCCATCCCATGTTGGGATGAATGATTTGAGACGTACTTCTCTGAACTATAGGAAGAGAGACATGATTGAAGTCTCAGATTGTGTGTCCTAGGCAGGTATGACCCGAGCCCTAAGCAGCATTCTAACTTTACCCCTTCACTACTTCACCCAGGATGATGCCACAGTACAAACAAAAATTATAGATTTCAATGATTGGCTTAGCTTCTGGTGTCAGTCCAGAGGGATCCAGTGTTTGTCAGCCTGGGAAGACATGGTCGACAGCCACGCTTCTTTACCAGAGATGGTCAACACATTTCCTCCAGGCTTTTGGATACTGGCCAAGGCACTTGCTTTCCCTATAGTGCCTTTTTCAGGTAATGTCAAAACAACAAAACTTCTGACATAACAAAATCCTCTCGTGATAAACTCAATGTCCTGTTGCTTAATGCTAGAAATCTTAAAAGGAAACTGCACTCCCTGGAAGCACTCCTAACCTGGAAAGATGCTAATGTCTATGCAGTCACCAAGACATGGTTCAAAGCTGTGAAAAGTATCCCAGTCGTGCAAGGCTACAATGTTTTCCAATGTTCAGACTTCAAAATGAGCATGAAAGTGCCAAAGGTGGAGGTGTATCAATCTTCATTAAAGCTAAGTACTACTGTCTCAAACTACTCCATGTGCAATTAACTATAGGCAAAATACTCTACAACATTATTGCTAGCTATCAGCCCCCAACCATGAACTAAGTAAAGCACACTGCATACTTGGACTTACTGGAATCACTCACCATACAGCATAATACCTTGATTATGGGAGATTTCAACTATCCTTACATCGGTTGGAAAACATACAGATGCACAAACATACTCACCCATAGGCTGCTGGACTTTGTCAATACAATTGCCATAGAAAAGATACAAAGGGCTCAAATGTCCTAGACATACTACTCATTAACACAGGGAATCACTGCACTCCCCTGTTTGATCCCCTCCCTGGTAAGATTGGACCATAAATCAGTCCTGTTCAACATAACTATTGGGCCTGACACGCCTTCAGGAACAAAAAAATACATTTTCCAAAGAAAACTGCACCCTACTAACAGATGGCATAAAGTTTCGAACCTCCTTAATCACAAACAATGACTACTATGCAAAGGTGTACACAAATGCTCTGTATAAACACTTAAGCAACTGTACAGACTCGGCTGTACCTGGCCAGATTAAACCCACGTCATCCTGAAAAAACAAGCCATTCTGATGGACCTCAAGTATAAATGGGTTATATAACAAGAGTAAGAAACCGATGTCTAAGTACAAGAGGGAACTGACTCATCACAGAAAGAATTCCCTCCACAGCTTGAATAAGCAAATTAAAAATCCTGTCAAGTCCTCCAAAGCTAAGTACAAAGCTAAAATAGCATCCCTAGCTAAGGAGAATCATAAGGCATTCTTTAGCTATGTCCAAAATCTAAAAGGGAATGCCCAGCTATGTTCCGTAATGGTAGTGGATGGTACCACTCATACTATACCAGAGGAAATTGCCAACCTGCTAGGTGACAGATTTGGTGTAAACTTCACTCTCTGTCTCCACCAGCCATACACCAAAACATACCTGAAGCCATTCCTCAGCCTATTATCTCAAGAGAACAGGTCATATCTGCACTCTCCAAAAGCAAAAACATGGCTTCAAGTGGGATCAGAGAGTATCTCAGGTTGCTTACTAAACAATCTAAGACAGGACCTAGTAGACCCACTTGGTGCCCTCTTTAACCACAGCCTTAGAAATAGCTATGTTCTAGCAGAGTGGAGAACAGTAACATTTATCCTCTTGCACAAATGGAGGAGCATTAACCAACCCTGAGAACTATAGACCCATAAGTCTTACCAGCCTCATCTGCAAGGCCATGGAAAGAATCATCATGGACCTTATCAACAAGGACATAGGCAACCTTTAAACCCTAGACCCAACCCAGTATGGCTTTGTTAAGGGTAGATCATGCTTGTTAAACCTAGTAGACTTCTTTGAGAAAGTCAGCAAAGCCCTGGATGAGGGAAAGACAGTGCATACTACCTACCTTAACCTAGCCAAGGCCTTTGACACAATTCTGCACTCTGATATTATAGAGAAACTCTCCCAGCTGGGGATTAACCATTGCATAACTAGATGGGTAACCAATTAGGTCAATGACAAAACACATGCTGGCAAAGTTGGGAATTCCTCCTCTAGCAGTAGACCAGTCAACAGTGGGTGTACCACAGCGATCTGTGCTAGGCTCATTACTGTTTGGTATCTATCTTTTGGAAGTCCAGGCAAACCCAGATGACATTTTGCTAAGTTAGCTGTTGATTGCAAATTGGGTGCAATCCCTGAGTCCCCTAATGATGTTAACATACTGCAGAAAGGGTTAACGTAGACAAGTGATTGGCACCAAAGGCACAAATTAAACCTAAAAGCAAAAAAATGCATTATTATTTTCTTTTTGGAAAGTAGAATTCCCTACCAATTATAGCATTGACAGCACCCCCTAAGTTGAAACCAGTGGTATGAGGATTGGTTATATAGGTTAATAGCAATCTGAACTTCGACCACCAAATTTTTACATTGGTGAGGAAAGCCTTCTACATTACACAACTTCTAAGTAACTTGCAACAGCTGGAGAGACCCCAGAGGTTTCTCACCAAGAAAATACAGGGCCTTCAAACCATGATTTAAATGGAAACACTAAAAGCTCTGTCACTGTACTCTGTATCCGATAGGCTGCTGAGATGTGAGTTGTGCCTGACCTACAGGGCAGTCTGTGACCCTGCCATAATGGAAATGCTGCCTATCTGCAAATCAGATGGCACAAGAGTCACTCATTATAGGGATCTTATCCTAGCCTGTGACATAAACTGAATATGCTGGAGCGACGGATGCATCTCCCAGAGGCTGCCACCCCTTTGGAATAAACTCCCAAATTCATGTGAAGCAGAGCTCCTCCCTGACCCTAGTCAAATGCAATCTAGATAATTGGATGGGCGATCACAAATTCACCGCAGGTGTGGTGGCCATACCTCTCATGGACAGGGGTAGTCGGTGTTGAAAGTCACTCATCTAACTTAGGATAATTGGAGCAACTCAGGATTAATGTGGCTAGGCCTGTAAAAGCTCTAAGGCCATTAGGTAGTAACCTCCTATGAACCTATGAACCTGTTACATCTCAGAAGGAAGGTACTTAACTACTCCTTACAGCTTTCTTTACCCTACATCCTATGGGCACCGTAGGAGTAAGCGTGAAAAGTGATTTATTGGACAACAGTACACACGTGGCTCACAGTCCTTTGCCCAGGAGACTGATACTTTCATTAAAATATAAGAGAGCCAGTAATGATGCTGCTGTTTTGATACAATAACTCAACATCTTATTTTGTGGTGTGTCCTGAATGGTCACAAGTGCCATGGTGCATTCAAATTAGCATACACGGCCTTGGATTGGCTGCTCATCAGAAGGAAGATGATACGTAAAACATGCTAATTGTGTTTGTGCACGTGTGTGTGTGCATTTGTGCTGGTATGTGCATGCATGTGTGATGTCAATGTATACAAATCTATGTGGCTGTGATTGCTTTGTAGGTATATGCGGCCTTCTTGTTTTGATGACCTAAAGCTATCAGAAACAAGACTGAAACAGTAAGCTTTTAGGGTGCAGGTATTTGGTTCAATAAAAAGGCAGAAGGAAGAGAATCAATAAGCATGCGCAAAGCACACACTGTACGAAAGCATGACGCAAAACCATGCGCAAAGCACACACTGTATGAAAGCATGACGCCAAACCATGCGCAAAGCACACACTGTACGAAAGCATGACGCAAAACCATGCGCAAAGCACACACTGTACGAAAGCATGACGCAAAACCATGCGCAAAGCAAACACTGTACGAAAGCATGACGCAAAACCATGCGCAAAGCACACACTGTATGAAATTATGACGCAAAACCATGCGCAAAGCACACACTGTACGAAAGCATGACGCAAAACCATGTGCAAAGCACACACTGTAAGAAAGCATGACGCAAAACCATGCGCAAAGCACATACTGTACGAAAGCATGACGCAAAACCATGCACAAAGCACACACTGTACGAAAGCATGACGCAAAACCATGCGCAAAGCACACACTGTATGAAAGCATGACGCAAAACCATGCG
>NC_056726.1:1504473656-1504511156 GCF_019279795.1 Protopterus annectens
AAAGCACCTCAAATCTGTTAGATTGTGAGGGCATCTCTTGTGCACAGCCCTCTTCATGTCACACCACAAATTTTCTATTGGATTTAGGTCTGGGCTCTGGCTGGGCCATTCCAAAACTTTAATTTTCTTCTGGTGAAGCCATTCCTTTGTTGATTTGGATGTATGCTTGGGGTCATTGTTGTGTTGAACAGTGATATTCCTCTTCATCTTCAGCTTTCTAGCAGATGCCTGAAGGCTTTGGGCCAAATGTGACTGGTATTTGGAACTGTTCATAATTCCCCGCACCTTGACTAAAGCCCCAGTTCCAGCAGAAGAAAAGCAACCCCAAAGCATGATGCTGCCACAAACATGCTTCACCATGGGGATGGTGTTCTTTTGGTAATGCAAAATGTTTTTGTGCCAAACATCCCTTTTGGAAATGTGGCCAGAAAGTTCAACCTTGGTCTCATCAGACCATAGCACATTTTCCCACATGCTTTTGGAAGACTTGATGTATTGTTTTGCAAATTTTAGCTGGGCTTGGATGTTTTTCTGTGTAAGAAAAGGATTCCATCTTGCAACCCTACCACATAGTCCAGACATATGGAGAATATGGGAGATTGTTGTCAAATATAGTACACAACCAGTTCTTGCCAGAAATTCCTGCAGCTCCATCAGTGTTGTTGTACATCTCTTGGCAGCTTCCATCACCAGTTTTCATCTTGTCTTTTCATCAATTTTGGAGTGATGTCCAGTTCTTTGCAACATCACTGTTGTCCCATATTTTCTCTACTTTTTGATGAATGTCTTCACTGTGTTCCATGGTATATCCAATCCTATGGATATTGTTTTGTGCCCTTCTCCTGACTGATAACTTTCAGCAATGAGATCCCTTTGATGCTTTGTAAGCTCTCTGCGAACCTTGGCTTTTGCTGTAGCAGGCAACTGAGTAAATGTCAGGAAAATCCTACTAGGACAGCTGAACATAATTTGGGGTTAGTCAGAGTCTCTTTAATTGATGGTAGGTGTGTACCCAAGAAGACTGAATGCTGTAATTAAATCAAAAGGTGCTTCGACAAAGTATTAGTTTAAGGGTGTGCACACTTATGCAACCAGCTTATTGTACATTTTTCATTTTTTATATTTTTCCCTAACAGATTTGTTTGTTTTTCAATTGAATTATACAGATTATATGTCACATTAAAGGTGGGAAAAGTTTTGAAATGATTTATTGTGGTCTCATTTTTTTATATCAGAAAAACATGGCATTTTAACAGGGGTGTGTACACTTTTTATATCCACTGAACCTTGCAAAGCACATGCAACAGCTGGAGAGAGACCACAGAAGTTCCTTACCAAGGGAATCCAGGGCCTCAAAAATCTACCATACACAGATAGGCTAAAGGCCCTATCCCTCTTCTCTGTCTCATACAGACTCCTCAGAGGTGACCTCTGTCTGGCATACAAAGTGATCTCAGACTCTGCCTTGATGGGACTGATGCATATCCGCAAGTCAAGCTCCACTTGAGTAATCCGCACATGTGGCCTCAACCTGGTCTTTGATAGCAATAGGACATGTTGGTGGGACAGATTTGTGTCCCAGAGTTTCTCCCATCTATGGAATACACTTCCTCTCCATGTCAAGCAAAGTACCCCTTTTTCAGTACAACCAGGATAACTGGATGGGAAATAAAAAATACATCCCTGGGATTCCACCCGTGTCCCTGCTGCACAGGGGCATTGGGTGCTGATTTGTCTATACATGGGCTAAACTCTTGGCAAGGCTTATAAGGGCCTCAGGTCCAATAGCCTAGTAACTTCCTATGATCCCATGAGTTAAAAGCTGAATATAGTCAAGGCTGGCATTCATAGTCGTATTCTGTTTTTTTCCACGGCTGCTGAAGAGAGAGAGTCTTGAATGTTTGATCCCATGCAGAGCATCTAATAAGGATACAAGAATCATGTGGTATATATGCATGAGAGCAGTACTGTCTAAATAGTATTTTAATAATAATAATCATGTGTATAGTAATTTCATAGCTTTAAAAGTTAAGGACCACTTCGCTGGTATTTAATAGAGCCGTATCAAATTGAGCATGCATATTCCAACTGTAAAATAAACATTGCATACTGTAGTCTGTAGCACAAAGCAGTGGTGCCATATTCTTAAATAACAGTAGGCATGCATCTCTAAATTATAAAAGGAAAAGTATATATGCAGTCGTCTGTAGGACAAAAGAAAAGTACAGTATTTTAGCATAGACATCGGTTGTTGGTTCAAAACTCCACTTTGTTATTGGAATGCAACTTCATACTCTGTACCAGTGGCACAAATGACCTTCTTTAATCAGTATAATTGGAACATGCATATGTGCAATATATGCACACATCAAAGATTGGTGGCTACAATCTGTACTATAGCGTGCCTCTGTTATAAACTGAGTTGTCATAAAAGCAAGGAAAAAACTTGTTAGGAGTTTGTAGTGTTAAAAGTAAAGGTACAAAATAGAGTCAAATAATTGTATCAATGCTTTGTATGTCACATATGAAGTTATTAACATTCTCCCATTTTTCTCTTACTCCAACCCTTATCTTTTTTTTTAGGTGTGTACTAGGCTAATGGCCCTGAAGCCTTTACAAGCCAAGCCCATAGGATTACACTGATATCATGCCACCTGACCTTAGTTCCCAGTGCCTCTGTTGAGTAAAGCCACTGAAGTGATCCCTGGGGTGAATTTTTGTGTTTAATTTTTTTTTTTTGGTTTATTATTTTTTTTCTGTGTTTTCTTTTTTACTTTTTCTTTTTCCCACAGCGTAGCAGGGTAAGACTGTTCCACAGAATTCACCTACCTCCACTCTGACAGCTACAGCACCACTGCCCAGCATGTCTGGTGCAGTACCTTGTAGCACTCCCTCTTCCTCCCCTGCACCACCTGGCCCCTCAGGTAGTTTTGCACTAGAGGACAGGCCTGTGGCTCCCTCCAGGCACAGTGGCAGAGGTGGTGAGTTTATCACCTGTGAAAAACTGCCAGGGATGGTGTGTAGGACAGTATGCTGCACTGTTGGCACATGCCTATGCCTGATGGAGCACCTGCTGTCCATCTGTGTGCCGAGCCCCCTTATGAGGCGTAGATGTCAGGCACTGCAGCCAGTGGCTCAGTGAGGTGGCAGTGATGACAGTCAAGTGGGTGAGGACTAGACCCTTAACTTGCATGGGATCAAGATTTCCCATCCCTCTCTCCAACCATGGTGTCCCCATCATGTGCTCTTCACTGTCCCTGCCTCTTGTCATGATTGTCTTGTCTATTTGCAATTGCTTCCTCACCTGCCCAACTTACCTCACCCAAACATTCCTACAGCCCTTCCCCCAGCATCCCTCTCTCTCAAAAAAATTATTCCATACATACATATCTCTCCATTTCGTACACGTGTTCATGACACACACGATTCTTTCAAATTTGTTGTGGTTACCTCCCCCCTCTCTCTCTCTGCAGATGGCAATCCAAATTCATCCAAATTTGTATGTTTTATTCTGGAAGAAAGTGACAGCTTTGGTTCTTTCCTACATCCTTCCTGCACATCCTTGCCTTGTTTTCACTTTGTGCATCCCCTTGCTTGCTCCCCATTTCACCACTTTCCTGTTTTCCCCATTTCTTTTCTTTAAAGAAACATTGCATGATGGTTCACGGTGTACACCAATGCACAGCAACAGTAAAAAGTAGTAACATAAGTAAATATATTTAAAGTATCATACATGCTTGTAAAATTATTATTTCCACCTGTTTTTGAACCTAGTACCATTTGTATCCAACAACAATGCATTGACACTTGCTGCCACAGAGTCAGTTAGACAGCAGATGTATTTAATACATTCAATAGTAAGTGACACAGTTTAGGAAAAAATTCCCTTTCTACTTCCCCATGCTTGCTCCCCATATCACTAATATCGCATCATCTTCATTAAATTGCTATGAAGCAGCATTGCACAATCTCTTGTATTGTTTTATGGAGCATTATTGCGAGATACTCATTTAGTCTTGTACAGCAGTAGTGCGGGATGTTGCACAATGCTGTGCATCACACAGCATCAATTAGCAAGACTACTAACAAAATACGTTAATGTATTGCCTATAGATAAACCATTTGCCCAAAAAGGGGCTTATCAGTGGATTAAGTGCATTAATTCCTGCAGCCAGAGATTCAGTTAACTAGCAGGTGTCTGCAGTTTGCTACACATTATCTAAAATATACCTGCTAATAATCTGAGTCTGTAGCACCACCTGTTAATGCAGCGATACATGTATTTTTTTGTTTAGATGGTACTTGGTTCGAATCCAGGTGTATGTTAACAGTGTCAAATAATTTTATGAATAAATCCAAATTCTGAAGTGTCACAATATTTTTTTAAAGAAAAGAAATAGGGAAGACAGGAAAGTGATGAAATGGGGAGCAAGCAGGGGAATGCACAATGTGAAAGCAAGGCAGAAATGTACAGGAAGGATGTAGGAAAGTACCATAGCTATCCATTTCTTCCAGAATAAGACATACAAACTTGGCTGAATTTGGACTGTCACCATCAGAGAGAGAGTGATGACTACAACACAATCTGTTGTATAGAGAATTGTATAGAGAATTTGAAAGAATTGTGTGTGTCATAAACACACATGTGAAATGGAGAGCTATGTATGGGATGATTCTTTTTTTGTGGGACAAGTGGCCATTTGTTTTTAGAGAATGGAATGTTGGGGAAGAGCTGTTGGAATGTCTGGGTGAGGTAAATTGAGCATGTGAGGAAGCAATTTCAGACAGACAAGACAAATAAGGCAAGAGTCAGGGATTGTGAAGGACACATGAGGTGGGTGAACACCATGAGGGTGGGGATATTGCAAACCCATGGATGTCAAGTTAGGTGTCAGTAATAATTGGGTCCTCACCCACTGGACTGTTAGCAATGTCACCTAACTGCAGTGATGTCTGCAATGTCTGATGTTTGCTTCTCATTGTGTTATTTAATACAGTGATGGACGTCAGTGTCTTCAGCCAGTGCAGACATGCACCAAAAGCACGGCGCATGGTCCTATGCACCATCCCTAGCACTTTGTCACAGGTGATAAACTCACCCCCTCTGCCATTGCACCCAGAGGAAGCCACATGCCTATCCTCTGGGCAAAACTACCTGAGGGGCCAGGTAGTGCACGGGCAGCAGACATGCTGGGTAGCGGTGCTGTAGCCGGTGGAGTGGGAGGAGGTGGATCTCGTGGGTCACTCCTATGCTGCTGTGCTGTGGGAAAACCAAAAAAATAAAAAGTAAACACAAAAAAATAAATAAATAAACCTGAAAGAAAAAAGAGAAAAAAGGGCTGAGGTGAGACAAAAAAGGGAGAACATTAGTAACTTCATTTGTGATATTAAATACATTGCTACAATTATTTTACTCTATTTTGTTGCCATTATTTTTAACACTACAGACTCCTAACAAATACCTTTGTTTACTGTTCAGACTACCAAGCTTCTAACAGATGCACAATATACTACAGATTGTAGTAAGCAATCCTTGCTGTGTGCATACATGCACATATGTGTGGTCCAAATATACTAATTACAGTTTACAGCAAGGCAGGGGTGACATTACTTTACAGCTCTGATGTTACATTGCAATATTGATGAAACCTTAACATCTTTAATACTATATATATATATATATATATATATATATATATATATATATATATATATTTATATACACATTTAATATATTTAGTAAATGTCAATTTTGAAGGCACAAGTTATGACTACTCTGTAATAATAAACTCTTGTTTTGTCCTCCAGAGTAATGCATGCATACTTCCCTATTACAGTTAAGAATTGAGTGTTCATTTTGATACAACTGTATAAGTAACAAATGAACGCATATTAAATGATAATTCTAAAATAACCCCACTGTTGGGATGCATACATACCACATGCATCTCGCATCCATGCCAATTGAGCTGTATGGGATCACACATTCAGTGCCCAGTCTGTGGTGGCTGTGGAAAAAACAGAACAGAACAGAATACCATTAAGCATACCAATCCTGACTTATGACAAGTAGTTTCTGTAAGTGATAGTCCTACATTCCTCAATCAAATGGTCAAGGGTATCCCTCCTCTTTATCCTGAGGTCTCTTTAGTGATTCCTACAGTGTTCACCAGTACGAGAGATACTGGTAGCACAGGTCAGAGCCTGGGTTGGACTATTCCTTATCTTTGCCTTGTAATCTGAGCCATGATAGTCCCTCTGCAACAGCCTGGGCCCATGTTCATTGACTAGGAGTCCAACAAACATGTTGGACTCCTGGACACCCCATCTTTGAGTACAGAATCTCAAAAACTCTCTAGGAATGTCAGCCATGCCTATCACAGATTAAGACCAATGTGGAATGATGTTTTCCCATGAATTACATGTATCATGTTTACTGGGAGTGAGCACTTTCTGGATTTGAAGCATTTGAAAATGTTGAGCATCCCTTACCATTGTGCAAACATGTTGTATGACAGTGCGGGCTGCTGGCAAATGTGTTTGCAAAATGGCCAATAGTATTAATTGAATGCATCCGATGTATGTGTGTGGCTGTCTGTGTCCTGACTGCTACATGGGTGGCCCATTCTTCTGGTTTGTGCACTGCCACTCTACGTGCAAATGAAATGTGCATAGTCAAAGCCATTTTTTACTAAGCGGCACATTGTGCAAACTGTGGCCCGATAAAAAAAAAAAAAACAGCCAGCACAAGAAGAATGGTGAATCCAAAAACTATTTAATAAGTTAGTAACAGAAAATATGCAAACTGGTTTTGGCCAAGCCTTCTTCTGTGCAAATAACAAACAAAAAGGAATGAAACATCCCAAACAAGCATAAATATATAGGAAAAGTCTGTATCAGAATTGATTATTTATCTAGTAGAATGTCATTGTTCTATGTTTTATGTAGGACAGACTTCAAGACAGTTTAAAATTCATAATTCTGAAGATTTTAGTGATATTTGTAATAAAAGAATGTTGAATGCCTTATATAGACATGTTTTGCAGCAAACTTCAGCTACATTTAGATTTACTCTCATTGATCATGTTAGTATCAAAGGAAATAAGTTGAGTTGACATGATATTTTGAATCATAAGGAACATTTTTGGATTATTAAATTATTTACTCCTGGGCTAAATTATTTACTTTGATTGGAGATAGGTGGAGGGGGGGGGTCTGAGGTTTTCCTATATATTTATGATGGTGAGGATACTTACTACATGTTCAGCAAAGCAAACTATTTCCCAAGCTATCTTTACAGACGAGTATTGAACTCTAGCAGGTATACTGCCATTTTATATTACTTACATAATGCATATGCTGGAATATATTAATGAATAATGTGAGACAAAGCCTTTTACATTGTTATGTGTATGCATTAGTTAGAAGTGTACTGATGGCATGGCCATGTTTGTCAAGCCATTTCAGAGGAACAAATGATTGACACTACATAACAAAAGTAAGCTGTGTGATACATACGTACAAATGTTTCAGGGACAGGTCCTTTGAATGAATGTTTAGGGTTTCTAATGTGTTTTATTAGCAAAATGGTTCACGTGCCTGTTCTTTAGTGGGTGGGGGAAGCAAAGAGAAACTACTGTTATGTCACAAACAAGAATGGACTGTTCTTTTGCGGGGGGTGGCACAGTTGAGTTACCGCTGGGGCACATACAAGGATATGTTGCCTTTGCCACTCTCCTTGTTTTGCATCCTGCCTGCTGTTAATATTTCACATACATCATATGTGTTATGTTTTTCAGGAGGTACTACTGACTCCTGCCTGCTGTTAATATTTCACATACATCATATGCGTTATATCTTTCAGGAGGTACTACTGACTCCGGCCTGTTCTTATTTCACATACGTCATATGTGTTATGTTTATCAGGCGGTACTAATGACTTCTGCCTGTTGTTATTTCACATACGTCATATGTGTTATGTTTTCAGGAGGTACTACTGACTCCTGCCTGTTGTTATTTCACATACGTCATATGTGTTATGTTTTTCAGGAGGTTCTACTGACTCCTGCCTGTTAACATTTCACATACGTCATATGTATTATGTTTTTCAGGAGGTACTACTGACTCCTGCCTGTTGTTATTTCACATACGTCATATGTGTTATGTTTTTCAGGAGGTACTACTGACTCCTGCCTGTTGTTATTTCACATACATCATACGTGTTATGTATTTCAGGAGGTACTACTGACTCCTGCCTGTTAATATGTCACAACAGACTCCTGCCTGTTGTTATTTCACATATGTCATATGTGTTATGTTTTTCAGGAGGTACTACTGACTCCTGCCTGTTGTTATTTCACATAAGTCATATGTGTTATGTTTTTCAGTTGGTACTACAGACTCCTGCCTGTTGTTATTTCACATACGTCTTATGTGTTATGTATTTCAGGAGGTACTACTGACTCCTGCCTGCTGTTAATATTTCACATACGTTATATGTGTTATGTTTTTCAGTTGGTACTACAGACTCCTGCCTGTTGTTATTTCACATATGTCATATGTGTTATGTTTTCGTTATATGTGTTATGTTTTTCAGTTGGTACTACAGACTCCTGCCTGTTGTTATTTCACATATGTCATATGTGTTATGTTTTTCAGAAGGTACTACTGACTCCTGCCTGTTATTATTTCACATATGTCATAGTGTTATGTTTTTCAGGAGGTACTACAGACTCCTGCCTGTTGTTATTTCACATACGTCATATGTGTTATGTTTTTCAGGAGGTACTACTGACTCCTGCCTGTTAACATTCAGGAGGTACTAATAACTCCTGCCTGTTATGTTTTTCAGGAGGTACTACTGACTCCTGCCTGTTGTTATTTCACATACGTCATATGTGTTATGTTTTTCAGGAGGTACTACTGACTCCTGCCTGCTTTAACATTTCACATACATCATATGTGTTATATTTTTCAGGAGGTACTACTGACTCCTGCCTGTTAATATGTCACATATGTCATATGTGCTATTTTTTTCAGGAGGTATTACTGACTCCTGCCTGTTGTTATTTCACATACGTCATATGTGTTATGTTTTTCAGGAGGTACTCCTGACTTCTGCCTGTTGATATGTCACATGCATCATATCTGTTATGTTTTTCAGGAGGTACTACTGACTATCTACCTTAACTCTTTTTTCTGGTAACGGTTAGTTTCTAGTTATGTGACAGTTATGCGTATTAGCATTCTTTTGTGTTTTAGGACCAAAAATGTCATTAAGGCGCATAACCCCTTTCAGTGAGGCAGAAAACATGATTATATTAGACATGCTACATCAACAATTATTTTCTTTTTTATTTTATTTTCACATTTGTTGACCGGGTTGGTCCAACTGAGCAAATTGCCCATTTTCAGTGGAGACCCAAGGAGAAAAGCTCCAATAAAGTAATTATTTACATATTAACACTAAAATAAGTATAAAAAGCATAGCATACAGTGTACAAAAATACATATGGCAGAAAAATATTGGGTAAAACATATACAAATATTTGGTGATACATGTAGTGCAAAAAGGATTATGCAGTTATCAGTCAGGAGTTTCAGAGGTTTTAGGTAAATTTGACAAAGATAGAAGAGTTATACATGGCACTTTCCTTCTTGGAAGGGGTCGACTCAATTTGCCAGAGAGGCTGAGGATATGGCAGCAAACTGTCAACAACATAAATGCCGTGGGTGGCCACAGCTGTACTTATGAGCAAATGTGCCACAGGGCCACTGACATGCTCACATCTGCATGGAGGAATGCAGCTGCTGTTGCCTGAGACCAAAGGGTAACGGGGTGGGACTGCTGCAGAACCACCTCTCACCCACAGTGAGGAATTCCTGGTGAATCTTCTAACACACAGGACAACTCACAGCAGAGTGGCCCACAATATGTCCTTGATGTGGGTACAACTTCTTCTCAGTCCCAGGAAGAGCTTCCAGGTAGGCTTTGTTATATGACCAGTTCAATACTGTTGTATAGTAAAACAACTGAAATAAAAGTTACTTCTGAGTCACTTGTGTTTTTTTTTTGGGGGGGGGGTGTGAATATTAGTACAGTGATAAGCTCAGTCTAGAGTTGTCAGCCACATTCTTGTTAAATAAAATGTCATGCTTGTTGAGAGGAGTACATATAGTCCTCCTTTCTTAAATGTGATGATGTTGACCTTACCTCTTGCTTAACTTCTTTCAGGACCTTCATGAATCCAGCACCGTAGGCATCCTGCAAGTGGAAAACCAAATCAAGTTATTTCAATACTGCAGATCAATTTCTAGTAATCTAATGTATCATTTTTAGGCCTGCTGTTTGTATTGCTGTACTGTCTGCAATAGTGGTAGCACTGTTAGTTGTTTAACATATATTGCACCATAGTAGTGCAGGTATTAATGTATGCCTGTGTTTTCCCTTTTTATCACAAGTGAGCATGACAGTGGTAGTGTGGGTCCTGTGCCACCTGATGTCAGTGTCTCATCAGACACCAATGAGGATGGTGGCAAAACTGAGGCACAAAGCCAGTAGCCTATGCCTATCCAGTCCATTGATCCCACAAATATAGGACAGATGGAGGGCAATGACATTGAGTGTGGCTACTGTGTCTTTAGTGCCTGTTGAGTCTGGCCATGGCCAAAGTGTTGGCAAGGTGGCATGCAGGACGTTTGATAGGGGTGCTTGGTGGGGCCTGCTGTCCCTCCTCCACCTGCTGCAGGTGTCTCTTCCCATGTCACTCAATGTATGTTTAGGGCCATTATGGAGGCACAGGCACATTCAGAACAGTGCTCCAGACAAATGTTCAGGGTTGTAGATGTGGCACAATCTGATATGAAAGACTGTCTCCACTGTGCTGCTGATTCCCTGGATTGGATGAATGAGGGGTCTCTGTGATGGACTGAGGGGTGTCTGTCATAGTATGAACAGCATCTGTGATGGAACATCTGCTGGGAGGGGAACAGCATCCTCATGGGTGTAGATCAGCCACAACATCTGCTGAGAGCCAATGCAGCCATTCCCGATCACAATCCCATAGTGGCAGTACTTCCACTGGTCCATCAGGGAATGTGCTGTCCACATCCAGATGTGGCAGACCATGGGGTTGCAGTCCTGTGTGTTCCTGTGAAGGGAGTATATCCAGCAAACATCAGTCACACTCAGGTAGCAGCACTCCATCTAACCTTGGGCTTGGAGGTGTCACTGCAACTCCTGGCAGAGCCAGTTCCCATGGTTGGGGCGAAAGTGATGAACTGCCACCTCTACCATACATGGTTCACACCAAGACATAGAGCTAGTACTGAGCTTGGCTGTATTCATACAGACTCTCACACAACACTTTCACATGGAGGACCCATACAGAGACACACACACACACACACACACACACACACACACACAGACACACACACACACACACACACACACACACACACACACACACACACACACACACACACACACACACACACACACACACACACACAGCCTGCCTGCTTCTCTTTCTCCTTCACACACACTCATCAACCTTTTGTGCCAGATAGTCCTCCCCCCCCCAGCACCCAGTGCACATGATGACAACTGTGCCATATCCCTGTTTTCTCTATTTTGGATTTAGGGATACAAAAGCTTTGTGTCTGATGCACAGGGTGCATAGCTACATCAGTGCCTAGTATATCTGCATTTGTGTTGTTGAACTGATAATTGTACCTGTCAGGCTTTATACCTACCGAATGGAGCACTGCTACAGTCATCCATCTCCACAAAGGATGAGTGACTGCAGACCCTGAGAACTATTGTTCCATTAGCCTGATGAGTCTGATATGCAAAGCTTTGGAACACATCATCATGGACCTAATAAACAAGGATATAGGGAATCTCCAAATTCTGGATCCCACACAGTTTGGTTTTGTGAAGGGTAGATCATGCCTGCTCAATTTGGTCCACTTCTGTGAGTCAATCACCAGAGCTGTGGATGAAGGCAAGGTGGTTCATACAGCCTATCTTGATTTGGCCAAGGCCGTGGATACCATTCCCCACTCAGGAATCATAGAAAAACTCACTAAGCTAGGCATCAACCCCTATATCACTAGGTGGGTTGCAAACTGGCTCACAGGTAGAACCCACAGTGTGAAAGTAGCTGACTCCAAGTCAGACTGCCGACCAGTCACAAGTGGAGTCCCACAGGGTTCGGTCCTAGGTCCTCTCCTGTTTGGTATCTACTTCTCTGAAGTCCAGGCCAACACAAAGGGACTCTGGCTGACAAAGTTCGCAGATGATTGCAAGTTTAGAGCTACTATTAACTCCCCGAGTGATGTTGACATCCTACAGAAAGGCCTCACTGAGACCAACGACTGGTGTCAGAACCATGGCCTTAAGCTCAATGCCAAAACATGTGTCGTCATCTCTTTTGGGAAAAACCCAGTTCCCATGAATTACCACATTAATGGTAGTCCACTGAACACAGAAGGTGTTATAAGTGATCTGGGAATACAGGTTGACAGCAACCTGTCTTTTGACCACCACATTGCCACTGTGGTCAGAAAGTCCTTCTATGTGGCACATCTCATTAGTAAGGGTCTTGCATCTAGAATGAAAGAGGTCATTGTCTCCCTCTACTCTTCCCTCATTAGGCCAATCATTGCCTACAATTCCCTTTTAGCATGTACCTCTGCAACAACTGGAGAGGCTGCAAAAGTACTTCACAAACAGGATCCTAGGCCTTAAACATTTGTCCTATATGGACAGACTAAAAAAACTCCAACTATTCTCGGTCTCATATTGCCTAATTAGAGGCGATCTCTGTTTGACTTAGAAAGCCATGTCTGACCCAGCTCTGTTAGAAATGCTGCATCTAAAGAAATCCCAATCCCTCTACACCACACACTCCAGAGACCTCAACCTCATTACCACAATCAACAGAACATGCAGGAGGGACAGATTCATAACCCAGAGACTGCCCATGCTATGGAATAGACTCCCCATACATATCAAGCAGAGCACCTCACTGCTTCTCTTCAAGAGAAATCTTGATGAGTGGATGGGAAATAGAAAATTCACCCCAGGGATCATTCCACCGGCTTTACTTGACAGAGGCACTGGGAACTAAGGTTGGGTGGCACAATGCCAGGACAGTCCTACGGGCTAGGCTTGCAAAGGCTCCCGAGCCATTAGCTTAGTACACACCTATGAACCTATGAACCTATATTTGCCTTGCCAAATGATAGTGGGGATAGCATTAGCATGACAATCCTTTCTAGAGTATTCTCTTGTAAGGGTTGCGAAGTCAGGAACTGCAATGTGTGTCATTATTTTCTAGCTTTTCTCTTTAATGCTTTCCAGTACATATGTATGGTGCACATCATAAGACATGCCATTACCTGCAGATCTCAGGATTGTATGACAGCACTGTAGTCAATCTCATCAGAACAGTAATACAGTATAATGCTCTCTTTTGCAAGAACCTCACAAGACGTATGCAGCAGCTGGAAAGACCACAGGGCTTTCTCATCAAGTTAACACAGGGCCTACTAACCATGACATGATGTATGTGGGTAGATTAACAGACATCACTGTCATGACATGAGGTATGTGGGTAGATTAACAGATATGTCACTGTCATCTGTCTGCTATTGCATTACATTATAACTATGATTCTAAGCTTATTACTTTTGGTTTAAGCACTTTGGTTCATAGGTAGGTACTAGGCTATCTGCCCGAGGGCATTTATAAGCCTAGCCAGAGTGTGTCAGCTTTCGCCACCCCATTGATTAATTAACTGAACGTCTGTCAAGAAGAGCCAATGAAGTGATCCCAGGGGTGTATTTTCTGTTACCCATCCACTCGTCAAGGTTTCTCTTGAAGAGTGTTAGTGAGGGGCTCTGCCTAATGTAGTTAGGAATTTTGTTCCAAAGCATGGGGAGTCTCTGTGACAGGAATCTATCCCTCCAGCATGTTTTATTTATTGTTGTGGTGAGGTTTAACTTACTAGAGCGAGTGACGCGCAGTGACTTGGATTTCTTTAGGTGGAGCATGTCCATCAATTCTGAGTTGGACATGGCTTTGTAAGTCAGGCAGAGATCACCTCTGAGTAAGCGATATCTGACTGAGTACAGCTGGAGTTTTTCCAGTCAGGCTGCATAGGACATATGTTTGAGGCCAATAATCTTCTTGGTGAGGTACTTTTGTAGTCTTTCCAGCTGTTGGAAGTGTCTTGTGAGGTACATCCCAAATGGGGCATTGTACTCTATGATGGGTCTGATGAGTGATGAGTAGAGGGGCACTATAACTTCTTTTTTTTTAGATGTGAACTCTTGAGTAATTAGATGGGCTACATAGAAGGATTTCCTAACTACTTTGGCAATATGATTATAAAAAGAGAGATTACTATCTATCTGGGTCCCCAGATCTCTTATTACCTCTTCTGTATTAAGGGGGCTGCCATCTATGTGGTAATTCATGGGTATTTTGTTTTTCCCAAACAGGATGGCTATGCATTTTTTGACATTTAGCTTGAGACCATGACTTTGACACCAGGTGTCCGTCTCAGTAAGGCCCTTTTGGAGAATGTCCATGTCAGCCGTAGAGTCAATTAGGGCTCCCAGTTTGCAGTCATCAGTGAACTTGGTTAGCCATAGTCCTCCTGTGTTTGCCTGTACTTCTGAGAAGTATATGCTGAACAGTAGAGGTCCCAGGACCGAGCCTTGTGGGACACCACTTGTGACTGGCTTAGAGTCAGACCTGGAGCCCACTATTCTTACCATGTGAGTTCTGTCTGTAAGCCAGTTGGCAACCCATCTCATGACATAAGGGTTTATGTTCAGGCTGGTGAGTTTTTCTATAATTCCCGAGTGGGGAATGTTGTCAAAAGCCTTGGTGAGGTCAAGGTAGGCTGTGTGAACTACCTTCCCCTCATCTATGGCCTTGGTAACTGTCTCGAAGAAGTCAACCAGGTTTAGTAGGCATGATCTGCCCTTAACAAAGCTGAACTGGGTCGGGTAAAGTGTTTGGAGGTTCCCAATGTCTTTGTTAATGAGTTCCATGATGATGCGCTCCATAGCACAACAATAAATAGGACATGCTGGAGGGACAGATTCATATCCCAAAGGCTTCCCCAGCTCTGGAATAGAATCCTAGTGCATGTTAGGCAGAGCCCCTCACTGACCCTCTTCAAGACAAATCTTGATGAGTGGATGGGAAATCGTAAATTTGTTCCTGGGATCACTTCTATGGCCCTGTTGGACAGAGGCTCAGGAATCTAGTCTAAAAGGGAGGCGAAAGCCAACACATTCTGGATAGGCTTATAAATGCCCTAGGGCAGATAACCTTGTACCTATCTATGAACCTACGAACCTATAGCCTTGCAGACCAGGCTAGTCAGGCTTATGGGGCGAGAGTTACTAGGGTCACTTGTGGCCCCTCCTTTGTGGAGTGGAATAACTGTTGCTCTGCGCCATTCTATGGGCACGTAGCCTCTGGAGAGGCTGAGGTTGAACAGTGTGTTTAGATGGGGGGTTAGTTCATTCTGTAGTTTGTGCAAGACACAGCCTGGGACATCATAAGTACCAATTGACGCTGTGCTTTTGGCTTTTGAAAGGGGTGTTTTTACCTGTGTGTCTGTGATTTCCAGGACACTACACTTTTCCGGTATTGTTGTGGGCCCTTTTGGGGGTGAGAGGGGGGTGAAGTTTGCACTGAATCTATCTGCCAGGATGTTGGCAATATCAGTGGGTTCAGTATATTTTGTGCTATTTTGCACTAGCTCAGAGCATATCTGCGAGTTGCCACTTAGATTGTTGACATAGCTAAAGAAGACTTTGTGGTTATCTTTCGAATCCTTGGCTATTTTTCTTTCGAAGTTAGCCTTGGAGGATTTTATGAGGGACCTTAGTTTCTTACTGATACTGATCAGGGATGTCTTTCCTTCTTGGGATTTGCTTTCTTTCTGAACTAGTTTCCTCCTTCTATTGTATAGCCTGTTTATGGCAGGGATCCACCAGACTGATTTCCTTCTCTTAGGGGAGTGAGTCTTAGTTTTGCTAGGGATAGCATGATCCATGCATCATTTTAGGTGCTCATAGAGTGCATTTGTAAAGGTTCCTGCATCTTTAGTGTGGTGGCTGTGAAACTTACCACCTCTGTCTTAAGTAAGGTGAAGTTTGCTATAGAAAAGTTTTTCACTTTGGTTTCCTTGGTTGGAGGTGGTGGTGTGGTGTGGACATCCAGAGTGATTAGTTTATGGTCTGATCTAACCAGTGACGGGTTGACCTCCTGTGTGGAACACCTGTCGCCCATGTTGGTGATGACCAGGTCCAATATGTTTTCACCTCTGGTAGGGGAGTTTACCAGTTGATCCAAGGCATTTGAGTTGATAAATTCCAGGAAGCGCTGGACCTGGGAGTTTGTACTTGAGTAGTTTTCCCAGTTAACGGTAGGGTAATTGAAATCGCCCAATATCAGGGTGTTCGGTTGGACCTTCATGTTTTCCAGTGTCTCCAGAAAGGCGGAGTGGTGGTCCTGGGTCATGGAGCGTGATCTGTAGCAGGCCACAATTTGCATTGCAGATTTGCCTGATGTTAGTTGCACATGAATGATCTCGGAGGTATCATGCTGCGCCACTAACCTGGAGGTGTAGGAATCCTTGATGAATATGGATACACCCCCTCCTTTTGTGTTTAGGTCCATGTTCTTTGGCCGAAATATGTGGTATGAGTTGTAGCCCGGTAGTGCTGGGGTGCTCTGTGGAGCCTTAAACCAGGTTTCATTTACTGCACGGATGTCGACATTCTCCATACTGAGGAGTGCTTCGAGCATGTGCATTTTTAGTTTTAAACTCCTGGCGTTGAGCCGCATAACCCTCATTTTTTTATTTGTGCTGTTTACGGAGGTGGGTTTGACTTTTGAGCCTTGCCTAAAACAGGCACTGTTGTGGCAGCAAGAGCCTTGGCCAGTATTCAAAAGCCTAGGGGTGACAGGTGCAAGCTGTCTCTTGCGAAGCAGCGAGGCTTGTCGAGCATGTCGTCCCAGGCTGACAGACACTGGATCCCCTTTGAATGACACCAGAAGCTTAGCCAATTGATGAAATTGATCATTTTTTCTTTATACTGCGGTATCATTCTTGGTGAGGGCAGGATGCTACTCAGGGTCAGGGTCATACCCGCCTGGGCTACATGATCAGAGAGCTCTTCCATGTCTCTTTTCATGTAGTCCAGGGAGGTACATCTCAGGTCATTCACACCAACATGAACAATGACAGAGTCATATTTGTACTTGTTCTGGGGTGACCTGAGTGCTTGTGTTATGTGGCGGATTCTGGCTCCTGACAGGCAGCTAGCAGTAACCTTCTCCTTGTCCAGCCTAGTGAGTGGGATGTCAGTGTGCCTGACTATAGAGTTGCCTATTAGTATTGTGTTAGGCATGTTATTTCACCTTAAGGGCTGTGATTGTGTGACACACTGATTTTGTGTTTTATGTTGTCTGGTTTGTGACGGGATGTGCAGGTTTTTTGGGTGTCTGCTTTGGAGGTCTATGATGCTTTTGCAGGTTTTTATTTAGAGCCTCGGAGTATGACTTCATGTATTTAGGTGTATTTTTTGCCTATGTGAGGCTGGAGGTGTGGTGCAAGTGTTAACCTGCTCCTCATGACTGCCTGTTCCAGTCTTGGGTGGATAGAGCTTAGCCTCCAATTTAGCTATATAATTGCATCTCTCGCATATGTTAATGTTTTATGGTAGGAGGAGAGGGTTGTCTGTGTACATGAGGCAGTTGTAACATTGTGTCAGGATACCCAGGTTCACCAGCTGGACTGGAGAGTATACCTGAAATTGCCCTTTGGTCATTCCTGAATAGTCGGGTGAGCTGCTTAGTCGCTTGGTTGATGAGGGGGTGAATAATGAGCCTTGCCCTGCTGGACAATCAATTAGTGCTTGCTATTAGGTCTGAGCAAGTGCTGGACTGTAGGATGCTTTTTAAGTGCTTAGGTTGAGAGTTAGACTACTTTCAAGGGAAAAACTGAAGAGGAGACTTGGTGGAGCCGGGATAAATTTAGCCGTAGCTAACCGGCACTGCCCGGACGTGCAAAACTGTGCAAATGCGTTTTTTACAGCTGGGAAATGAAAGAGCTAGTAAATAGCCCAAAATGGCCTATAAACTACTAACTTCTGGGCTGGAACCACTCCTCCAGGGACAGTTGGCTGCTCAAAGCTCCCTCTCTCACAGGTGAACAGAGAAACCTCCCTCTATCCAAGTAAGGTATGGGCAACTCAGAAAATTGTAACACAGCCCTGAATTCAGCACTAGCCTGAAAACTGGACTATACTAACTTAGAAAGGTGGGAAACAAGGACATTTTTCTTTTGAAAGGATAAGGCAAAAACAGTAAAAATGCACTTAAAACAGCTTTAAATGACTACAAACAGTAAAAATACATTTAAAACAGCTTTAGATGACTACAAGCAATCAGAAAAGGCTTTTAAACAAATTACCCAATTAACCAGTAAAAAAATCTCAAAACTGAGCCCTGTTCCTGTAGTCTTCAATTAGACAAGTTCTAACTGCACACTCCTGCCACTGGGGTGCAGGGGAACCTTCTCCAAAAAAGAAGGCCTGGATTAGTGCTCAAGTTATACAAACAAAGCTAGATTCAGCAGGCCTGGATCTAGTCTATGCTACAGCAAACAAGGTGCACCAATTTCAGTAAGAAACAGTTCAAATATGTAGGCACTATAAGCTTTTAACCAGAAATTCTCAGCTCAGAAGGGCAGAGTCCAGCCACTCCTCCCACAAGAGTGCAGACCACGAACCTTCTTAATGTAAAATAACTGGCCTGAAGCCCAAATGCTTAAACCAGAACTAATACACTTTTAGAATAACAGACACTGAGCCTTCAATCAGCAGTTCCCAACTTAGAAGGATGTAAGCTACCTGTCCTGCCGCAACAGTGCAGACCACAAACCTTCTTAATGTAACACAACTAGTCTGAAGCCCAAGTGCTTAAACCAAAAGGCTTAGAATGAGAGCTACTCTTTAATCAGGTTACTACCAAGCAGTAATACATACAATTGAATACTTTTAAGAAGGCCTGGATTAGTGCTCAAGTTATGCAAACAAAGCTAGATTTAGCAGGCTTGGATCTAGTCTATGCTACAGCAAACAAGGCACACCAATTTCAGTAAGAAACAGTTCAAATATACAGGCACTATAAGCCTTTAACCAGAAATTCCCAGCTCAGAAGGGCAGAGTCCAACCTCTTCTCCCACAAGAGTGCAGACCATGAACCTTCTTAATGTAAAATAACTGGCCTGAAGCCCAAGTGCTTAAACCAGAACTAATACACTTTTAGAATAACAGACACCGAGCCTTCAATCAGCAGTTCCCAACTTAGAAGGATGTAAGCTACCTGTCCTGCCACAACAGTACAGACCACAAGCTTTCTTAATGTAAAACAACTGGTCTGAAGCCCAAGTGCTTAAACCAAAAGGCTTAGAATGATAGTTACACCAAGCAGTAATAAATACAATTGAGTACTTTTAAGATGATGCAAAAGCAAAATAAAGAAGGAAGAAAAACAAATACAGTAAAAGCAGATGAAAAAAGTGTAAACTTTTTTTTTTGAGTGAGCAAATGAGCTGGGCCCAGGAGGAGTATCCAAATGCAAATTTACAAGAGGGGTGGGCAGTTTCAAAGCCACCAAGATTAATACCAAAACAAAAAAGGGAGGGAGGGTAGGGAACTAACTGAAAAAACAGAGCCACAACTTCCAGCTAGATAGTATTCAATGCAACACAAATAAATCAATTTAAACGCTGTAGTATTTGAAAAAAGTGCAGATAAAGATTTACTTGAATTCACTTATACGTCCAGTTGATTGCATGTAGGTCTTAGCTGGCCAAAGCTCAGAGTTTAAGCAGAAAATAATCCAAAATATACCACTTATATAAGGCAGAAACCAAATAGCAATGAAGTGAACTACCACCACTTATCACTGGCTATTCAGGAATTCTAACAAGCATTAACTGAAAAAACAGAGCCACAACTTCCAGCTAGATAGTATTCAATGCAACACAAATAAATAAATTTAAATGCTGTAGTATTTGAAAAAAGTGCAGATAAAGATTTACTTAAATTCAGTTATACATCCTGTTGATTGCATGTAGGTCTTAGCTGGCCAAAGCTCAGAGTTTCAGGCCAGTTGTCTTACATTATGATCAGTATTAGCAAGAAACTTCGATCCCTCATAAAATCATCAAAGGCCAGCTTCAAAAGAAAAATTTGCCCTAGACACTAAAGGTAATCACAAGGCCTTCTTTAGTTATGTCAGGAACATGGGCGGAAACTCCCAGATATGTTCTGAATTGTTGCATAATGGTACAAAATATACCAAACCTACAGACAGCCAACATCCTAGCAGACAGATTCAGTGCAAACCCCCCCCCCTTTCCTCCCAAAGGAGCAAATGCCTATCCCAACTGAATGTAATCTCCCTGACATCACAGATGCACAGGTGAAAGCTGCCCTCTCCAAAGCAAAAAACACAGCATCTATGGGACCGGACGGTGTCCCAGGCTGTGTCTTACACGAGCTCCAAGAAGAACTGAACCCTCACATTAAGTCACTGTTCAAACTTAGCCTTACTACAGGATATGTACCCAAAGAATGGCGTACAGCTACAGTGGTCCCACTCCACAAAGGTGGTGCCACAACGGACCCCGGAAACTATTGCCCCATAAGCCTGACTAGTCTGGTCTGTAAAGCTATGGAGCATATTATCATGGAAGTCATAAACAAAGACATTGGGAGCCTCCAGACACTGGACCCTACCCAATTCAGCTTTGTTAAGGGCAGATCTTGCCTTTTAAACCTAGTTGATTTCTTTGAAACAGTTACCAAAGCCATAGAGGAGGGCAAGGTAGTCCACACAACCTACCTGGACCTCACAAAAGCCTTCAACAGAATACCCCACTCGGGCATCATAAATAAGCTTACCAGCTTAAATATCAACCCCTATATCACAAGATGGGTTGCAAACTGGCTCAGAGATAGAACCCACATGGTCAGAATCGCAGGTGCCATGTCCGAATCCAAACAAGTTACAAGTGGCGTCCCACAGGGTTCAGTTCTGGGACCTCTCTTGTTTGGTATATACTTCTCTGAGGTTCAGGCTAACATGGGGGAATTATGGCTGACAAAGTTCGCAGATGACTGCAAACTGGGGGCCATAATTGAATCTCCAGCTGACACAAGCATCCTCCAAAAGGATCTCACAGAGACAGATGCTTGGTGTCAGAGCCACGGCCTCAAGCTAAATGCTAAAAAGTGCATAGTCATCCCCTTTGGGAAAAACAAGGTGCCCACAAATTACCACATAGGTGGTAATCCATTAAGTACGGAAGAAGTAATTAGAGATTTGGGGACCAATGTAGATAGTAATCTCTCCTTTGATAATCACGTTGCCAAAGTGGTTAGAAAGATCTTCTATATAGCCCACCTTATCATGAAAGGGTTCGCATCTAGATTGAGAGGTCATTGTGCCTCTCTACTCGTCCCTCATCAGGCCCATAATTGAATACAATGCCCCTTTTGGGATGTACCTCACCCGACACCTGCAGCAACTGGAGAGACCCAAAATTACCTCACCAAGAGGATCATGGGCTACAAACAGATGTCCTATGCAGCTCGACTAAAGAAACTCCAGCTCTACACAGTTGCTTACCACCTACTCAGAGGCGATCTATGCCTGATGTACAAAGCCATGTCAAACCCAGAATTAATTGACATGCTCCACCTCAAAAAATCCAAGTCCCTTAGAGCTACACGCTCCAGGGACCTAAACCTAAACACAAAAATAAATAGGACATGCTGAAGGGACAGATTCATTTCCCAGAGACTCCCCTCACTCTGGAATAGAATCCCAATTCATGTTAGACATAACCCCTCGCTCATCCTCTTCAAGCGAAATCTGGACGTGTGGATGGAAAATCGCAAATTCACCCCTGGGATATCTTCTGTGTCCCTGCTAGACAGAGGCACAGTACACTAATCTTAAAAGGGTACCTTCTGTGATCTACTTTACAGAGGTACAGTAGGCTAATCTAATAGGGAGGCGGAAGCCAAATACACTCTGGCTAGGCTTATAAATGCCCTAGGGCAGATAGCCTAGTATCTACCTATGAATCTATGAACCTATGAAGCTTTGTAGTCTGCACGCTGGTGGGAGGAGAGGGCAGCCTCTCCCTTTCTGAGCTGGGAATTGCTGGTTGAATGCTTATTGTGACTGTTGTTCTAAGTCTCTTTGTTATGGTTTAAGCACTTGGCCTCCAAACCAGTTATTTTACATTAGAAAGGTTTGTGGTGTAGACTCTTGTGGCAGGGGAGGATAGCCTACACTCTTCTAAGCTGGGAATTGCTGGTTGAAGGCTTATTGTGTCTGTTATTCTCAAAGCATCTTAGTTCTGGTTTAAGTACTTGTGCTTCTGACCACTTATTTCACACTAATAGGATTTGTTGTCTACAGTCTTGGTGTAGTATTCTACTGGATTGCTACTTTATTTAAAATGTTTGTTCTTCTGTTGTTGTTCTGATTTTCTGCACTTTGGATTTCTAGGACTTTTGCATTTTATAGCATAGGCTTGATTCAGAAAACAAGACTTGCTGAATCCAGACTGTTTGGTATCATTGGAGCACTAAGACCAGCCTCTTACATGAAAAAGGCTCTCCTGCACCCTTGTGGCAGAACTGGGCAAACAAGAACCCATCTGAGCTTGGGATTGCTGGAATAAGACTCACTGTTGGCCTTTCCCTTGTTTTACTGGTTTAACATAGTTTAACTTCGCTTGTATTCCAGCTATGTGTTTTGGGGTGTTTGCACTCAGTTTACCATAGCTGCTCAAAGTTTACACTGCTGCCCTGTGAGCAACTCAGGTATGCATTGTGAAACACACTGACACATTTTTATAACTCTAGCCCTCCACAGAATAAACACATTTTGTTAGTCTTACATCAAAAGCTGATCTATCTAGCCCACTCCCCACTAGTTACTACAGTATATACATTCCACAATGGATGGACAGTGTCCAAGGGCGCCCGCAGGCAGGTGCAAGGGGGTGCACTTGCATCCCCCCCCCTGGAATCTGCTGACTAGTTAATCTTTTCATTTAAAATTACAAAATAGTTTTTTGGGCGTTCTTCTTTAAGAATGCCCTTCAAGTCCAGGCGCAGATGCTGACATCATTGCACGGTGCACAGTTTGCGAGCGGGAACTGAAACAGATGGTTTCAGGTTTTGAAATGGGTTTACTTTACCTGCGACTCGGACTTAACAGACGGGACACTTGTCAGAGTGAGTAAGGTGTGTGTGTGTGTGTGTGTGTGTGTGTGTGTGTGTGTGTGTGTGTGTGTGTGTGTGTGTGTGTGTGTGTCTCTGTCTGGATGTGGTCTGTTTCATTTAAATGTATGTAGTAGCTACTACATATTTATAGACTCTACTTCAGCTACTAAAAGATAACTGTTTCCCTACTCTCTTTGGACTCCTTTGCCCTTCTAAACTCAACAAATCAGTCGACTGCTTGCCCTTCTCAGTTATTTAAGCAGAGACGCACTCCTTGCATATATTCCTGATAACCAACACATTTTGTCCATCATTTTTCCATACAAGGTATAATGATATGACAAACTGAAATTTGCCATGGAAGCTGACACTCGTCCTCTGTATACCAATTTGTATGATACAGCAGGCAAAACATTTATATTCTGTTACACTATAATTTCCTTAATTGCTTTGTTTATAATTTGTTGATCCAGTAAGACAAAGGAGGTAAAAGTGGTGACAGAAAAGTGTTAGGCCTGACAAAATGAGCTACCTAGGTTAACACATTATTTGTCACAGGTTGTGTAAATTGAACCCTGATATGCTTTATATTGTTCCTTATCTCAGCCTGCTATGAATCACTGTCAGTCTGTTCTTTTTCGTTTTCATGAACTTGACAGCAAATTAGGTGACACTATAGGGACTGTGTTGGAATCCAGCAGTTTTAACTGTGTATAGTCCTAGGAAAATATAAATGTGGGATATTTCTTTTTTATTTTTAATTTTATTAAAGTCATGCTAAGGAGCCTGCAGAATATATGTCATTTCCAATAGAACATTTTCTTTAGAAATTATTAAAACAGACTACACTTATTGCTTTCGGGACTTACTTTTGTTTTTTGTCTGGATAAAAGAGAATATTGTCCAGGTCGTTTATATCTATGGCGAGGAAATTGAGATTCTCTCTTCTTTCTGTGAATCTGAATTTTAAGCATAGATTATTAAAAAAGAATTCATTGGTAAAAAATAAAAATGCCAATTATTACTATATTTTCATGTGTGACATTCAGTAAGAACTTATAATTTGTAAGTTCAGAATTTAGCATAAAGTACTTTTTCTTGTTAATAGCTTAACTTTCCCTCATACTTGTTCAGTTCCTCAGAAAATCTATGGTTTCTGTGTTTTTGTGTCCTTGCAAAGTCAGTAGTGCATTGATGCAGCGATAGCATTGTTGCCTGACAGCTACATGTTCTCTGGTTTGATTCTTGGCTGGGGTGCCTTACCTTCTGTGTGGAGTCTGTATGCCCTCCCTGTTTTTGTTTCCTCCCATCTTACAAAGACGTGTCTGTCTGGAGTGTTTCTCCCTGGGCCTCTGCTAAAAATTAGCTTTTGTTCCAAGTCAGACTTTCCTGGTTAACAAATGTTAAAAATGACATGCATTTAAATATCAGACTTCATATTCTTCAGAAAGTGCATGGTAACACAAAAGCTTTTATTCTAGCAATTTTCTAAGTGTATAAGATGAATATTTGAAATTTGTCCCTATTTGTGGGACTGTATTCCCCCATTATTGGCTTCATCCAGGTTTTGTGCTAAGGTTGAGAGCTATGGTAAGAACTGAATATGTTTGGGGGCTATATCCCCCCATTACTGGCTTTGTCCGGGTGTTTTTGCTAAGAGGTTGAGAGCTATGGTGAGGACTGAATTCACTGAATGTTTGGGGGCTGTATTCACCCATTATTGGCTTTGTTCAGGTGTTTTATGCTAAGAGGTTGATAGCTGTGCTATGGTGAGAACTGAATTCACTAAATGGTAGCCATTTAAGTTTCCGTCTTCCTCTTTCACAAAACAGCTGATCTGGCATAGTGGTATGTTGTTCTGACTGTTTTGCATAGGGTCCCCTGGGTTCAAGACATGGCAGTGAAATGTATGGTGGTAATGCAGCATTTTATTCTTGCAACTTTCCAACATTATACAAGCAATGTTTAAAATGTGTCCCTGGTTTTTGGCCTCCCCCCTCCAATAAATTTTGGCTTTTTCCAGATTTCTTGTGTTGCAAAGTTCAGTGATACAGCTGAGTGTCGAGTAGATTTTACAAGGAGCTGAGAGCTGCAGGGTAACAAAAGTTTAGTGCTGCTTATGCTTGGTCTGCTTGCATTGTTAACAGCACAACGGGTAGTGTACTTGCTTTTGATGCTGAAGGCTGTGGGTTCTACTCCCACAGTAGGTCACTGCATTGCTGATACTGTACTGTGTTGTAAGGGGGGGGTGGATGCTGCAGTCCTTTTTGGCAAAGATACCTAGTAACTATGAACCTGTTATCAGTTTGCTATCCATTCCCTATTGTGGTATTACTAGCTTATCATTTTTTAATGCATGCAACATAGGCAATTTATTCTTCAAGGGCAACAGGCACTTTATTGTAGATGAATCAATGACATATAAAGTTGTTTGCTAGCAGCAACCTCTTTATTAGTTACAGATTTCTTTAATGTGGATTTTACTACTTCAGAGATTGTGCATATTTACTGATACTGTTGGACTATAGAAGGTTGAGTAGACTTTTTATGATGGAAATGTTCTGAATTGGGCAGTTTTGTCATTGGTGTATGCATTTTGTTTCATTGTTTGCTGGAAAAATGTTCAAAACCATAAACTTAAAATGCCCTCTAACAACTGTACTGTATTGTACAAGGAATATAATGTAATACAGTCAGGAAGGTGTATCAAAGAGCATGTGTATGTTTCATGTTCAAGGGGCCTATGATTTTGAAAACAGCCCAGACTTAATCTTTATCTCCCACTGGCAAAATGTATTTTCTTTGAATGTGGGTTTCAATGCTGTTTCAATGCATGTGAGTTTCAAGGGCAGAGAAGTTTTAATGCTAAGTCTATTTTCATTGTGAGACTGCATTGCTTTGTTTAACAGATATCTATTAGGGTTTGTGCTGTAAAATGCAAAATAAAGCTTTCAAATGAAATCTAAATCATCGCAGAAGTAAAGCAGTATGCACATTACAGTGTTTATGGTAAATGGGGCAAAATAACCAAGGAATGGGACATTGGAATGGCTGCAGTGGGGAGGCTCCATTCGACCATGATTTTGTGAGGGGGGAAAGGGTAGCAAACTCAGACAGCCTCGGTTGAACTATACCTCTCAGTTCACCATATTTTTGCAGAATGAATAGATATTTGCTTCTTATTTTTGGTTTGTTCCTCATAAAATTTGTGGTTTTCTAGCAAATCATTTAGGAATGAAGTCACTAAATGACAGACATTGAGTTTCAGACGTCATAACCTTCAGAAAAATACATGCTAATGCAAGACCTGTTATTTTATCAACTGTCTTAAGTTTATACAAGAGCAATTTTCAGTAGTGTTTGTATGTTCCCCAAATATATTTGGCCTTGTTCATATTTCCTGCATTAAGAGGTTGAGAGGTATGTGCAAATCGCTTTGTAGAATTCGGAATATCCAAACCTCTCTATTGTCCCCAATTTTGGCTCAAAATGTTGCTCTCCCCCGTAATAATCCCTCCTCAATATGGCAATTTTGGAAGAAAACGTGGAGGGTTTACAATTATATATAACTGTAATGATCAGAGTTATAGATTACTTTTATTTCAGAAATGCATGTAGATGCTCTTATTTTGTTAGCTGCTCCAGTTAACAGTGTTAATATTAAAAAGGTGTCCCTTTTTTGACAGGTTCCCAGCTGTATTGTGTGGCAACTTTATATTTTTGCATCACATTTTTGGTCTGTTTTTCATAAAATTGTGGTTTTCTGGAAAATTAGTGGCACATCATTAAAGATTGAAGTTAGAAAATAATGGCAGACATTTGAGTTTCAGATTTCATACCTTCAGAAAATTCATACTAATGCAAGACCTACTACTGTTCTATTATCTAAGTTAATAAGAGCAATATTTAAAAATTGTCCTTATTTTTGGGCCTGTGTCCCACTTCAAGTTCTATGTATGGCTTTGTCCAGATTTCTTGCTCTGAAGTTGAAAGGTATGAGTGTCAGAGCCATCACCATCAGCCAGAGACATTTCAAATTATGACATACTTGTTGCACCCCACTCCCCACTGTAGTGTCTCTGGATGTGTCCAAGCAAGGCAAGGAGCAGTTATGCAGTGTAAGTGTGCAGAGTATTCCCCCATCCAAGGGAGACCACAAGTACGACTGTGGCTTTTCATCTGTCCTTGATTTTGCAGAATGTTCTGATTTTTGTCACATTTTTATACTGTTGATTTATGCTTCTTATTATCCAAGAAATGCATGCTGTCACAGTGCCCTGTTGCTCTGTTTAAGTAGCAATGATTTAATGACCATCAGGTAAGCTTGTCGGAGATTGTAAGATGCAAGTAAGCTTTAATAAGCATACTGTTAAAGAATTACCAGCATTGAAAGCCTTTCCGTTGTTGCCATGCCAAGAATATTTACATAACTAGATAATGTATAAGCCTTGGGTATTGAAATGCATATAACAGTATTTGTAATAAAAGGACAGGATTACAGTATTTTCAGAAACTCATTACATTTGTTGGAGACTTGCAGTCATCTTTTGTTGGAGACTTGCAGTCATCTATGCAAGCTTACCTGTAAACTAAACAGAATGCCAATCTATCATGTGTGGTCCATAACTTGTGCAGGAATCCTTTAATCAATTTATCTTGAGCTTGTTTCTTGCTTGCTGTTCATTTTTTACTTTGATCATGTCTTCCCCATGAACCAAGTAGATAGTTGTGTCAGGCAGTAGTTCTTTTTTGGATAAGAAACAAATATTGTCTGTATAAGAAGGAGGTTGCATACCCCTCAGCTGTCCAGGTTTTTGCAGAATGTCCAGATTTTTTACCCCATATTCTTCCTAAAAAAGATTGAAGTTGCTAAATAATGGCAGACATTTGAGTTTTAGATGTCATAGCCTATAGAAAAATGCATACTAACGTCATCATCATCTTCTTTCGGTCACCACAATGGATCATCTGTTTCCATTTCTTCCTGTCCTCTGCTTCTTGCTCTGTCACACCAACCACCTGCATGTCCTCTCTCACCACATCCATAAACCTCATCTTAGGCCTTCCTCTTTTCCTGTTACCTGGTAGCTTCATCCTTAGCATCTTTTTCCTAATATACTCAGCATCCCTCCTCAGCACATGTCCAAACCAACGTAATCTTGCCTCTCTGGCTTTGTCTCCAAACCTTCCAACCTGGGCTGACCATCTAATATACTTATTCCTAATCCTGTCCACCCTCGTCACACCCAGTGCAAATCTTAACATCTTTAACTCTGCCACATCCAGCTCAAACTCCTTCCTTTTTGTCAGTGCCACTGTCTCCAACCCATATAACATAGCTGGTCTCACTAGCCTCTTGTAGACCTTCCCTTTCACTCTTACTGGTACTTGTCTGTCACAAATCACTCTTGACACTCTTCTCCACCCACTCCATCCTGCCTGTACTCTCTTCTTCACCTCTCTTCCACACTCACCGTTACTCTGAACTATTGATCCGAAGTATTTAAACTCATCCACCTTCGCCACCTCTACTCCTTGCATCCTCACCATTCCTCTATCCTCCCTCTCATTCACACACATCTATTCTGTCTTAGTCCTTCTGACCTTCATTCCCCTTATCTCTAGAGCATATCTCCCTCTCTCCAGGGTCTCCTCCACCTGTTCCCTACTCTCATTACAGATCACAATGTCCTCTGCAAACATCATAGCCCACGGGGACTCCTGTCTGATCTCATCTGTCAACCTGTCCATCACCATTGCAAATAAGAAAGGGCTCAGAGCAGATCCTTGATGTAACCCCACCTCCACCTTAAATGCATCCGTCACTCCCACCGCAGACCTCACCGCTGTCACACTACCCTCGTACATATCCTGTACCACTCTTACATACTTCTCTGACACTCCTGACTTCCTCATACAGTACCACAACTCCTATCTAGGCACCCTGTCATATGCTTTCTCTAAGTCTACAAAAACACAATGCAACTCCTTCTGACCTTCTCTGTACTTCTCCATCAACACTCTCAGAGCAAACATCACATCTGTAGTGCTTTTTCCTGGCATGAAACCATACTGCTGATCACTAATCATCATGTCCCTTCTTAACCTAGCTTCCACTACTCTTTCCCATAACTTCATGCTGTGACTGATCAATTTAATCCCTCTGTAGTTACTACAGATCTGCAGATCACCCTTATTCTTAAAAATCGGTACCAAAACACTTTCTCCATTCCTCGGGCATCCTCTCACTTTCCAAGATTTCATTAAACAATCTCTAGTTAAAAACTCCACTGCCATTTCACATAAACACCTCCATGCATCCACAGGTATGTCATCTGGACCAACAGCCTTTCCATTCTTCATCCTCTACATAGCTATCCTTACTTCCTCCTTGCTAATCCATTGTACTTCATGATTCACTATCCCCACATCATCCAACCTTCTCTCCCTCTCATTCTCTTCATTCATCAACCCCTCAAAGTACTCTTTCCATCTCCTCAACACACACTCCTCACTTGTGAGTATGTTTCCCTCATTATCCTTTATCACCTTTACCTGCTGCACATCTTTCCTAGCTTGGTCCCTCTGTCTAGCCAATAGGTAAAGGTCCTTTTCTCTCTCCTTAGTGTCCAACCTTTCATACAACTCTTCATACGCCTTATCCTTAGCCTTCACCACCTCTCTCTTTGCCATGCACCTCATCTCCTTATACTCCTGTCTACTTTCTTCATTTGTCTGACAATCCGACTTCTTCTTTGCAAACCTCTTTCTCTGTATACTCTCCTGTACTCCCTCATTCCACCACCATGTCTCCTTATCGTCTTTACTCTGTCCAGATGTCATACCAAGCACCTTTCTAGCCATCTCCCTTACTAGCTCTGCTGTGGTTTCCCAGCTATTTGGTAACTCTTCACTGCCACCCAGTGCCTGTCTTAACTCATCCCTGAACTCCACCTCACAATTACCCTTTTTCAATTTCCACCATTTGATCCTTGGTGCTGCCCTCACACTCCTCCTCTTTTTCTTCGTCATCTTACAAACCACCATCCTATGCTACCTAACTACACTTTCCCCGGTCACCACTTTACAGTCTCCAATCTCCTTCAAACTGGCCCTCCTACATAAGATATAATCCACCTGTGTGCATCTTCCACCACTCTTGTATGTCACCCTATGCGCCTCCCTCTTGTTAAAATACATATTCACCACAGCTATGTCCATCTTTTTCGCAAAATCCACTACCATCTGACCTTCTGCATTCCTTTGTTTAACACCATACCTACCCATCACTTCATCATCCACTCCTCTGTTCCCTTCACCAACATGCCCATTGAAATCTGCTCCAATCACCACTCTCTCACCCTTGGGTACAGTCATCACCACTTCTTCCAACTCACTCCAACATTTTTCTTTCTCATCCATCGCACACCCAACTTGTGGAGCATATGCACTAACAACATTCATCATTACACCATCAATTTCCAGCTTCATAAACATCACTCTATCCGACACTCATTTCAACTCCAAAACACTCTTAGCATACTGTTCCTTCAGGATAATTCCTATGCCATTTCTCCTCCCATCCACACCATGATATTTCTCCTCCCATCCACACCATGATAAAACAATATGAACCCACCTCCGATACACCTAGCCTTACTCCCCTTCCATCTGGTCTCTTGCACACACAATATACCAACCTTCCTTCTGTCCATCATATAAAATGCATACTAACATAAATCCTGTTATTCTAGCAATGTTCTAAGTTCATGAGAGCAATATTTATAATCTGTCCCTATTTATGTTGGGCTTTGTCCAGATTTCTTGCAGAGGTTGAGGTGTGTGAGAGAAAGTGAAATGCCCTATTTAGAGTTAGCAGGTGGAATTTATTTTCAAGTGTATTTTCAAGGAATTGTGAGCTTCAAGGGAAGATAAGTTTACTGCTGCTCATGCTAAGTCTGCTTAAAATGTGCAACTGTTTGGTTTAGCAAATGGTATCATTATTGTGGTATAGAATTTTAAAGCAGTGTTAGTAGTACAGCAGGTAGCTTACTTGCATCTTGATGCAGAGGGCTATAGGTTCTACTCCCAGAGCATGTAGATTTGTATTTTAAGGGGGTGGAGTGCTGCAGTCCTGGCTATGTCCTCCTTTGGATGAAATGCCTAATAACTATGAACTTGTTTTTCAGCTTACCACCCATTCTGTATTGCAAATATACCAGCTTGCCATTTTTAATGTAACATAGGCAATGTATTCTTCAAGGGCAGCAGGCACTGAATTTGTTGATGAAATGCTGAAATATAAAGTTGTTTTCTAGCAACAACCTCTTCATTAGTTTCAGATCTCTATAATGTGGAATTATTCAGATGACATTTACTTCTGCAGAGATTGTGTATACTGACTGACATTGATGGATTGTAATGACAAAAGTTTAAGTGGCCTTTTATGGTTGAAATGTTTTGAATTGGGCAGTTTCATTACTGGCTCATATGTTTTGTTTCATTGCTTGCTGGAAAAACATTCGAAACAATAAATTTAAAACAGTCTAACAAGTGGTGCTGTATTATAGAAGGGATATAATTAAATTATTTTATATTAGAATTAATACAATCTGTATATATTATAATCATGCATAATCATATGTATAAATATGTACACTTCTTATGCATGGCTACTCTTGCTTATCACAGTAACAGGAAGGATTCTGTAATGGCTGTGTCAAGAAAAAAGGTCTAAAGCTTTTAGTTGAGAATATAATGTTGTTCACATTGGTGATAATGCAGACCCAGTTTCATATAACTAAGGGTCAACCACACAAAATCAGAAAACACCCAGTTTCCCTTGCCCACTCAGTAAAACTAATCTTGAAAAAAAAATTAATAATGTGCATATATTAGGGCTATTGGAATTATCTATAAAAAGATGAAGTGATCTGCAACTATGTCAATGTTGGGATTATGAAGAAATGCTTGATTAAGTATTAATTAAAAGATATACATAATTTAGTGAATACACACACTTTTAAGTTAAATACAGCTATAACGTGTCATGCATTCAGAGCACAGAATGCCAGCTTTTATTTAAACAGCAACTTGTGTTACTGAGAGCTAATCTTGGAAGGCAAAGAAGACTAGTGTTATAAACTAATCTGTTTAAATCTGTATAATCTGAACAGGCTCATGGGACTCAGTTTAGTGTCCTACATGAAAAATACTGAGCTAATGAACACTATTCCCCAGTAGTTGTTTCTAAGTCACTTACAAATAAATAAATAAAACAAGGGAAGTATTTTGAGGTAAAACAAATATCTTGTCTTTATGGTAGGTAAAAATTAAAACTCTGTTAGTACCCAAGTACATAAAAATGATTATTAGCAATGAATGAGAAATTATTCCAGTATAGAGAACTGAACAGCCAAGCCTTCTTGATCAGAATTCAAAAGGGCTGCCAACTGAAAGTTCCCTTGAGTTAGTTGCAATGTACATGGGGTATGTAAAAAAACTTATCATGGATTCCTAATTAAATCTAGATACCTGTAATCATTGTAGAAGTAAAGCATAAGACAGTATGCACACTGAGAATTTTGAACAGTGTTTATGGCAACTGGAGAGAAATAGCCAAGTAATGGGACCCTGTAATGGCTGTGTGGGGGTGGGGCTCCGTGGGTGGAGGGGGTGGGGCTCCGTGAGTTGAGGGGGTGGGGCTCTGTGGGTGGGGCTCTGGGTTTGCACCCCCCAGCAAAAAATCCTGCGGGCTGCCTTGACAGTGTCCCACCATGTCTGCAGGCAGCATGATGTGCATTGGCATCCAGAGGTTACAGAGCAATTGCCTCATATATACTGACAACCGGTTACTGATAAAACAAACTAATACAACATGTGACAGCTGTATCTATACAATGAATTTGTAATCCATTCTCTCACATAACAATAAACCAGATATCAAACATGATGGCAGCACACACAATTCACCTGTTGCATATAAGCTCACAACACATAAACCCATGTACATGGAGGTACTCGCTAGAAACCTAACTAAAGGTCAGAGACCTCCCAGGTGCAAACCTACTGCACACAGTGCGATCTAACAGAATCCACTACACATAATAATACACACATCAGTGTCTCAGCCAATAAGCCCCTCAGGCAAAACACTTCAAAACCAAATGTTTTGCTCATATGTGACTCCATAGTGAGAGACACAGATGCCACCCCTTGTCAGGCTGGACAAGGAGAAGGTCACAGTCAGCTGCATGACAGGTGGCAGGGTCCGTCAAATCACGCACTCACTCAAGTCGCTCAACAACAAGTACCATTATGACTCTGTCATAGTCCATGCTGCAGTGAATGACTGGAGACATACCTCACTGTACTATATGAAGGTGTTTGTCTCCCCCATAGTGGTCTTTTAGACAATGTCAGAAGTAAAGTCCCAATGTAAAATAATCCACCACAGACAAACTGAAGGTCATGCTGCTTAATAGTAAGGAGTGTAAATCAGAAACTGCACTCACTGGAAAAACTCCTTACCTTTGAAGATGCCCATGTATCTGCAGTCACACAGACATGGTTCAAGGTGACAGACAGCACCTGGCCATGCAAGGTACAATGCATTCTACATGTTCACAAATCAAAATGAGTGTGAAAGAACCAGAGATGGAGGTGTATACATCTCCATTAAAGACAAATGCACTGCAAGACTGGTGAAAGATTATGACTCTGCAGAGCTTCTCCATGTCCAGCTAACTGTATATAAAATCCCTTTCCATATCATTGATAGCAACGGGTCCCCCACCCTGAACCACAAGGACCACTCTGCCTACTTGGACCTAATTGAGTCTAGATAGCCAAACACCTTGGTCACGTGTAATTTCAACTTCCATCGATTTGCAGTCATATATGTGCACAAATGCACTCACCCTAAGATTTCTGGACTTTGTTAACGCACATGCTGTGTAACAGATAGTCTGCTCCCCTGACAAGGGGCATGAATGTCCCAGACTTAATTCTGAGCAACATAATGGTTCTCTACTCTAATCCCTGTGTGTTGGCCTCCCAGTCAGGTCAGATCATAATTCAGTCTCATTCACATTCACACTTATACCCAACATCCCTTGAAGAGCAGAAAGGATGAAACATTTCTCCAAAGCAAACTATAGGCTCCTAACCAATGCCATAAAGAGTTGCAAACCCCTGCTACCACTGTCAACAATGACTGCTATACAGAGGTGTACACAAATGGCCTGTATAAACAGATATACAAATGTATAGAGTCTGCTGAATATGAATGGATCAAAACAAGTTCCTCACAGAAAACAAGCCACCCTAGTGGGCATCAAGCATACATAAGATATACAACAAGTGGAAGAAAGTAATGTCTAAGAAGAAGAGTGAACTGGCTCAGCAGAGGAAGGACACCCTCCACAGCTTAAACAAGGAAATTAGCTAGCTTGAAAAGTCTTGTAAAGCCATGTACAAACCTAAAATAACATCCCTAGCTAAAGATAATCAGGAAGCATTCTTTAACTACTTCAGACATCTAAAAGTGAAGGCTCAGCTTTCTGCCTAACTAGCAGTAGACAGTACCACTCATATTGACCCCGAGGATGTCACCAACCTACTACCAACCTACTACCAGACAGTTTGGGGCAAACTTCACCTCCCCAGTTCCTACCAGACATACCCTAAAGCATACCTGTAACCAGTCCTCTACCTAGTAACTTCTTATGAGCCTAAGGTGATGTCTGCCTGGGCTCTAGGCCAATGTCTGATCCTGGCCTGGTTGGATGCTTGTATATGCAATAATATGATAATATAGCTGATTACATCAGCATTGTCTATTGAGCATATGGTGACAACAGTGTCCTGCATGCTGGTGTAAAAGGATCTCTGTAATGTCAAGTAACATCTGTCACATACACACACACACACACACACACACACACACACACACACACACACACACACACACACACACACACACACACACACACACACACACACACACACACACACACACAGTTGATTGCAGTGAGAACTGAACCCCTACCTAAGTACACAGACTGCAGAACACAGTACTATATGCAAGCACTACAGTACATGTCTGCAGGTCAGCTTAGAATGGATGACATCAGCAGGCTATGCGAAAGACAAGAGATTGGGAAGGCTGAATGGAATGGATGTTTAGGCTTCTGCAAGTATGAAAAGACTAGCAAGCCATGCTATTGGAGAAGTAACTGTAGGATAGTACATCTACGCTGACTCGATACACACACACCCACTTAACTGCAATGAGAACAGAACCTCAACCTAAGTATACATACTATAGAACTTAGTACTTTACACAAACACCACAGCACAAGTCTGACTTTTACATGGTTGCAGATTAATTTATGGTAAATTACATCAGCAGCCGCCATGTGGGGGACAACAGGTTGTGTAGCCTGATTAGGCACATAGATTCATACATTCATATGAGGCCAGTAGCCTAACTGTACAGTGCTAGGTGTGTAGAAGCCAGCTGTGTAAAATACAACTACCCTTATTGAGCATAGTTGGATGTTTGAGTTTAGCAGAGCAAGGTTGGTAGCACAACTGACTGGCCCTGTCAGTGAGGGAGCGCACAACTTTATATATATATTACAATTTGTAGTGTGGTTGATATATATTTGTAAAAAATACTGAGCCCCAGGGTGTTATTGCTTGGGTTGGTGGACAACACATGTATGTATTGTGAATACATGATGTATATTGAGAATGTGCCTTGAAAAACTGATCATATGTACAGAAAATTAGCTGCATTTGGACTGTCACTTCCAGAGAGAGAGAGAGAGGTGACAATAACATAATTCTGTTGTATAGCCAGTTGGACCAAATCAAGTGTGTCAAGTAGACGTGCGATATGGGGGACATTTTTTTTGCGGGGGCAGGTTCCCTATTTTTTTTTTTTTTTTTGAAGAAAAAGAGGAATGTTGGCAAACAGACACAGGTGTGTCTGAAGCAGATAATTTGGAAAGGTGAAGAAGCAATTGCTGACAGACAGGACATATGAGACAAGAGACAGGGACCATGAAGAACACAAGAGGTGGATGAACACCATGGTTGGGGTAAGGGTGTGGACCTTGCAAACCCATCACAGCTGCAGTATTTGACATCTGCATTTCCTTGTGTTATTCAGTACAATGATGGATAGCAGTGTCTCCATTTGCCGTAGGCATGCAGCGACAGTGTGGCACACAATCCTACACACCATCCCCAGCAGTTCTTCTCTGGTGATAAAAATCACCCCCCCCCCCTACTGCTCCTGGAGGGAACCACAGACCTGTCCTTCAAGGCAGAAGTACATGAAGGTCCAGGTAGTTCAGGGGCACAACAAGGAGTACTACCAGGTTGTGGCTCAGATGTGCTGTGCCTTGGTGCCATAGCCAGTGGAGTGGGGGCAGGTGAATCCTGTGGGCCAGGCCTACCCTGCTGTGCTGTGGAGGAAACAAAAAAAAAGAGAGAGAAAATAAGGGTTTGGGTTAGAGTTTGCACAAGTCATCTTATTTGTTTATTTAGGTTGAGGAGGGTGGTCTTCCAATTCTAGGTTCTCACTTTTGTATTTACAGACAGCAGCTTCATTTGCTTTCTGTATAACCTAGTAATGCAGACTTGTGTCTGTCCAGGACAAGATAACAGTGTCCCACATTCTGCTGTAAAAGGCTCACTGTAAAGTCCAGCAACAGCTCACACACACACAAACCAATCCCCATTTGACTGCAGTGAGAATAGAACCCCCTACCTATTTAAGTACACACTTAGCACAAGCGCCATTGCTCAAATCGGACTTGGACTGTGTCAGACAACACTTTATAGATAATGACATCAGCAGTGTCTGTTAAGGGCAAGATAACAGTCTCCTACAGGCTGCTTTAAAAGGCTCACTGTAAAATCCAACAACAGCTCCCACACATTCACAAACCACCCTCCCCATGTGACTGCAGTAAGAATAGTAATGAAAAGTACACACACTACAAAACACAGTACTTATCACACATGACACAGAACAAGTCTGATTTTGTCAGGACTGCAGGTGAGCTTATACTAGATGACATTGTCAGGCTATGTGGGAGACAACAGGTTGGTAGGCCTGCATGAAATGGATGTGTATTC
>NC_056726.1:1504528656-1504531156 GCF_019279795.1 Protopterus annectens
TTTACAAGCTGTTTGTTTGATTATTCTCTGATCTATGAATGCTGCCTTGCTCTGTATTTGAACGCAGTCCTTTGCTACTTATGTGCTGCTCACCACTATTTCATTTGTATATTGTATAGCACTGTTTACAGCCCATGTTTTAATGTATTGTGGTACTGATGTTCCTTTGCTCCTAATCATTGATGTAATTATATCTACTCTCCCACTTAGTCCTCCCTTACTCTATACTTCCTACAAACTCACACCGTCACCACATACCATCCCTAGGCCACCCATACTGCATAATCCATTCTACCCCATTGTAGCCCTCCCTATTAATGGCTGTGTCACCATAGTAGTAATAATACCTTACTTCCTTTTACAGCTTGTGGTCAATACCAGGCATCCTACCTGTGCTACATAGCACCCTGTTTTCCTACCAGCAAGAACTATCTCAGACATCGTGTGGTGCATTTGGAAAACTGTCCTGCCTCCCCACAAGAACTAAACCATCTAACGTGTGTATGTGCCATACTGCATAGTCTTTTTGTGCCACTGGTTGATGTTTTTGACCCAGCGTGTGCTAGCCAGCAGCCCAGCACCGACTCAGTCTCGTGTTGCTCCATAGACTCCATCCTTTCCCCCCTGTGCTTCCCCAAATATCTGCAAATTACCCACTTTGGTCAGCAGGTGGCAGCATCCACCCACTAACTGACTTACATTTCATTCCTACTAAGCTCTGAACTTTCTGACTAAACCTCCAGCTGCCTATACTACCTCTGTCCCCTTATAAATTCTATGTCTGCATTCCACTCTTAGACTCAGTGCCCTACTCCTATCCTCTGTGGCTACTTACCTTGTGTTTCTACTTCTGCCCTCACTGATTGTTTTTCATAGCTCACTCATCTCTTGGTCTTCCTTTCTTAGCTCTTCCCACTCAGTTCGCCCTACGGGCTCACTCCGCTCCCCTACCCAGCCCCCCAATTCACACCCGCCCCCACTACCTCTAGATTTATAACCCACTAACCCCACTCTACTTAGCTCTTGTCCTACCCCTCACCCTCCCAGCTCCTCCCCAAACAACTCATAACATATACTAAAACCCTTTTACACCCACACCATACACTCCACTCTTATCAAGCCCTCCTCCCAACTAAAACCCTAAATTACAACTATGCTAGCAAAAGCATTGTCACTTATAACCCATCTACTACTACTTCTTGTTCTATCCTATCTGACCTACCTTACCAAACCCTTCAATACTATCCATTCACCCCACTTTCACACTACTAGTTCAATCCCTGAACAAAACCAATACTCTTCAACATTCATCAGCCCCCATCTTTACTTTTACAACCCCTCCCTTCTCTTCCCATTCAGACTCTTCCCCATCCACAAATATACCACTCTAACCCTAACTAGCACCACTTACACCAAATCTACAACCCACAAACTATACACAAAACAATCCAATGACATTTATTTCCAACTTCAATATATAATCAACACCCTTCTTTTCGGTGACATTCACCCCAACCCAGGTCCCTCTCCCATCAACTCCTCATATACGCCATCTTACACCCCTCCATCTGTAAAATCCCTCTCCTTCTCAGCATTAAATGCTCAAAGTATATGCAACAATATCCCCAACCTTCATGCCTGGCTTCTCCATAATCATCCCGACATATTCTCTATCTCTGAAACATGGCTAAAACCCTCCATAAAAGATTCTGAAATAGCTCCCCCCAACTATAATATCATCAGGAAAGATAGAACCCACAAAAAAGGAGGTGGAGTTGCTCTACTCTGTTCCTTTTCCCTTTCAGTTACATCATATTCTAAGCCTATTCCCCAATTTGCCAACGCCGAATTACTTTTAGCCTTACTTCACCTAAACAAGCATAAAACCATATGCATAGCCACCCTCTATATCACTCCTGGTGACAACGTACCTATTCTCGAAGACATACTCTCTTGGCTCTCCTCCAATTTTACAAACGAGACTTATATCCTAGGTGACGTTAACATTAACTGGCCCTCTGTCCAATCCCCCACAAAATCCCTAAATATAAACCTCTATAATTTCCAACAGCTCATCAACTCCATAACCAGACCATCAAAAGACCATTCCTCTGGGAGCACTATTGACTGGATTCTAGTATCACACCCTCATCTTATTACCAGCAGTGGCACCCTCCCAGACTCCTTCAGTGACCACTTTCCTACTTTCACTCATCATCACTCTCCCTCACTTCAACTACCACAAACCACCATCTTTCTGCGTTCCTTAAAGAATTTCAACCCCAACTCCTTCACTGACTTACTTAAAAAATTCAACTGGAATCCTCTAAAAACTCTTCCCTTAGACAAAGCTGTCAATTATTTTAATACAACATTTCTAAACCTACTAGACAACTTGGCCCCTTTGACAACTAAGAGAATTAAGAGCAAAACCATCCCCTGGCTAACTAAAAATACCTTAGCTGTCACGCGCCTCCGTGATAAAGCTTTAAAGAACCAT
>NC_056726.1:1504536156-1504538656 GCF_019279795.1 Protopterus annectens
TCTCAGAAACACGCAAAAACATACTCGGAGGCTCTAAATAAGAACCTGCCTAAACAACAAAGACCTCCTAAGCATACACCCAAGCAACCCCCACCCCACAACAGAAACCAGGTAACACATAAGTCACAACGTCAGTGTGCCAAGAAAAAACAGCCCCTAAGGCTAAATAACACACCTAACACACTAGTAATCGGTGATTCTATCATCAGACACACAGACGTCCCACTCACTAGACTGAACAAGGAGAAGGTTACCATAAGCTGCCTGTTGGGTGCCAGAATCTGCCACATAACACATGCACTCAGGTCACTCCACAACAAGTACAAATATGGCTCTGTCATTGTACATGTTGGCATAAATGACCTGAGACATACCTCCCTGGACTACATGAAAAGAAACATGGAGGAGCTCTCTGACCATGTAGCCCAGGCTGGTATGACTCTTGACTCTGAGTAGCATCCTGTCCTCACCCAAAATGATGCCAGCATACGAAGAAAAAATTATCAGTTTCAACAATTGGTTAAACTACTGGTGTCATTCAAAGGGGATCCAGTACTTGTCAGCCTGGGACGACATACTTGACAAGCCACGTTGCTTCGCCAGAGATGGCTTGCACCTGTCGCCCCTGGGCTTTTGAATACCGGCCAAGACTCTTGTTGTCCCAATACTGCCTTTTTTAGGCAAGGCTCAAAAGACAAACCCGCCTCCATAAACAACAATAATAAACAAAAACTGAGGGTAATGCTGCTCAACGCCATAAGTCTACACCTCAAAATGCATGCACTCAAGGCTCTCCTTAGTATGGAAGAAATCGACGTATGTGCAGTGACAAAAACCTGGTTCAAGGCTCCAGAGAGCACCCCAGCACTACCAGACTATAACTCCTACCATACCTTTAGGTCCCAAAACAGGACCGGAACACAAAAGGAGGGTGTGTGTCCATATTCATCAAGAACACCCACCCCTCCAGGTTAGTAGCACAGCACGCGGAATCTGAGACCATCCAAGTGCAATTGACAGCGGGTAAATTGACTGTTCAATTTATAACTTGCTACAGATCTCCCACCTTGTCTCAGGACCCTCACACAGCATTCCTGAGAACATTAGAAAGTATGAAGATTCTACCCAACACCTTGCTACTGGGTGACTTCAACTATCCAAACATTGACTGGGAAAACTACTCAAGCTAAAATGCCCTAGCCCAATGCTTCCTTGAGTTTATAAACTCAAACGCCCTTGAACAGCTGGTCACCACTCCCACAAGAGGTGACAACATACTGGACCTGGTCATCACCAAGATGGGGAACCTATGTTCCACACCTGAGGTAAACTCGTCATTGGTAAGATCAGATCACAAACTAATCACACTGGACATCCACATCCCGACCCCCCCCCTCCAGTCAAAGAAATCAAGGTAAAAAACTTCTCTAAAGCCAACTTCACACTCCTCAAGACCGAGATGGGAAGTTTCAAAGCTCCCAATCAAATGGAAAATGATGACCCATCGGCCAAATCCTTTACAAGTGCATTCTATGAACACCTTCAAGAATGCATGGACCGAACCATCCCAAGTAAAACCAAGACCAACTCCTCAAAAAAGAGGAAGCCAGTCTGATGGACCCCAGCCATAAATAAACTTTACAACAGAAGGAGGAAACTCCTGCAAGATAGAACAAAATCCCAAAATAAGAAGGCATCGCTGATTAACATCAGTAAAATCTGCGCTCCCTCATTAAATCTTCCAAGGCCAACTTCGAAAGAAAAATAGCCAATGACTCTAAGGATAACCACAAGGCCTTCTTTAACTATGTCAAGAGTCTAGGGGCAAACTCTCAGATATGCTCCGAGCTAGTGCATGATGGCCATAAATACACTGAACCAACCGACATTGCCAACATCCTGGCTGACAAGTTCAGTGCAAACTTCACCCCACCCTCTCCACCAAAGAGGCTAGCACCCATCCCAGAAGAATGTGGCACTCCAAATATCTCAGACACACAAGTAAAGACAGCCCTTGCAAAGGCCAAAAATACAGCATCAATGGGACCAGATGCTATCCCAGGTTGTGTCTTACACGAGCTTCAAAATGAACTAACCCCCCCATCTCAAATCACTAATCAAACTCAGCCTTTCTACAGGCTAAGTACCCAAAGAATGGCATACAGCAATGGTCGTACCACTCCACAAAGGTGGTGCCACAACTGACCCTGGGAACTAGCTTGGTCTGCAAAGCCATGGACCGCATTATCATGGAGCTCATTAACAGGGACATTGGGAACCTCCAGACACTGGACCCCACCCAGTTTGGCTTTGTTAAAGGCAGATCTTGCCTCCTGAACTTGGTCGACTTCTTCGAAACAGTCACCAAGGCCATAGATGAAGGGAAGGTGGTCCACACAGCATATCTGGACCTCGCTAAGGTGTTTGACACCATCATACACTCAGGAATCATAGACAAACTCACCAGCTTAAATATCAACCCCTATGTCATGAGATGGGT